>NC_045542.1:93013739-93374989 GCF_009769535.1 Thamnophis elegans
TATCTTTGCTTGTTCAAATTGTCTTTAAAGTAGTGTAGATTCTTTGCATACAGGCAGGTTCTTCTACAGCACTTTCTGGAGTGCCCAAGTAACCACATAATAGAAAGCGTTCAAGCTATTTTAACAATTAAAGAAAATAAATAAGATTATCCCCTCCAGCTATTAGCTTTTATAGGGAATAAATTAAGTCTACCCGCCTTAATTTCCCCCAACCTCATTTTTAAAGGGAAGGTTTGACACCTCCTACCAGTACTGTTCTTTTGCATGATCAAAGCAGCTGAGCCAATATCCCAGCTGTCTGTACTATCAGAACAATCTGTGTTTCCTTTCATCCTGTTCAGCAAAATTATTGTTAAAATACACTACAATATTAATGTTTTCCTCTAATAATTCACAGGAAGGAATGTCCTGAAACATATGACATATTATTATTTTGACTGAAGCAACATTTTATTTAAAACATGTTTCCTGTATTAATATTCAGGAATGAAGCAGAAATAACCCCAAAGCAGCTGGCACTGGGGAAAAAAATAACTCTGGTTTATTCAGGAGGTGTTATTTCAAGTGTTGGTTACTCACCATTTTATAACTCTTAATTGTAGATCATATTTTAAGGGATAACTTTTATTTTAAAGAGTTGCCATTTAAACCAGAGCAGCACAGTATAACATAACATAGCAGATGGTAATTAAATGTACAGAATATGCAAAATGGCTCTAATTTTTGCCCTTCGGTGCGGAAATCCCAAATATAAATGTTGCACTGGTGAGGCAAACTGCAGGAAAACTTCAAATAGCTTGCCTTTCTATTTTGAGGAACAGAATTGAGGAATCAGATTCTTTAGACAGAAAGAGAATAATAATTATCCAATATTCTGAACAGTTTGGAATTTTAGATATCCAACTCAATATCATCAATATACTCCAAGTAAATTAAAATTCTGAATGAGTTTAGGAACCTTCTCACCTTGGTGTTAGATGAGAGTGTGACATTTGCAATAGAAATCAGATTATGGAGCCAAACTCCCATTGGAAGAAATATCCATCTGGTTCAGTTCCAAGCTGGGAGAAAGACACTGGAAACATGGAGGTTGATTAGAAAGATGACATAACACCTTTGTCTCGGCTTGGAACTGAACCAGATTAATATTTCTTCCAACATTCCAGAAAAGTTATAATTTAAGATTATAAAGTTTAGCATGTTTGTGTATTCTGTCATTTATTCAGATATTTCTATATTTCTCTTTACATGCATCCCTGAGAATTTCAGTGTTGAAAATACTATTTGTTTTTCTTACTCAGCCTCTACCACATTCACATACATACACTTAGGCTAACTCACACGTCACACTTAATTTTAATTAGTTACTTTCCCCAAAGCAGCCTCTCCCGTTGTTTATGAAGAACAGAAGGTCCAAGGTAAATAAAATAATTCACAGGACCAATGGAGATTTATTTGACAATGACAAAAATATATATTGTTAGATAGGGTGGATATAGCTAATGATAGCAGGAAAAGTTCTCGCCAAAACATGACTCTTTATTCAAATTAGCATTTCCAGGCAGAAGTGTCTCTGTTATAAATAATAGTAATGATCTTAAACAGCGCATTATTTTTAAAAATCCTGCCAAGTGCACACTAATATATCTTTATTGGGAGTCCAGAATCTTATTTTCTCTGTATCAGCAGCCACCCTTTAGAACAAGGTTCCTTCTGATATCCAGACGGAGTCGTACCCTACGCTGCTGTTGCTTAAAATAATCATGAACATCTGGTTTCTTACCCAGGCCTTTGGCAACGAACAATGAAAGCCCTTACTTCATCCCATCTGGTCTGTCACACTTGCCATCTAATATTTTTATTGATCTTTTTTATTGATTGTTTTGTTGTTTTTCTTTCTTTGTTTGATTGTTGAGAGCCAGCAGAGCAATTGGGAGTCTAATGGCATGCAACTTTATTATTGAGGGGTCCTGCAACGTGCAACGTGTTCTACATGGGGCAGCCCTTGAAGAGCATTCGGCGACTTCAGCTTGTCCAGAATGCAGCCGCGCAAGCAATCGTGGGTGCACCCAGGTATTGGACCTGGGTACTTGAGAGACCGCCTGCTGCCAATTACCTCCACTAGACCGATTAGATCCCACAGATTAGGCCTCCTCCGAATTCCATCAGCCGGCCAGTGTCGACTGGCGACTACCCGGAGGAGAGCCTTCTCTGTGGCTGCTCCGACCCTCTGGAACGAACTCCCCGTGGAGATTCGAACCCTCACCACCCTCCAGGCCTTCCGCATAGCCCTTAAAACCTGGCTGTTCCGACAGGCCTGGGGCTAAAGAACTGTTGCCCCCGTCTCGAATTGGTATGACTGTTGTTGTTTTTAATTACGCATTGTTTTGTGTTGTTTTAATTCTTTGTTTGTATCCCCCTCCCCTAGTTGAGTTGTGAGCCACCCTGAGTCCCCTTCGCATATAAATAAAATCAACATCAACATCCTTGGTGCTATCTGACCTTGGTTGTTTTCATTTAAATGTTTCATTATTGAAGTTAGGTAACATCATCAGTGCTAGTTTAGGTAACTAGGTAAAACTAGGTAACAGCATCAATGCTAATATATTATTAGTATGATTGTTCACATAGTCAGAAAGATGTTTAGACTGGATTCAGCATTTTTATTCACCTATCAAATCCTTCCCAAGAACCTAGGATAGGCTGATTTTATTATTCATATGAATTTCAATATTCTATTTTTTTTTCAAATAAAACAACTGCAATTATAATATTGAACTGAAATGTCAAGATCCTGTTTTTGCTTGATTGTTTCTAAATATTGAAGACAGGAACTTCAAAACAGTTATCTACCACTTCACAAAATATTTTAAATATTTACATGTAGGAAGAGGGGAAAAAAAGTCTAAGGTTATAATAATTGGAAAAGAATTTCATTTCCTAAGTAAAGGCATTTCCAAAGTAGCACTTATTAGAAGAATTTGGAAATTATAATCCCACCCTACTTCAATAGGTGAATGTTTTATGCATACCTGATGATGTGCAATTATCTCACCTAAATTCAAATTTAGCCATGTTTTAAATATAATATTTCCAAGCTAATTGTAGTCATGGCTAAATTAGATGTTAATGCATATGGTTTTGCACAAATGTCATGAAATAAACATTGCATGAAATGACCACACTTGGAATATTGCATCCAGTTTTGGTCACCACCATATAAAAATAGAACTTGAGACCCTAGAAATAATTTAGAGAAGAGCAACAAAGGTGATTAGGAGATTGGAGGCTAAAACGTGTATTCCAATAGCTGAGGGGGTAGAAGAACAGTGGGTCAACCTAGTCTCCAAAGGAAGGCTGAACAAGGAGCAATGGAAAGTAATCAAGGAGAGAAGCAATCTAGAACTGAGAAGAAATGTTTCGACAGTTAGTTATTTAGTTATTTAATTTGTTAGTTTGTTAGTTTGTTAGTTTGTTAGTTTGTTAGTTTGTTAGTTTGTTTGTTAGTTTGTTAGTTTGTTAGTTTGTTAGTTTGTTAGTTTGTTAGTTTGTTAGTTTGTTAGTTTGTTAGTTTGTTAGTTTGTTAGTTTGTTAGTTTGTTAGTTTGTTAGTTTGTTAGTTTGTTAGTTTGTTAGTTTGTTAGTTTGTTAGTTTGTTAGTTTGTATTTAGTTCATTAATTCGTTAGTTCATTAATTCGTTAGTTCATAATTAATCAATCAGTCGATTGGATTACCTTCAGAAGTTATGGGTGTTTCATCACTGGTGGTTTTTAAGAGGAGTTGGGAGAGCCATTTGTCTGAAATGGTATAGGTCTCCTGCTTGAACAGGGGGTTGGACTACAAGACCTTCAACATCCCCTCCAACTCTATTATTTTGCTATTTTGTTAAATGCATATATGAATGTACATCAAAATATAGCTCATACCATGAAAGATGTTTGCTGTTGTCAGTCATTCAAAAGGGGAAAAAAGGTAAAGAATGTTCCATGTAAACTTGAAAGTTTACACCAAGACTATAGTATATTTGTACCTCCTGCTTGTTTCCCCACTGACTTACTTGTCAGAAGCCAGCAGCAAATGTTGCAAATGATAATTGTGTGTCTGTGGAACCTTCATAATTTGTCAAGTGCCCAAATCATGATCACATAATCATATAGAAGTGCTGACAACTGCAACAATGGGGGACAATTGTAAGACCCCTCATTCAATGTCACCATCATTTTGAATGGTCAATGACTGGGAAGTCATTAAGTGAAGAATTGTTATACTTGAAGATTTTGTTCACCTTTAAGACTGACCCAAAGTTTCCAAGATTATTCCTCATCATTCTTGCCTGGCAAATTCTTTGTTCTTCTCAAGTACTGAATTACTAATTTTAGTAAATCGAAAATTTCTGCTTCTTTCCTTAATTCACCATGTTAACTCATTGACTTATATCAAAGCTGTATACCCTAAAGTTCCAGGGATATAGACGACCTTCACAAAATGCTTGGGGACATCTCTATAAGTTATAAACAAGAAATAATCTCCTATAAAAAAGAAAGTATTAAATGTATGATTTTCCAATTCATCCCACTTCAAATAGATTAGAAATATTAGGGATTATAAGTGGAAATCCATTCTTTAGAATGATCCTATCTTAGATTTCTTCATTCATTAAGATAGCCCATGAAAACTGTTCTGCTGTTCATGCATCAGAAAAGAATCAAAATATATTATTTTTCATTTTTACCCGTTTCAGTGGTGCAATGCTAATTGGGACCAAATAGCAATAAAGTCTGATGCAAATTAAAGATCCACTTGCGAGCAGGCACTATGGGGAACATCAATAGCAATAGTGGCATATCTCTAGAGAATCTGTTCTCCTCTTCCTTCCTTCCTTCCTTCCTTCAATATTCTACATCATTATGTCAGCATAACATTAGAACATTCTAACAATTACCATAAGAAGCTTGTTAGGGAAGGCTGGTGAAAAACAGAATCAGAAACTTAGTGTGAGATTTGCACTCACCACAGAATATGATTCTGTCTTCTTAAGCAATTGTAGGAAGCAAAAGAGCTGTGTAGCTCATATAAGAAAGCTGTCCAGTCAACCCTCAAAACAACAATGAATTGATAACATTTAAAGAGGGATAATTACCAATAAACCTACTGACAAATAACTTTTTAAAAAAGTATTACTTTTTTAGTTTTCTTTACTATGTGTTTTTTAATTCTCTACATAACTCACTTCTTTGAATTTTCTTAAACTCTGTTAATCTATCCCGTCCCATATCACTCACAGTATACTAAGGCAACCTTTCACAATCCCCCAGTATTGAGGATTATTGACACTCTTACAAATGGCTGTCATGGCTACAAAATCTGACAGCTGTAATCTTAGGACATCTGGAGTACACCAGTTTACAAAAGACTATAAAAGACTAAATGTCTTGTCTTCCATTTGATGGGAGATTGTTATACTTCTATGCAGCTTTCTTTATGTTGTAGTTATAGTTAATTCCAAATAAACTATGAAATGGCACCATGGGAGGAGGTGATACTGATAGACATTACAATGTGTGTATTCTATTCTTTTAGTTTTCCTCCTACACAAACATTATGAATATTTATAGATAGCAACAAAGCACCTATAGATGCAAGTAGCACAGTGAGAGCAAGACCCTTTGTCAATGCTTAGTATTCAAGCACCAATCAGTTGTTAGTCAACAGGCTGTTCTTGTGTTATTGTGGCTTGATCATTAGCTCTATAATTACAAGCATTTGGTTGACTGTTTCCTGGGTTATTTAATGACACAGTATGAAACTGAGTTGCTTTGATGCAAACTGTTCAGATTTTCTGGAGAAACTTCTTGTCAAGTAAAAATCTTTTAGACAAAAGATGACACAGAAAGAAGAACTAATCAGCTTGATGGCCCTGAGGCATCTGCTTTCCTGTTTGAGGACCTTCTTCTACATGTGAATTTTTCAAGTGCTACGTGATGCATGGATAAGGTAGATGAAGAGAGGGAATGACACACAAACTACCTAAGTATTGGAATCATTTTTCCATATCACACCTGCACCAATGCATTCTTGGTTTCACTGTTATCATGCCTTGCCTCCCATACCCCAAAAACAAAATTATAGATTTATTTTTTCATTCACTGTTCTTTTCCCATTGATTGTATCTCTAATCCATACATGAATACAATATGCACCCAGTATGGGATCCCTACTATCCCATTGTGTCCCAATGTTAAAGGATTTACAAAGTGAAGAGGATTAACTGATGCCTCCTCTGGATTGCAATATGGAGGGTTTGAAACTGAATAATAGAATAATAGAGTTTGAAGGGATCTTGAAAGTCTTCCAGTTCAGCCTCTGCTCAAATGGGAGACAAGTGGCTGTCCAGTCTCATCTTAAAAGCCTCCAATGATGGAGCACCCATAACTTCTGAAGGTCAGCTGCTCCACTGTTTAATTGTTGTCACTGTTAGTTCCTCACTGTCAGGAATTCTTGGTTTGTGTTTTCTCCTAACTCCTGAGATGACCCAACTCTCACCGACGGACAAAATGCTGTTCTGTAATGCAATCCTATGTCCCACAATCACAGTGACTGGGTGTTATTGTTGTTTAAGTAGTCAGTTACTGATAGGCAGAAAAAGACATTATTACCTTTGTTGACTATATATATTAATCCAACCCCAGCCACAAATATTGGGTCAAAGGTATTTTTGCATGTAGAAACAATGACCACATTAGTATGAATATGCAAGGCTTATTAATATCATAATAGAATGAAGCAATCCATAAAAAAGGAAGAACATTGTCAAAGAAATAATGGCCTTATATTCCTTCTGCGAAGTATAGGAGACTCCAAGGAAATGACACCAAGCAAACCTCTTATAGCTAGCAACGATGCACCATCCTGTTAGGTCTGCACCAAAGTCCCATTTTATAGAGAGTTTTGACCAGTTTATATGGTCTTCAAATCATAATGAATCACTCCTGTTTTTAATGTGCTTGTTACACTTGATTTTGCCAAAAGCAAGAAGGATAGACTTATCTTGTTCTTGGACTGCTTTGCCTACTCCTGATAACGGGAAGAACATCCCAAGGTTAAGGAGCATTTGTTTACAGAAGGTGTGATGAGACCATCTTAAAATTTTTGGCTGAAGTTGAAAAAAACTCATTTTACTCCACACAGGATAGGACAAGATTCTTACAGAAGCAAAAATACTAAGGATGAGTCTTTTAGCATCTTTTTCTGGCTGACAAATTTCATTAAAAAGCATAAGCTTTAATAAAATTCATTAGCTGGAAAAAGTGCTATCTAACTCCTGATGTTTGTAATATAGGCAATCATGTCCAATACCAAAGACAGGACTAAACAAAATATGAGTCTTTAGTGATTAAAATAAATCCTTGCTTAATTCAGTGTTACCTACTCAACCATTAAGTGGGAATATAAGGTTCTATGTAGCAAACACCTAAAGAAAATAGGAACATACCAGTATCCAATTTGCAACTACCATTATTGTAACACACCATTATGCCTGCAAATGAAACGCTGAGGAGCTGCAGAGATTAGATTTATGTATGTAAGAGGCACTGCTATAGGACTTTCTGCTCTCTAGGTCAGCTAGATTACTCTTTCCTAAGTATATTATATTATGGATGTCATTCTAGGTTTCCTTACAACAGATGTGGGGAACTATGGTCCCTCTATGACTTATGGACTTCAACTTCCAGAATTCCTTATGGCTGGCTCAGGAATTTTGGGAATTGAAGTCCACAAGTCATAAAAGGGCCGTAGTTGCCCACTCCTGATTTACAGGGACCTCTTGGGGATAGGATATATCCCAAGCCCCAATTCTTCAAAAAGGAGTTGCTCCCCCTTTCTTTCTTTTTTGGATTTGGCTTTTACAAAGCTTTACCCATAGCCCATCACATATGTCTGCAAATGAAATATTTAACTAACAAGGATTAGGATTGCTCAGATTTAAAAATAAGAGACTGCCTTTGTTAATATACTGTAGTGTTCCTCTGCAAAAAAAATAGGATTAATTTCTCTCTTTTGAAAAGAATATTGGGATAACATCCTGTTTTGGGGAAATAGGGCAGGATATCTCCTAAAAAATATGACTTCTACATCATATAAAGCACTTCTAGAATGATGGATTTGATTGGGAAAACGTTGAGTTTAAGCTTAAATCAGTGGGATTTCTCTGTGACTGGGAAACAGCTTTTATCTGACAGCACTCACTTGGAAGCATGTCAATGCAGTCCAGCAAGACAAAAATGAGGATAGAGGGGAGTTTGCTGGCGAGCTGAACTGATGTTCAATTTCTCTTTCTGTATTCCTGACACTAAAGGAAGGAAGCAAAACAATTCACTGGTCCCCAGGACAATGTATGGGGATTACCGGATTGCACCCAAAAGACAGCTGATGTGCAGGCCTTTTTAAATCATTCTGTCAGGGTGTGTAATGCTTAGGGACTGATGCTTTTCAAGCTATGGGAGCCTCCGGTAAGGCGCATCTATTTTTTATCCACCATCAGTTAGGTTTTGTTTTTACTTCTTTGCACTATATTTCAGTTTCCTAAAGAGCTATTATCAGCCTGCAGCCATGACACTGGCAGTAAAACCAGATGAGTTTTTGAAAAGCACCTACTGTACACCATCTTGTCACATTTCAGCTGATCTCTTCTACGGGGACCACAAGCTTCAAACAAGCTATCAGTTTTCTCCCTGTGTCAGTATTTTTCCATCTGTGTATTAAAATATTTTTCACATTAACCAAAAGAAAGAAAGAAAGAAAGAAAGAAAGAAAGAAAGAAAGAAAGAAAGAAAGAAGAGCATGACAAGGCTTAGTTAAAGCCCTCTTAATTATTCCAATGTAATTTTTAATCTGATTCCAAGCAACTAGGAATCACATATTTGTCAAAGTGGGCATACGTGGGTATGGGTTGGCTGTTGGCAATTGGCCCCTGCAGTTTTCTTGGCAAGATTTCATAAGGAGTTTTCTTGCCATTGCCTCCTTCCTAGGGCAGAGAGAGAGAGAGTGACTGGCCCAAACTCACCCATCTGGCTTTCTGCTTAAGGCAGGTGTAGAACTCATGGTCTTCAGGTTTCTAGCCTGACGCTCTAACCACTTCACCAAACTGACTCTTTGGAAAATGAGCTAAATATAAAACTGTAGTTAAAAAAAGTTCAGACTGGGCAGACCAGCCACACTTTGTGTTCCCTTTTGTTGGGTGGATTCAACCAGTGAAAGGAAACCAGGAATACTGTCCCATTAATAGAATCCTTCAGAGTGCAATAGTCTATAGGGACTGACTGTGTGCTGTGTTAATCACAGGAAGAAAGGAATACCTGAATAGGGCTAATCTGTTTGCATTAATTGCCTTGGAAGATATTATTTTTGGCTTGCTTGTTTCATTATAAGCAAACCAAAATAAAAATAAGCAGTGGGAAAGGGATAAGATGATTGTAATTTTCTTCTTATTTTTCATTATAGGGGGAGCAGTTTCTGTTTATTGTTCTCCCAATTATTTGTAATGAAAAACTGATTAAAGAGTCCGGTTTTTTTTAATGAGCAGACTAAGGTGTTTAATAAAATGCAATATAGATAAACAAATTGTGGCAAAATGGAATAGTTTCATGAAAAGAAAAGAATTCAGGCATGTATCTAATTGTTAGACTCCTCAGCAAATAATGCAATTATCGCGCACAAATTCTGATTAATGTTTCAATAAAACACTGCAACACCAATTCATTTGAGCTGTAATGCAAATATTTCTGTTAAATGCTGAAAAACACTTATTGTGTCCCTCCCTTCTGTTTTCATTTGTTTTACCTTAACAATCATTTCTACATATTTTCAACTCATCAGCCTTTTCTTATCCCTGGGGACCTCATTTTACTGGACAACATGCCTGGCACATACAGTAATGGTAGACAGCTTCATGTAAGTTTATAAAAATCATGGACCTGGATTATATCAGCAGCGTTTTAGCAGCCCTTGCTCATGGATATTTCTCAGCATTGCAGTGTAGAAACTACACCCTATCTTATTACCTGCAATGACACTACCTCTGAGGTAGAGCTAAGGAGACCTGGAAGCAAGTTTAGTCTTCTGGATTCTGGAGGATACTCTACTCTTTTTAAGAACCTTATTATGTAAGTCACCATAGTTCATACCCTCCTTGTAGTAAAGTCATTTTTTCTGCAGGCTGGTTGCCATGGGGAATCAGTGACTGTCTGCCAGATCACTGAGAAATAGTGGGGAAGCCTGATTCCTAATAGCAACACTGAGCCCCAACTCAGCAGAGGAACACAGGTAGTCCTTGACTTACTACCACAGTTGGGACCAGAATTTCTGTTGGTGCATATTAAGTGAGTCCTGTCTGGCTTTTTTTTTACAGGTTAAGCAAATCAAGGCGGTTGTGAAGTGCATCATGCAGTCATTAAGCAAATCTGGTTTTCCCATTGACTTTGGAAGCCATCAGAGAAAGTCGCGAATGATGATCACATGCAGCAGTAGGATTCCAAATCTTTTCCTACCAGTTCTATGAGAGAACCCTTCACACACACGTGCAGCACTCAAAGACTGTCCTCAGTGTTATCACTGATGAGCTGAGCTGTTGTTTAGCTCAGCTGAGACACGGCAATTGGCTCAAATCAGTGAGCTAAAAAACAAGGGAATATAGGACAGGGAATGGCGGGGGTGGGAGGGCGGGGCCAACCAGAGATGGTATTTGTTGGTTCTCCAAACTATTCAAAATTTCTGTTACCAGTTCACCAGAACCATTCCAAACCGGCTGAATATCACCTCTGATTATATGTCTCTGGGATGCAGCAACTGTCATAAATACAAACCAAGTGCCCAAATTTTGTTCATGTGACTGTGAGATGCTGTGATGGTTGAAAGTGCAAGAACTAGTTGTAAGTCACTTTTTTTTATAACTTCAAACAATCAACTAAATAAATAGTTGTAATTTGAGGACTTACTATAGAAAGGTTTTTTGTGTCTATTGTAAAGAGAAAAGACAGCTTGCCTCTGATCCCTGCTGGCAGTGACCACAGAGGCATCTGGCAGGTTGGTGGATTATAATTTGTGTAATCAAGGACAACAAGTTCATGGACTCCATTCTGAAATGGAAGCAGAGGGCTTCATCAAGGAAGTTGGCACTTCCTTTGCCAGGCATTGTGATACATTTCCTTGAAGCATTTTCCTGCCCTAGATCAGGTGATCTCATAGGAACCACATATTAAACATTCTTCTCACTAGAAGGTTGTCTTTTTAAAAAATTTCTGGGCTCTAGTTATTTGTATATATTCCAAAATCTAGTAGTAAAACATTTTCCCAATTCTGAATTCAAAATTAGAATCCGGGGCTTCTTTTTGATAAAAATTGATGAATACATTTTTTTTCTATAGAAAAGGACTTATAAGGAAACTTTATGTTACTTAAAGTTCAATCGAGATGGGCTATTTCCCCATATGAGAGCATGAGGAGGTAAAGATGGTAAAACTCTTATTTCAAAAATATCTAATCTTCTTATTCATCTATTAAGGCATAACAGTGATATTTCATGTTAGTGATTATCAAATTAAGTTAAACTTGTGATATTTCATGTTAGCGGTTATCAAATTAAGTTAAACCAAAAAGCTGAACATTCAGAACTTAATTCATTTCACTATAATTTTCTGTTGCACAATATGTTTTTTAAATATATTTTAGCATGTTATCAAGAATTGGTCACAAAAGTAATCCATAAGTGGTTACAAACTGTGCTAAATTTACACTATATAAATTGCCACCTTTCTAGATTATGCTAGTGGGAGTGTAAACAGATTGCTACCAAAGTTGACAATATATACCAATGTCTAATTAGTTGGTAGCTTAAACTGTATTTTTTTAAAAGACCTTCAGAATATAAGTACTTTCTACAGTCCCAAAGGTGGTTTTTCAAGAGGCAACTGTACTTTATTTTTTGTTTTTTTAAAGACGTTTCACTTCTCATCTAATAAGTTTCTTCAACTCAGAGCTGAAGAAGCTTCTTGAATGAGAAGTGAAACGTCTTCCGAAAAAAAACCAAGAAAGTACAGTTGCCTCTTGAAAAAGCACTTTTGGGACAACCATGATCTGGATGACTGAGAATCTCCATAGGGACTTTCCATAGTGAGTCCTGAAGCGGATTTACTGTGTATGTTTCTGAATGCACATAAAATAATCAAAGAAAATAAATGGATTTTGTCTTCTTGTTAGCTGTTAAGTTTGTTATTGGAAAATTTTGAATAATAAATTCCACCTTCCACTGAATCATTTTAGTGATATTAAAACTGGAGAACTGACATTACATTTTTTTTAAAAAAAAACTACAATTAAAGAAAATATTGAGTCAAATGTTATCATCATTTATTAGCAGCGTTAATAAAAAAAATTCTTTATAGATTTACAGCATGTGTATTATTTTGGACAGGGATATTGAGCATAGATACTTAAATAGCAGTAATAGCAATAGCAATAGCAGTAGACTTATATACCGCTTCATAGGCCTTCAGGCCTCTCTAAGCGGTTTACAGAGAGTCAGCATATTGCCCCCAACAATCTGGGTCCTCATTTTACCCACCTCGGAAGGATGGAAGGCTGAGTCAACCCTGAGCCGGTGAGATTTGAACCGCTGACCTGCTGATCTAGCAGTAGCCTGCGGTGCTGCATTTAACCACTGCGCCACCTTGGCTCCTGAGGAGGCTCCTAAAATCTCCCATTAAGATTAAATGTTCATGTCCAGATCCCAATTATTAAACCATTTTTTAAAAAATCATTTGTTCTTAAGAAAGGTTGTTGTTTGGTTTTTCCTTTTCAGCCTGTTTCTTGTTTCTTGTTTTTAGGTTGTGCTTCTTCATTTTACAAAATAAATAAATTATAGAATGAGATGATGGAATTTTGTTTTGTGATTTGAGCTGTTCCAGAACACCTTTAATACTCTTATATGGAAACATTCTGCAAATAAAACACAATCTTCCTGAACCCATCTCCTTTATTAAAGATTTTGAATTGAAGGAAGTGAAAATTAGAGAGGCATAGATAGAAGTCTGAAAACTAAATGGGTTATTCAATCTTCTCACTGAATAACATCTGTAGACAAGACCTTATTCAGAAAAAAATACCACTCAACAAAACCATAGAAAACTGCTTATTGACATTTTTTCCTATATTATGTTGATACTTTTAAAGCCTAAATTATGGTGGGCAATCTTTTCAATCTGGAGGCTTGCATAAATTGCCAGCAGAATCTCTCCACACACACACACACACACACACACACACACACACACACACACACACACACAGAGAGAGAGAGAGAGAGAGAGAGAGAGAGAGTTAGAGACAGAGAGAGAAGGAGGGATGGAGGGAGGGATAGAGAGAGAGATCTTGTATAAATAGCTTAATCACACATCTTTTCACATACGTCATCCCTCTTCTTTCTTTATTTGCCTCCCTTCAAGAAGTCTACTGCAGATTGCTGAATTCCTTTTCCAATTAGAACCTACCAAACCAAACACATAGTATCAGGATCATGTTGCATACTGTTATCCCATTAATAGCAATAAGGAAACAGCAATTTGTTTTTTTTTTCTCCCCTGCCTTAGTATTGTGATATCAGAAGTAGCAAAAGTGAGAAATCTGCATTTTTCTACAGCTAAAAATCTCCCTGGCTCTTGAATGCAGATTGTCAATCCGGGATCTAAACAGAATCCCAAATTCCCAGAGTAGAATGTGCTAATCTATTAAAAAAAAGGAGCCATGTTTCCAAATCCTAGATTTGGAAAGAACTTCAACAATCATTTAACCTAACCTGCTACCAGCATAGAATATCTATTCCTACAAAATCCTAGTATATGGCAAACCATATAGAATATCTATTCCTACAAAATCCTAGTATATGGCAAACTAATTTCTGCTAACCTGACCCCCTCTTCACCCAAAAAAGGTTAGTTCTGTCCTTCTCAAGGTAATTTATTTCATTTTAATCAACTCTGATGCAAGAGGTCTTTCCTAAGGTTTGCCTTTATAATTTCAACCATCTGTTCATAATGTTTTCTGTCTTATTGTCTACTCTGAATTCCTATGATTTATGAATCAAGTATTCATGACGACACACAATTTTCTGATCTTTCACTGCTTATTTTTCTCTATTCTGAATGATCAAAGCTGTCTGATTACTCCTAAGTAGTTTTCTTTTCTAGCCAGATATCAGTCCAAAAATCCAATAGCCAATGTGGGCTCCAATTCTTGCCCTTTCTATATAAAATATCCCAATTAAAGGTAAATATCAGCCATTCAGTTAAAAAAAAAAAATCATTCTGTCTCTTGCTCTTAAACCGAACTGTGGGAGGTGGAATATTCTGAACTACAGACAAAAGTCCCCAAATGTTTTACTTTTAGTATCCTTCCCCACCCCGCTTTCTTCATTATGAAGTTGCCAAGCAACAATTTATCACTATCAGGAGCTGGAAAATGAAAATATGATTTTATGAAGAGGAATTGAAAGAGATTTCTCCCTCTCCTCCATATTATATATGGCATCAAATGCATAAATATAAAACAATCCTTATCTTTCAAATTATTCTTAACTTTTAAAAAGAAGAAAACATGGAATGTTTCTAATGAGAGTATTATCAATGAATAACTTTCATCCAAAACTATCAAATGGAATGGAATGGAATAGAATGGAATGGAATAGAATAGAATAGAATTCTTTATTGTCATTCTAAATGAAAGAAGTGAAAAAACATACATTATCATATCACAATATAAACTACTCGTTTATATACTTGTGTGTCATATAACAGCATAAGTACAAATGGGTGGCATTTGTGATATTGTGGTACAGAACATTCATTTTTGGTATCTTGTAAATTGTTGTCAAAGTGTCCATATCGTAGTGGTTCAGCAGTTAATATGCTGGCCTTTTCAGCTGAAAGGTCAACAGCCCAGGTTTGAGACCTGAGCGCCATACAACAGGATGAGCTCTGTCCATGCCCCAGCTCCTGCCAACCTAGCAGTTTGAAAGCATGCAAATGCAAGCAGATAAATAAGTACCCCTTCGGTGCGATAAATAGGTAGCCCTTTGTAGTGCTTCGTGATGTCATGCTGGCCACGTGACCACAGAAATGTCTTTAGACAAGTGTTGGTTCAATGGCCTTGAAATGGAGATGTATACTGCCCCGCCCCCACCAGTCAGCAAGGACTAGCAAAGTAAAATCCACAGGGATTTCTTTACCTTTTTTTTTTTACTGAGACAAATGCTTGTTTTTTTGTAAGATGCAGGTTAAGTTTAAATGGTATTTCTCAGGATAAAGAGAACGCCATTGTAAAGTTCTACGAATTAATAATGTTTGTTTAGCTTTGTCTTGTGCTACAGAATGTAATCTGGATTGGATATTTATTCCATTATAGATTTTTTTTTACCTTACACTAGTTCAGAGTTATTACATGAGAAAGATCCTATTTGTTTGATGGTTTTTATGGCATGTTGCTAATGTTTATATTTTTCCATAAGCTTAGTATCTACAGTGCATCCTATTTGCATTTCATTTATCCAATGTTGATGACCAAATTAAAGAACTAACAGAGTGTCCAAAAGGGAATGTTTTCAATAACTCTATAATTAATCCTTTCTACAAACAGAACCGGGACAGTATAATGAACAACCAACTATTTTATCCTTTGCAATCCCATAACTGCTCTGTTCAAATGTATAAAATATTAACATTTCATATTACAATTATCACTCCTAATTAATTTCTTAATTAAAAATAGTAGTAGATTACAAACTAATGGAGAAATTGTTTAAATTTATTTTAACTATTTATTTGCCTACCTTTCTGAGCAAAACCCTGAGCCGGAATATATCCAGCTCACAATCTTTACTTGTGCATTTTCTGTGCTTGGAAGTAATGATCTCAGGGTACAGGAACTCCTGTAACTCTATTGCCATCCTCGGTTAATTTTAGACTAAAAACTGCTATAAATGTCTTCTGAAGTGGAAGCCTAGCTTTGCAGACTCAGGCCCTTGATAAATCTGGATGATATCCACAATTTCAGTGTTTAGGAAAGTAGCAAAAACATATCCATTTTTCCAAACCTCTAACTGTTGATTTTTAATTTTAATTGTACTGATTTTAATGACATATATTTTGTACTGTAACCTGTCTTGACTGCTGATCCAAGCAAAATGGCAAGATAGAAATGTAATGTTAAATGAGTGCTCGGAAGCCAAAACACTTCACAAAAAAAATCAGCCCTAATTAATTGTTTTGAAATTTGCTGCAAACTGGCAGAAAAATTTCTAAGACAATTGAATTTGAAGGCTCTAGTTCTAAAAATCTGTAACTGAAAGAAAGTGGAATCAGGAAGAAATAAGAACTTCCATAGGGAACAATTAAGTGAATATTAAAGGGAAAATAAAGATTCTTCTATTGGCAGTTTGGAATCATATTTAGGGACTTCTGACCAGAGAAGTATCATTTGCAGGTGACATATAAGGTATGAAAGAATGTATGAATAAAGTTCAGTATTCACAAATGTCTATTGAATTTTCTATTGTCTGTGTACTTTTTTACCAGTATCAAAATCTATTTATATGGTTGTTAAGAGATCACTAAGATTTGACAACAAATTGATGGCACATAATTAGTCAATCTCATCTGTGCCTTCAAATCCACAAATGTATCCACAATTTACTTATTATTTAATTTTTCCTTATGGAGAATAGACTAGCCTTGGAATAAATGTTATCTTTATCTCAATTTGTTACTTGCTTCCTGCAAACTCCATCCACTGCTTTCCACTCTCCCATCCCACAATTTCTGCCTCATTTGATACAAAACAACAAGAAGGATGGTTATCTCCATGCCTATGCAATGGATGGCTCTATATGCAGATATAAATTGAAGATTCTGTAGCCTGGACTTGAGAATGTATAATGGAAGAACTGATTTATTTGACTGACAAGGAGCTCTATTTACCTTTTAGAGCTCCCTATTTTCTGGCTGAAAGATTTGGTCAAAAAATTGTAAATGAATTAGAACTCTTGTAGAATTTAGGTCCAACTCAGGTAGTATCTGTGTTAAATAGATGCTACATCAAGACAAATATTCAGATACAACACATAGGTATTAATAAACAGAAATGTCTCTTTATCACCTTAGCTTTACGCTTTTTCAATAATATCATAAGTTATCATGAAAACCATCCAATTCTATGATATCATTTCTTCCAGATGAGTTTGGCATCATTTAGTATATGTTTTGAGGAACAATACCGGGAGCAATATGAATTATCCAAGCTCTAAATTGAATTTGTCATTCAGTTCCATTTGATTCAATTCAAGTGTGTGATTTAATCAAGGGATTCAAATTGAATTGTGATGTGTATCATTAAATTGATTCAGTTCTGAATTTCAGTTTGATAAGAACATGCCTTTCCATCAAATCTTGAAAATGATTCAAAGCCACCTGATTAAGTTTAATATGCAAAATGGATTTGACAATTCAATGATTTGATTTGAAGAAGCAATTCAGTCAAATTATCTCTGAACTAATCTTTGTCCTAGAGGATACACCAAACAATATGACACAGAGAAAATATTAATTTTTCAGAAATGTTCACATAAATTACAATTAAATTACTTGCCCACAAAAAAAAAATGTTGCCCATGGATAGGAATGTACCTTTTGGGGGCATTAAAGCATAACTTTATAGCCATTATTTGAATCTTGGAAAATATATAAAGAAGGCTTTCATGAATTCCTAGAAGGGTGAATTTTAATATTGAAAAGTAAAATAAATATTCTACTCTCTGTTGGTGTTAGAAAAAAGAATATTCATACTGTTTCAGCAAAAACATTTCAGGCAGAGAAACACATTTCTAAATCTATACCAATCGTGTATGTACGTGTGTGTATGTGTGTGTGTATGTATGTATGTGTGTATGTATGTAATGTATGTATGTATGTAATGTATGTATGTATACATACATACATACGATTATGATTATGATTATGATTATGATTATGATTATGATTATGATTATGATTATGATTATGATTATGATTATGATTATGATTATGATTATGATTATGATTATGATTATGATTATGATTTATTATATTTGTATGCCGCCCTTTTCCCCCAAAGGGGACTCAGGGCGGCTCACAATTCAAATCAGGGAAGAGGGGTACAGACAAAAAATAAAACAACATAACAATGCATAATTTAAAAACACACAACAGTCATACCATTCGAGACGGGGGCAACAGCTCTTTAGCCCCAGGCCTGTCGGAACAGCCAGGTTTTAAGGGCTTTGCGGAAGGCCTGGAGGGTGGGGAGGGTTCGAATCTCCACGGGGAGTTCGTTCCAGAGGGTCAGAGCAGCCACAGAGAAGGCTCTCCTCCGGGTAGTCGCCAGTCGACACTGTCCGGCGGATGGAATTCGGAGGAGGCCTAATCTGTGGGATCTAATCGGTCTAGTGGAGGTGATTGGCAGCAGGTGGTCTCTCATACATACATACATACATACATACATACATACATACATACATACATACTGTGTTTTCGGCTTTGTGTTTGTGTGGATAAAGCGTGGTCGAAGCTGCCATGTTTTTATAAATCTTGGTTGGGGGGGTAGAGTGCTGGCTTTGTTTCAGTAAGTAGATTGATTGGCTGTGTAGTTGTATCATGATTGGTAGATTGGTGCTGATTGGTGCTGGCTATGTGTCCATTGTTGTTTTGTGTTGTAATGGCCTGGGTGGTTGGTGGGGCTCGTTTGTTGACTAGGGCTGATTTCCAGATGTCTGGTAGGTGCAAGGTATTGTCACGTTTATTCATGTTGTGGGGGTGTTTCTCTATTTCTATAGCTTCCATAATTATTTTCTTGTTGAAGTGTTCAATTTTAGAGATTAATTTGGTTAAAATCAATATATAATCTTTATTGCCATTGTACTTAAATACAACGAAATTGGTTGTAATGTGTACACACTCTCACACACACACACAAATAAGAGAGAGAGAGAGAGAGAGAGAGAGAGAGAGAGAGAGAGAGAGAGAGAGAGAATATAGTTTATATCATCTATACATAATGCTTTCAAAGTCTTGTCATAGGGAGGCTGATAGTATTAGATAAGAAAGAAAAAGTTCAAACTAAGACTTAACTATTTTTTATACATCAAACTTCTTCCAGGGTCCTGTGTTATCACTGGACAAGGTTACACTTTCCCTGAAAAAGCAGAACCATGACTTGGGAGTCCTCCTGGACTTGTGGTTCTTGCTAGATCAGCAGGTCAGTTCCAGCTAGTGCATTGATTGCAATCTTCCTTGTAGTAGGAGCAACTGACTGTGATGGCATATACTGGTATATTGTTCTGCAACATGATCTGCATAGGATTGCCATTGAAAGGGTAATGGAAAAAAAATGTGCCACATTAGTCACATTAGTGCACTTAGGTACGCCCTCTTAAATATGGGATGAGGTCCACAGAAGTTGTTAGAATTAAAACTGGAAAAATTAGTGGCCAAGACAACTGAATCTGGTAAGATGTTTCAGACTTTGACAACTCTGTTACAAAAATCATTTTTTTGACAATCAAGTACCAAGCAGTTTACGTTAAGTTTAAAAAGGTTGTTAGCACCTGTTACATTGCAATTAAAACTAAAAAAAAAATCATTTACAGATAAGACATTACAATCTACAATTTTGTGTGCAATATCTATATTTGACTGCAAGTGTTGCAACTCCAAACTATTCAAACCAAGAATTTCAAGTCTAGTGGCATAGGGTATTTTATTATGGACAGAAGACTGTAAGACTTTTCTTGTAAAGTATTTCTGAATTTGCTTGTATTAATTGTATTAATGTCCAATATATGGTAAGGATTTCAAACAGCTAAACAATATTCTAAATTGCTGCCAGTTTGGCCCAGTTTGGCAGAACCGGTTTTGGAATTCAGGCCTGGATCACAGAACTGGCAGTGACCCAGGCCTGCCACACCCCTGAACTGGTTCCCTCGCTGCCACTTGGACACCGCCATTTTGGATTTTAGTGACTGCACGTGTGCAGTTCGCTGTAAATTGTTCTGCACGTGCACGCAGAACAATTAAATTGAACAGGGCAATGGACATCTGGCATGCATGCATGTTGCACACGGGTTGCCAACCGATAGTAACGCCGGCAGCAACCCACCCCTGAATTGGCCTGACATATGTTTTGTAAATTCTAGTGAGCATCTTGGATGGGATTCTCTGGCTGGACCTGGTGGGATGATTTGATATGATTAGGGTAAAGCAATCAATCAAATAACCCAGCCCCATGCCATCTTTTCCCCACAGATCTATTGGTTGGTGGACAAGGGTCAAATGCAAATAACAGGAGTTAAATTCAAAACAGTAAGAATCTGAGCAATTAAATATGAAGTTAACTGTTGCTAGATAAGGATCAACAGAATTCTTGTGGGCCTTGACTTGGGCCTCTTGTGGCTGCATAACAACTCTGAACTGATGACATATTTAATCTCAGACTCCAACTCAGCCTGTTCATTTTCTACAGAAAGATTTATACAATTGGCCTTAGACTGGCTTCATTCATTCTGCTTCATTTCACTAGATTCGATAGCTTATGCGATACTGGAAAAAGCTTTTGTTTATTTGGGGTGACATAAAGTTGTTGGGGGAAAGGGATCACTGGGGTGGTGCAGTTAAAGTCCCTACTATTTTGTACATGCATTGGCATCATACATACAAAGGGGACAGTAATCCCACTGTCACTGTCAACTTGTTTTTATTGACACCACCCCTCCAATGGAGATGCCTATGCAATGTAGTTTCTCAAAGTTGTTGACTCTTTGCAGTAAACATCTTGCTGAGGCAAATCAAAGCTCCTTCACTCAGCCCTAATGAAAATATGAATCAGGTAAATTGCTAGATCTATAAAGGACGAGGAGTGTGTGTGTGGAAATCAAGGGACGAAACAAATTAATTCTTGCTCCAGGCAAGAATTCATCACTAGACAAAATATCAGCATGTTGTTATACGAAATGAGTAAGCTGTGCAGTACTGTGCTTATTTCATTTAAGCTTCAGATACTATCTTCTTCACTCAGTTCTCTGTAACTCAGTAGAAAAAAATAGTGCCATCAAATATGCATGAACTTCAAAGGGGGGAAAAAGGGGGGGGGGGAATCTAAACTCATTTTAAAAAATAAAAAAAACTATTTTTCTACATATGGATAGTGACATTTATATTCATTCTACTTAATGTACATTGATTAAATTAAAATGTCTATTTATGAATAAAGTGCCTAGCTGAAGGAAATGAAACACCATCAGTTTTGGTGACAAAACAGCCAAACACTAAGGTGTGAGGATTCCACTGATTTTATAAAATTCATTTCTGCACCTCAGTGTTTGCCAGTTATGGCAGGAATATCTACAAGAGGGGGACTTTATGTTTTCAGAAATACAAGCCAGCTTAGAGAGGATTTGTCTTCTAAGCAATACAACTGTCAAAGCTCTACATAATTTAACACTCTCCCTCATGCATTTCATGAACTTATATCTTTAATGAAACATTTTTCAGAAAATAATCAAGGCAATACTAAATTCTTTCTCCAGTTTTGCTCTACTTTTTTTTCAAGCCCCTACTATTGAGCAGTGCTTTATTTTATTTCCTAATCTTATTTATTTATTTCTTCAAATTCATTACAGCTGCCCATTTCTGATGGATTCTGGGTGGAGTAAAATATATATCATAAAAACAGATAAAACATAAAAGCACAAAGTCATCCCAGACTAAAGCTATCTTAAAAGTAACAAAACAAAATAAAGTACCAGCCCCAAATTGCAATGATACATTAATAAATTACTGCACAGTCAATAGTTCATAAATGGAGCAAATCCTTAACCATCCCATTTGGCAAATAAAATGCTGAGGCTAGGATAAATTTGATTTAATTTAACAGAATAACATAGTTGGAAGGGACCTTGGAGGTCTTCAAGTTCATTAATTAGCTGAAAGCTCCAATCTCGAATACATTCCCATGTGCACGACAGATGTACGCAGGTTATACAGATAAAAGCACAGTGTTCTCCAAAAATTAGTGGGATTTTAAGAACTTGCCAAAAGTGTCAAATAAAGTTGGCCTGGTTAGAAATGTGTCTCTCCATTCTTTAAATATAAACCAAAACCACTTTAAAGAAAATAATCTGCACCTTAAATTAGTCTTAAAAACAGATTGTGAGGAAGTGTACTAATTAACATCAAGATAACATGCTTCCAGCATCGTCATCTCATGAACAGTATATTCTGTGGCAATTGGAAATTTCAAAAGTCAGCCTTCAAAACAAAACACACATACACACAGAACACTAATCCAGTATCCAAAACATGAAAGTGGGTAAATCCAAGACACAAATACCTTATCAGCTACAGTGAATATAAAATGTGCCATGCCATGCTGCTAATTGAATGTCTAACCTTTACGATCAGGTCTAGAAATACTCCAGAGCTGTGAACCGGATTTCTTAGGCCAAAGAACTCAAGATTAAGTAAAGTTTATTTCTAAGGACAGAAAAATGTCTGTGCATAAACTCCCACCAACTTTTAAAATAGTTGTCTATATCATCTTATAATAAAGTCCAAAGTTCCCACTTGTATTTTTGAAAAGGTCAACTGGAACTAAGAGTAGATGTGCCTTTCCTTTTTGTTTGTTATTCGTTTTGACCACGCACTTCTTCCTGGGTGCAGAAATGGATGATGTCATCCTCCTCCCACTCCCAGTCCAGAACCTCGCCTCCATCTTTTTCAGTTTCAATTTAAATGGCTGTTTCTCTTGATCCAAGCCAATTTGGTACAAATAGAACAGAATATATGCAGCTCAAGATTGAATTGTGGAGTACTCTCTAAGTGTTGACACAATGTTGGAGGGATGGCCTCCTCTCTAAGGGGACATGAGGGCTCAGTGGTTAAAGATGCTGAGCTTGCCAGCTGGAGAGTTGACCACCCAGGTTTAAGGCCCAATTGCCACACAAAGGGATACATTCCCATTACTTACCTTAATTCTTGCATAGGAAACTACCTAGCAGCTCAAAACATGCAAATGCAAGTAGATAGAGATACCACCTTAGTGGGAAGATAACAGCATTCTATGTGCCTTGGCATATGGTCATGATGGTTATAGGACCACAGAAGTGTCTTCAGACAAAGCTGGCTCCCTCAGCTAAGAAATGGAGATGAGCATTGCCTCCTAGAGTTAGACAAGATTGGACAGGGAAAATATTTACCTTTACTCTATGTGTTTGCTTGTGGACCTTTCATTATCAGATTAAGTGACATCTTCTGTGGAAAACTTTGTTCCATTCTAGTAGCTGCACTGGCTATGCTTGACTGCAGTGCCCTCTCCCCTGCAGTAACAGGTTGCATAGCCATTCCAACCAGAGCTGCAGTTGCTACTTTTTATAATCTTATGGTTGTCAATGAACTGTCTTCAATCCTAAAAGCTCATGCTACATTCAGTCCTTATCTCTCCCAATGGACATACCCTTCCATTGCTGCTGTCCCCATTTTCCCATCCCCTGTCCTCCATATTACAAGGCTGCCCTTTCTTTATATTTTTTAAAATACGCTTAAGTTGCAGCATGGGGCCATCACTATTTTGTTTCTATGAAATTGAACTATATGTGTTTTTTTTTTTGTTATAAAAGACAGAAAAAGGCAGGAACCAAAGAATTACCTATCCTCTTGTTGCCTTGATGATTGTAACATTGAATAACAATATTACAACCATAGGGGGAAAAACAAAGGATTTGCTTTAGCATTAAAAGAGATGAAGTAGGAAAGGGGTCGAGGGCATCCCATATCTGGAAAAGGAAAGGAAATGATGTTAGTGAGATAAGATCAATCCCCAAAAGGAAGAGGCAGGATTGATAGACTAGTCCACAAAGAAGCCCACCTGCGATGGATGGGAAGAGCAAGAATCAGGGGAATGACCAATCAGGTCTTGCAGTGGTCATAATCTGCACTGAGTACCAGTCCAGTCCAAACCAATGAAATCCAGAGTGGAATTTCTGAAGCTGGTTTGAGAAACAACCAAGAATAGCATGAGACACAAGCAGCTTAGGCTGCATTGCAGAATTGCTCCGAGTGTCAATAGCACATTTATTACATCATGCTCACAAACATATCTTTCCCCAAGCTTCATGTCACAAACAACAACAACAATAAAAATATTTTATGAGCACGACAGCAGAGAAGACAACACACTAGCTTATGCTCATGAAAAATGAGTACTGTAAATGAGAAAAGGAGCAAAAAAGAAATCCTAGATTTTTCCTCTGCCACTTTTCATTAAATTTGATGACAGAGAAGATACTTTTAGGAGCTATTTCAAAAAAAAGGAGAGGGTAGCAGTTTATTTTTATAGGTGAATCATGGAATTCTTGAATTTAGGATGGGAGAAGAAAGAAGAGAAAGTGCTTAGAATGTAGCAGTCACCAATGTTCAAAGTCACTGCCCAATTGTGTCTCCCATAGGAATGTAGGAATGGGAGAATGTCCTTTCTGGGCTTCTTTCTCTGCAGTTCTAGCCCATTCACCATCCTCTTGTTCTTTTTTTCTGAAAATACATAGTTTTAGCTACATATATAAGTACAAAGGATCACAATGAAATATTTATTTAGATGCTAACTTAGTCAAATCGTTATGCTACTTTAATTCAAAAACTCTTAAATGGGAGCATCCATTGTCTTCTTGGCTTCTTTTAAATACGTATGCAAATCTGTGTGACTTGGTTAAACTCTCTGTCTCTCCAGTGCTTCAGATTGACTCTGAGTGGTCTTCAGGGTATGTTTTATTCAGGAGGACAAAAACAGGGGAACCTGAGACTTTCGTGAATAATAAATTGACTTTGGCTTGGCCTTTTAGCTCATTATGAATCTTTAAAAAGGTTAGTATTCTTCTCTGGTCTCTTACTGCATATCCCATTGTTGTTGTTTCTGTTTTGGAAAGCAGGGATTTGATGCAAAACTGCACACCTTGCCTATAAGTGCTTTTATGAGACCTGAAAATTTCAAGCCTTTAATAACCAGTGTTATGTTAATGTGAAGGGGAGAGAATTAATATGTCATAGCAGGGGTCGAAATCTGATGAGTTTGGCTGATTTTGAAAATGTTCAAAATTTGGAAAACATCTTGGAGGAATTCAAGCAGCAAAACACTTCATACTGTTGCCACAAATACTACACAGTTGTCTGTCATAGTCACGACCAGAGGCAACCTGAACTCAAGAGACTTAACTGTGTTAGATTATCATAAATACATAAATATGACTTTCTGGCTATTTTGCTTTGCTTCTTGAGTTGTTAATTGATCTGTGTCATCAAACTGAGTCTGCTAGTCTTATTTCATACTTCCAAACATAGCTGGAGGAAACAAAAGTGCACATGTTAGAAATGTTCATACTTGCAAGAAAATTAAGCCTGGTTCTTTAGCAATATGTACGTATTGATTTTTTTTAAGCAGAAGAAAAACAATATGATAATGAAAAACAATCTCAGAAGAATCTTCAATAAAATTAGAAGGTTCACAGGTGTAAATATAGATGGTATCTGAAATTCCTAGCATGATCCAGCATGATAAAACAGTGTGCAACCAGCCAGAAAAGCAAAATGTGATATGAATCATCTGTTAATGAGATGATGTAGTGGCTGGATCAATTTTCTTATTCCCTCTGCAAAGAGTTCATCAATAATAGATTTGATTCTCAAATTGAAGGTATACATGGTTCTAAACTAATTCTTCGCCAAATGTGCCTTTTAATAATCCCAAAATGTTGCATCCTTCTGGGAGGCTTTGTTCTCAAGAGTTTTAAAATATCTTTGAATGTTTTCATTGCTACAAGGTGAATACTATTACTGGAGCACTCTCTCTCCCCCACCCCCCTGTGTGTGTGTAGGCAGCTGTGCATGCTTGTTACCCATCTCTCTCTGTCTCACACTCAGCAGCCTCTCTGGTTGTTATGCTTCTTAATAATAATAAAAAAAAAACCTGTGAGAGGCATGCCCTCGGGATGTCTTCTCTTGTAATTGAAGGGTGAAAAATCAGAGAAGCCACAAAATGCAAATTAATGGCCACTCATCTTCCTGGGTTTCAATGCAAAGAACCTACATTTCATCCACAAGTCGTCAACTGACATGTTCTTTTCCCTTTAAAGAAGAATGACCAAATTCATTTTGATCAGCTGGAAAGAGAATGGGAGGAAAGAAAGGCAAAAAGTTTTTTTTTTTTTAACCACAGCATGATTTTTGGAGCACATGTTACTTGCTTCTAGAAATCTAAAATATTTTAAATATTTTAGCTGTATTTCTCCTTCCACAATATTGTCTCTCTGCCTGCTTTTCCTCTTGCTCAGTCAGTGCATTATAACTAAAATGAAACCATATCAAGCAGTGGAGAAACTGGTGGTTGTTTGCGAGGTGTAAATGTCTTACTAGGGTGTAATGCCATATTTTTATTTTGTCAAATTTGCGGCCCACGGGCCGGAGGCATCACACACTGGCTACACCCACCCATGATTTAGCAAAGGGGGGAAAGGTATGATACATCACGTATTGACAACCTGATGCCATGAGTTTGATAACCTTGTTCTACATGTATCAGTAAAGAGATGATTAAATTCAGTAAAGAGCTGAATTGCCATAATTGTTTACATGATTGCTTTATTCATAAATCTTCATGCAGTATGCTATTATGCATTAAGGGGTATCATCAACACAAGTTAATTAAACTCTTAGCTAATTTTCCAATGTCCAATAAAACTGTAAATGCAGAAGGTCATTGCTAACTGCAAGATGGCATCTGAAACTCGGTAGTGCAATGTTAGACTGCATCAAAAGGAGTAGCAATTTGAAAAGTATTGTTCCATGAGTAGCACTCTCTTCTACTTCATCTGAAGCCCTCTCTCCAGTTCTAACATGGAGGTAGGGGATGAAGACAGCAAGAAACATGAGTAAAATTAGAGAGAATTTTACATGTTGGCTTAAAGAAGAGATGATTAAGAGTAATGGTGTTAATTATTATGAAATATATGCCAGCCATCTGTCAGGAAATGCTTTAATTTGGATGCCCACATGAGCAGGAGGTTGAAGTCAATGGCCTAATGGTGTGTTGCATTTCTGTAATTCTATAAAAATATGTTAGATGTTGTTACATATGGAAGGGTGATTAAGAAGCAATATAATAACCAATATGATTAAGAGGCAATAAAAACATTTTTTTCAAATAGTTTGTTTTAAAGTTTTACAAATATATACCCCCCCCCGAACCCAGCTCCCCACTCAATCCCCCCCCCCAAACTCCCTGAGCAAATATAGGGTATAAACATTAATAACCATATTCTAAAATAAACGAACAGACTTTAGCATCATCCCTCACTTGTACTTTAACTCTCCTTTTGTAAAGCTAACTTTAAACAAGTTGTGTCATTCCTCGCTCATTCACACATAAGCTATCTGGAGTTTCTTAGTCCCATATTTATTCTGAATATAATCAATCCATCTTCTCCATTCCAGCTTGTATTTCTCATCTGAATGGTCCTTAAGTTATGCTGATATTTTAGCCATCTCTGCTAAGTTTGTTACTTTTAATGTCCATTCTTGAATAGTAGGCAATTCTTCCTTCTTCCAGTATTGCACCACCAAGAGTCTTGCTGCCGTTGTAAGATTCAAAATCAAATTAGTCTCTATAACTGTACAGTCTGTAATTATACCTAACAGGAATAACTGAGGAGTAAACTTTATCCTCTTTTTAAGAATATTTTGCATAATCCACCATATTTTTATCCAAAATGCTTTAACCTTTTTACAAGTCCACCATATATGGTAATATGCAGCATCAACACAATCACATCTCCAGCATTTAGGTTGTAAATTTGGCTACATACAAGCCAATTTTTTAGGATCTAAATGCCATCTATAAAACATCTTGTAAAAGCTCTCTCTCAGGTTTTGGGCTTGCGTAAATTTTACGTTTCTTACCCATATCTTTTCCCATGTATCCATCGTTATTGGTTCTTCAAAATTTTGTGCCCACTTTATCATACAGTCTTAAACTAATTCAGTTTCAGAATCTATTTCTATCAATATATTGTATAACCTTTTTATATGCATTTGACTTTGATCCCTAATTTCTTTTACTAGATTATCCTCATTTTGCGTAATACCAATTTTCTGGCCTGTAACTGTCCATACTGAAACCATGTTTGGATTACCCTTTCCTCTTTTAATACATTCAGAGGTTTTAGCTGTAATATACCTCTTTCTATTATAAGAAGCTGTCTGTATGTGGTTACATCCTGTTTTTGTTCTATGCTTATATTCTCTACTGCGTGTCTGGGAATTGCCCACATAGGTATCTTGTCATTTAATTTATGTTGATATTTTTTCCAGACACGCAATAGAGCATTCCTTAAAATATGGCTTTTAAAAGTCTTATCCACCTTCTTGTCATATCAAATAAGCATGCCAACCGTATACCAAATCATACCCTTCAATATTTAGTATTCTATCCTCTGTTGAGTCGATCCAATCACTAATTATTGATAAAACTACTGCTTCATAATATAATTTTAAATTTGGCATTTTCAAACCTCCTCTCTCACATGCATCTTGCATTATTTTAAGTTTTATTCTTCCCTGCCCAAATTTATTAATACCCTTCTGCCATTCTACCAAATTTGCATCATTTTTGAGTATTGGTATCATTTGAAAAAGAAATAAAAACTTAGGCAAAACATTCATTTTTGCTGCTGCTATCCTTCCCAACCAAGTCATCCGCAAATGCTCGTAGTCTGTATTTGTAGTGCCTGATCTTAATTCCCTGCAAGTCATCTGACCCCCGTATTTTATTCAACAATAACTCCAAGGTTAAAATAAACAATAATGGAGATAGGGGACAACCCTGTCTTGTACCTTTTTCAATTTTAAATGGTTCTGTTAAACTACCATTAACTATAATTTGTGCTGTTTGTTCATGGTATATTGCCTTGATAGATTGTATAAAGTGCTCTCCAATTTGCATCTTTTGTATTATTTTCATTAAAAATTGCCAATTCACTCGATCAAATGCTTTCTCCGTGTCAAGAAATATGAGCGCTGCAGGGACTTGGTTGTTCTTTCCCAAATACTCCAATATATTAACAATTTGTCTTACATTACTTCTCATTTGTCTCCCTTGTATAAATCCAGTTTGATCATTGTGGATCAATTGTTGTATAACTAACATCAACCTATTTGCTAATATTTTAGCAAAAAATTTATAATCTGTATTGAGTAGTGATAGAGACCTTTAATTTTTTGGCTGGCTGAGATCTTGATCTTCTTTCGGAATCAGGGAGATGAAAGCTGTTCTCCAAGATGGAGATACCCTTCCATCCAATTGAATTCTGTTAAATAGTTCCTTAAGGGGTTCTACCATTTCTAATTGTAAATTTTTATAATAAACCGCTGTCAGTCCATCTGTACCAGGTGCCTTCCCAACTTTTAATTGTTTAATAACCAGGAGGATTTCCTCCGAAGTTATTGGTTGGTTCAATCTCTCCCTTTGCTCATCCGTAACTATGGGTATTTTCTCTTTCTCCAAGTATCTATCTATGTCTAAACCTTGTATTTTATCACCAGTGTACAATCTTGTATAAAATTCTAAAAAGCCTTTTTAATCATATCCTGTTGATAAACTTCTGTACCTTTATAATCTATTTTTTCTATAGTACAAAATTTTTGTTTTTTCCTTGTCATATATGCTAACCATCTGCCTGGTTTATTTGCATTACAAAAAGTATTATGTTTGGCATATAACCAATTAGTAGCCACCTGATCTGACATCAACATATTAAATTGCACTCATAGTAAAGTGATTGCCTCTTTTGTCTTTTTATCACCTGGGTTGGATATTCACTCCTGCTCTTTCTTCTTTATCTCTTCCTCTAATTCCTTTCTTTTTTTCCCCTTGTCTATGTCTATACAGATTATTTAAATTTATTAAAACTCCTCTCATATATGCTTTACTTGCATCCCAAACTATTTCCATAGATGTGCCCTTGTTCATATTAAAAGTAAAATATTCTCTCAGCAATTTTTTACATTCATGAACATTTTTCTCATATCTAAATACATTTTCATTTAACCTCCAACACCTTCTAGATTCCTTCCCATATTCCAATTCCAATCAAACCGGATTATGATCTGTTAAGGCTCTCGAGCATATCTTCAACTTCTTCACCTTAGGAAGAAAATCATTTGTAATTAGTATAAAATCAATCCTAGAAAAGGATTGATGCCTATCAGAAAAAAATGTAAAGTCCTGTTCTTTAGCATTCCTTTCCCGCCAAATGTCTCTTAGCTCCAAATCATCCATCATATCAAAGAAAGACTTAGGTAATTTTGCACGTGCTTGAATATTTTGCAATAGACCCTATTTTTCAAATAGTTTAAAGTAGAACTGAAGGACCACTTGCCTAGGGGACTCAATCAATAATAATCAACTTCCTGCATTGGAGAGGAGTTCATTTGAATACCTACCAAGATCCTTCCATTTTGTTGCTTGATAAAAATTATCTATGGACCTTTCTCATATTTTCTACAACAAATATTTTTTAAAAAGACAAGCAGGTGAATTTTTCTTGTGTATTAATTGATATACCAAGGAGATCAGCATAGGAGAGCACAGGACACTACATGGGACTCAGATCTGTTCACAAAACTATTTGGTGTCTTCTCTCCTGCCTAAAGATGCAGTTCTGCCTCCTGGACAGAGGACAGAGAAATCTTGTGATACATACTCACCCATGGTGGAAAGCCTTTACCATCTTAAATAAGAAAAAATTCAAAGAATTTTAGATGAACAATTTAAACAAGCTCATATACTCACTACAACTACACACTGATATATGTGTATGAATAGACATAATGTTAAAATTTTATCTGACTGGATTCTCTTGAAGCTGTACTGCTGCCTTGGTGACTGCATGTAGAACAAAGCTTTTTGTTCGGGAAACTAAAACAGGAGGTGGTTGTTTTTTTTAAAAAAAGACATAGAATGGAAGATTTGAGAAATAAAATTCAAAGTGGGGGAAGGGAAAGGGATTTGTAGTGCAAAACATGAAAGCCAGTTGGCTGACTTTGGGCCATTCACCCTTTCTCAGCCCAACCCATCTCATAGGATTGTTGTGATGGTGAAAATTGGAAAAGGAAGAATTATTAAAATCAAAATAAAATAATAAGGATAAAAATATAATAAAATAAATAAAGGTTTAGATTTTGTTTTTCTTAGCAACCAGTCAAAGTTACAATGGACCATTCAAAGGTGCTTATGATCCAGTTGAATTTTTCACAATTGTAAACAATACTGGGCAGGCTCCTTCCTTATGGTCATATGATTGCATTTCCAGCTGTTTGCAGTATCCCACAATCATTGATTGAGTTTATGGTAGTTTTTTTTGCCAAAAACTGACACTTACTTCTGGTTTTCAGCAAAAATTCTCCAAGCAAATAATGATTTGCTTAATGACTGGAGCATTTGCTGGTGCTCACTTTACAACCACAATGGTCATTTAACAACCACAGCAAAAAAGGTAGTAAAAAGAGGTCCAATTGTGTGATAGCAATAGGAATAGCAATAGCAGTTAGACTTATATACCGCTTCATGGGGCTTTCAGCCCTCTCTAAGGGGTTTACAGAGTCAGCATATCACCCCCACAGTCTGGGTCCTCATTTCACCCACCTCGGAAGGATGGAAGGCTGAGTCAACCTTGAGCTGGTGAGATTTGAACCGCTGAACTGCAGATAACAGTCAGCTGAAGTGGCCTGCAGTACTGCACCCTAACCACTGTGCCACCTCGGCTCATTACCTATAGCTTCCATTATGGAGATAAGTGGAAGATCACTTGTAATTGAAAAGGGTGTAATGGGAGTGTACAGGAAGAGTTGACTGAATTGCTACCAGATCTCGGATAACATCAAGATAGAGTCAAAAGATTATGAATCTCTTTATTCCCATTTATGCCCATCTATGTTTCCTCAGCCCAGATTTGATAACTGAGGTGACAGATTTAATACCAAAGTGTACATAATATTAATTGTAAGTTTTATATTTGGGATGTGTATATTCCCTGCTCCTAGTAAAGCTTCATCTCTAAAGCTTTGGAAGTGGGTCTGTTAGTCAAGAGCGAAAGAAGAAAATGTTCTGGAGGAAGTTACTTTATTCCCAGGAGGTCTGCATTTGCTCCAGTTGCCTCTTCTAAGGAGCTGGTTTCCCTAAGATGAACTTTGTGAGGCTGTGAAGGAAGAAACAAAAGTGTCAGCTCTTTCCTTTCCTTTCCTTTCCTTTTCAGCAGCTTTTAAGGGCATGGTGGCAGTGAGGGTAAGGAGAAGAGCTTTACTTTTCTTTTATCTTCTTCTCCTGCCTTGATATGTAGTCTTTTCAGGGTTGCTATGGAAAACTGCATTTCCAAAAATTCAAACTCTGAGAAAGAGGGAAGGAGAGAAGTGAGAAAGAAAGAAAGAGATAGATCTTTTACATTGTCACCAGAACAAGAGCCAGGAAAAATAAACAATTAAACACCATGTTGGGGGATATACAGTCCTCACCTGTTTTTGTTTAAGTCAAATTTCCTAAGGGTCCAAGCATTGAAGTGCAAAACATGGCAACATCTTTACTTACTGTTTTTCTTATCAAGAGTCCAGGGATATAACGCATATGGGTTCAGTTGTGCATTAGGGATGCAGTTTGAATCAAACTTAATTTTCCAGAAACAAAGACAGAATAGGTAAAAGCTGCTCTAGTGCCTCTGAAAGAAGCAAAGGAGGATCTTTATCATGGTCTATTGCAATGTCAACTCATTTCTGCTTGAAAAGACATAATAAGGAGGAGAGAGGAAAGATCATATCAACCCATTGTTTAAGTAAATAAATGGCTCATTTCTCGTGACTTCATGGATATCTTCTAGTAGTTTTCCTGCCAGAAAAAGAGAAGCTGAACTTTGGAGGATTCACCATCCTCATCATTGTCATCCTCATTGTTATCATGAACAAAATTAAATATTCTAGAGCTGGTTGCCCAATCATATCCTCAGGGCAATTTTTGCAATCGCCATGTTGGAAGAGACCAGTTTAAATCTCTCTGACCTACCAATTGAGCCAACAGACCTGAACTTCTATCCTAAATACAAGCCAAGCACTGAACTACAGACTATGGACAAGAAAACATACCCACAGATTTTTAAGGGAAAGAAATTTGCAAAAATCAATCCTTCTCATTCAAGGGTGGACCTAAATGGGGCATCCACAACTTTGGGAAGCAAGCCATTTTACTGATTAATTGCAGTTGTAATGAATTGTAATGAATTGATTAATTAATTAATCTACTGTTTGCCAGAGTTGACAGCAATTATTTAAATAGACTAGGTATAAATTAAGAGTCCCTAACATTTTAGGGCCCAAACACTTTTGATATTTTGAAAATAGGAGCACTGAAAAAGAATTGGCTACAAGGAGACTGCCTATGCATGAAACAGCTACCTCAATGCATGCTGGTATACCAGATGGCAAAAGAGTGAGATTTCGTTTTGCTGCTCTTTTTAGTTCCCAAAGCTAGTTACTGTAATCTCCTACAGGGTAGTCCCTTACCACCAGCTTTTTTTGCCCTGTTTTCTAGACAGCATTTATAGATGAAAAACTGGGCTACAACCATTCACCATGTTTGGGAGGAGTCCCCCTCACTGAAATGTGCCCAGAAGGGTTTCAGGTGCTCCACCAGCCGTGACACCAGGAAAAGGGGTGAGGGAGTGGCAGTCATCATCCGAGAGTCACTAGTTCCTCGTAGGATCCCTGCTCCGGAGACTGTCGGGTGTGAGTCCCTGCTGGTGAAGTTGGACCTTGGGGGTCAAGTGGGTTTGTTTCTAACGTACTTACCTCCCAACAGCGTTGCAACAGCCCTGCCTGTGCTCCTCAAGTCAGTAGCCGAGCTGGCGGTTGAGATCCCCAGGCTTATAGTGCTGGGGATTTCAACCTGCCGTCGCTCGGCAAATGCTCTGATGGAGCACAGGAGTTCATGGCTTCCATGACAGCCATGGACTTGACCCAGGTAATTCAGGGTCCGACTTATACAGCAGGTCAAACACTTGACCTCGTGTTTCTCTCGGAGCAGTGGGGACGAGATCTAGATTTGAAGGGGATTAAGATCTTGCCCTTGTCATGGTCAGATCACTTCCTACTGAGGCTTAACTTTCGGAAACCAATCCCCCACTGTAGGGAGGGGGAACCGATTAGGTGGTTCCACCCCAGGCGTCTGATGGACCCTATGGGATTTCAGACGGCACTTGCTGAGATACCTGACTCTCTGGCCCACAGTCCGGTGGAGTCCTTGGTCACTGCTTGGAATATAGCGGCGGTGGAGGCTCTAAACTGGATTGCGCCTTTACGGCCTCTCCGCGGCAGTGGATCCAGGAGGGCTCCTTGGTTTACCAAGGACCTCCAGGAGATGAAGCGCCAAAAGAGACGCCTAGAGCGACGCTGGAGGGCTAGTAACTCCGAATCTGACCGAACACAATTAAGAGCCTTTATTAGGACTTATCTAGTGGCGATACGGGCAGCAAAATGTGCACATTTTTCCGCTCTTATTGCATCCGCAGAATCTCACCCAGCCGCCCTGTTTAGGATAGCCCGCTCCCTCTTGAAAGGGAGGGATGCAGACTAGCCCTTACAGGGTAGAGCTGAGGAATTTGTTCAGTTTTTGTCGGATAAAATCGCTCGGATTTGGACGGACCTGGACTCCACTTGGACGGTACCAGCCGAGATACCGGGGGAAGGTCTTGATCGGATTTTGTGGAGTGAGTTTCAACTTGTTGCTCCTGAGGAAGTGGACAAGGCCATGGGAGCGGTGAGTGCCTCCACCTGTTTACTGGGCCCTCCTGGCTGGTCTCGACCAGCAGGGAGGTGATGTGTGGCTGGCTCCAGAGAATTGTTAACATTTCTCTTCGGGAGGGATCCTTCCCACGCCCTCAAAAGGATGCAGTGGTGAGACCCCTCCTTAAGAAACCTTCCCTGGATCCAGCCACCTTAAACAACTATCGCCCAGTCTCCAACCTCCCGTTCGTAGGGAAGGTTGTTGAGAAGGTGGTGGCCTTATCTGGATCCCTTTCAGTCAGGTTTCAGGCCTGGTTACGGCACAGAAACTGCTTTGGTCGTGCTGATCGATGATCTCTGGTGGGCCAGGGATAGAGGACATTCCTCTATCCTAGTGCTTCTTGACCTTGCTTCTTGACCTCTCAGCGGCCTTCGATACCATTGACCATGGTATCCTTCTGCGACAGTTATGGGAGGTGGGAGTGGGAGGCACCATCTTAAGGTGGTTCTCCTCCTACCTCTCGGACAGGTCGCAGTCAATGTTGGTTGGAGGACAGAGATCGACCCCTAGGCCCCTCAAATATGGGGTGCCACAGGGTTTGGTCCTGTCCCCCCTCCTATTTAATATCTACATGAAGCTGCTGGGTGAGATCATACGCCGGCATGGGATCAAATATCATCAATATGCAGACAGTACTCAATTGTATCTGTCCGCCCCGTGCCAACTCAGCGAAGCAGTGGAAGTGATGTGCCAGTGCCTGGAGGCTGTCAGGGTCTGGATGGGAGCGAACAAGCTTGCACTCAATCCAGACAAGACCGAGTGGCTATTGATGCTACCTCCCAAGGATAGTCCAGACATTCCACCTTTTAGCCTGGGGGGTGAAATTATACACCCTTCAGAGAGGTCCCGCAATTTGGGTGTCCTCCTGAATCCGCAGCTGATGTTAGAACACCATCTGTTGGCTGTGACCAGGGGGGCTTTTGCCCAGGTTTGCCTGGTGTACCAGTTGCAGCCCTACCTGGACCGGGAGGCACTTCAAATGGTCACTCAGGCCCTCGTCACCTCAAAACTGGATTACTGTAACATGCTCTACATGGGGCTGCCCCTGAAGAGTGTTCGAAGACTGCAATTGGTCCAGAATGCAGCCATGCGAGCGATATTTGGTGTATCTAGATACACCCATGTTACACCCATCCTCCGTGAGCTGCACTTCAAGGTGCTAGTCGTTACTTTTAAAGCCCTACATGGTTTAGGACTTGGCTACCTGAGAGACCGCCTCCTGCCACTTACCTCCCAACTGAAACAGCATGGGGTCCACCATTGAACCCCTCAATACTTAATCAGGCTACTTGTCTTCTTCTAACTCAAAACTTCAAACTTAAAAACTCTGCTTATGCTCTTTCACCTAAAGAACAAAAATAAGGAACATATTTCTTTCTGCTTGAAACGCAGGAAGCTAGGTTTTTCGCAAGTAGGACAACTGGGTGGGCAGTTTAACCACATTATCTTAGTCATAGAGCACAGTTTTAGGATAATCAAAGTTCAACTTGTAAACAAGATATAGGTTAACCATATTTTTAGCAATATATCTGAGTGGCGTTCTGACCTTTCCTTTTTCTGCATGAGTAACTAAGATTCACTTCTCTTTTAGTTTCACTTTACTTCCCTATTGTGGTTTGGGAATCATGTATTGTAATTTTCCTTAAATATTTGTAATTTACCCGAAATAACCTTGTGCTGACTTAGGTGAGAAGTTATGACCTGGATTAGTGCACGCCTATATGACGTCTATATGATTTGTAATAACCATTTCAAAGGTACGTCTATATGATTTGTAATAACCATTTCAAAGGTATAAAACCTCTGTCAAAATGTACCTAAAATCAGATCAGTTAGGTGGAAATCTACTGGTCTCTTGAATGCATTCAATAATAAAAATAATAATAATAATAAACCTTTCTTCTCTGGAAAAGGTGTCGTCTCCTATTCTTACGTAAGTAGAAAGGCAGACCCTGATTTTGCCATTACATTTCTTGGCGAGCCAGGCAGGAGACGATAGGGTTTTTGGGGACCCTCTGGGACACCTAACCCGGGGGGCTGGGGGCTCATCGGGTCAGGAACCTCTCTGGCGCCAAACGGACCTTTTGTTCCGAGGGAATTTCCCGGCAGCGAGGAGCACTCAGCCTCGGCGGTTGGCGGTCTCAAGAACCTCAGAAAACCAGAGGAGAAAGGAGAAAAGTCTGGCCAGCACCGGAGGAAGAAAACCACAGATAAAAGGCAAGTAATTGTGGGTTTTCTATTTAAGGCCCGGTTTTTCTTTTAAACCGGAGAGTGAGGTCTGATCCACCTTGCTAGGTATAAAGGTTTTGGGAATTGGACTGTCCAGAATATATGTATGTGTTTAAAAGGGTAAAGTGTTAAGATTGTGTTATCCAGTATTGGGAAAATTATGGGTGGAGGAAGTAGTAGTCAGACTCCGCTGAATTCTATGTTAAATCATTTTAAAGAAGGATTTATGAGTCAGGATTATGGAATTGAGTGGAGTAAACATGAGCTTAGGAGGTTTTGTGAATTAGAATGGCCCAGATATGGCATTGGGTGGCCTGAAACAGGTACTTTTGATCCCCACATAGTTTTAAAAATCCATAGGTTGGTGTTTGATCCTAAAATAGGGAGTTTAACTCAGGCTCCATATATAGATGTTTGGAAAAAATTGGTTAATCAACCCCCAGCTTGGTTAAAGAAATGTAAACAACAATGAATTCTTATGGCTGTCAGAGTTACAGACCCCAAAAGTCCTAGGCAGAGACCACCAGTCTTGGCTAGTGCTCCAGAAGAATTGCCACAGCCACCTCCTTACATGGCACCTAGGGGGGTCAGTTTGCCAGCCACACCGCAATCCTTGTCACTGACATATTCCAGAAGAACTGCCCCCAGCACCGGGGATTCTACAGGTCAATTACCTATTGAGGGAATCGAGCAGGGATTGGATGCTGTAATTACTAGTATGGAACAAATAAGATATAAAGAGAAAGAAGAAAAAGCCCCTCTAAGCTCACCCGACACAATGGGACCAGAGTTTTGGGAAAAGAAGGAGAAAGAGATGGACCAATTGTTGGGAGCTGTGGGTGGAGAAGCGGAACCAGTGTCAGCCAGAACCAGAGCAAAGACAGAGACTGTTTTTACAGCACCACTCAGACGAGTTGACCAATTCTTAGTAAACCCAGATGACCCCTCCCAAGTTTCAACAGGGTCGTTGTTTCAGCATGTTCCTTTTACCACCTCTGATTTGCTTAATTGGAAAATGCACTATGGGCCTTATAGTGCTAAACCAAACGAAGTGGCAGAATTGGTAAAAACTATTGTGGATACTCATCACCCAACTTGGCTAGATTTACAACAACTTATGGCAACACTTTTCAATGCTGAAGAAAGGGAAAAGATCAGGAATGCAGTGTCTAATATTTTAAAACCAGATGTCCCTGCACGTACAACCTTAGCAGACTTTATTGAACAGCGTTTCCCCTCAAAGGATCCTAATTGGAGTCCTTACGATTCGCATCAATTAAACTTGTTGCTCAATTATCAACAGTTAATAGTAAAAGCCGTGCGCATAGCAGGAAAGCCCGCAACGAACATGTCAAAGCCAAGTTTGATAACCCAAGAAGCTACTGAAAGTCCGGAGGCATTTTATTCTAGATTGGTTGAGGCATATCAGATGTATACTCCTATCGACCCCACTCTTCCTGAAAATGCTCGCATGCTAGCAATGGCTTTTATTTCACAATCAGCTCCAGACATAAGACATAAGCTTCAAAAGTTGGAAGGAGCGTTGGGTAAGCCTCTTAGTGAACTCATGGAAGTTGCCAGGAAGACATTTGTCAACAGGGATTTGTTGGAGGAGAGGAAAAAAGATAAGCAGATGAAGAAAAAAGCAGAATTGCTGGCCACCGCTTTAATGACTGTGCCAGGGGGAAATAGAGGAAGTAGGGAGAGGACTATAATCCCCTCCTTGGGTCAAAATCAGTGTGCCATATGTCACAGGTATGGGCACTGGAAAAGAGATTGTCCCAGAAGAGAAGGAATTGAGAGAAGGGAGATTGAACAGCCAAGGGTAACTAGAAATCCTTCCCCTTTGCCAAGAAATCTCTCCCTCAGCCGACCCAACACCTTCAGGGGACGTGGAACATTCAGGAAGCCCTTTAACAGCCTGCGAAAGAGAGAAGCCAAGGGATTTCCCCCCGACACTCCTTTGATTGGATTGGCAGAAGCTGAGGAGTGGGATTGACGGGGCAGTGTAGGTTCGATTAGCCTCCCCGAACCTATGGTCTGTCTGAATGTGGGGGGCAAAGATGTTTCTTTCCTTGTAGATACAGGAGCGACTCGCTCTGTATTAACCCAACCCTTGGGACATATTTCTTCTCAATCTATCAACATTCAAGGGGCAACAGGAAAACCACAAACCCAGCCACTTTTAGAGCCTCTATTATGCACAACGGGAGGAAAAACGTTGACTCACCAGTTTGTTTATCTGCCCAGCTGTCTGCTTCCACTCATGGGTAGAGATTTACTTTGCAAACTTAGAGCACAGATATTTTTTGATGAAAAGGGATCCGTAGGAGTGGAATATGGCAATGTGAATTTAGAGATTCCTAGGGAAGAGGCTTGGAGAATCATGGTGGTGCAGGAAGTCTCAGGAGACAAATGGAGGGAGTTCCGGGTTCCTGAGCTGTGGGCGGAAGATAACCCCCCTGGTTTTGCTGCTCACCACACCCCTGTCATTGTTGAGGAACTACCAATGAGCCGTCCTGTATGCATCCGCCAGAGGGGGTACCCAAGAGAAATTGTGCAGGCTATTCAGGAAGTCATACAACTGTATCTGACTTATAAGATTCTAGTGCCCACTGACTCCCCATGGAATTCACCGATTCTGCCTATACCAAAAGGGGGAGGGAAATATCGAATGGCTCAGGATCTTCGTCGGGTCAACAGTTCAACAGTCACAATTTATCCCACGTTGCCAAATCCTTATGTGTTGCTTGGGTTAATTCCACCAAAAGCTAAATGGTTTTCAGTTATTGATTTAAAAGATGCCTTCTTTTCTATACCCATTCATAAAAAAAGCCAGCACTTGTTTGCCTTTGAATGGGAAAATCCGACAACAGGAAGGAAACAGCAATATACTTGAGCCAAGGTGGCGCAGTGGTTAAATGCAGCACTGCAGGCTACTGCTAGATCAGCAGGTCAGCGGTTCAAATCTCACCGGCTCAGGGTTGACTCAGCCTTCCATCCTTCCGAGGTGGGTAAAATGAGGACCCAGATTGTTGGGGGCAATATGCTGACTCTCTGTAAACCGCTTAGAGAGGCCTGAAGGCCTATGAAGCGGTATATAAGTCTACTGCTATTGCTATTGCTATTGCTTGGACACGCCTCCCACAGGGATATAAAAATTCGCCAACGCATTTTAGCGCGGCGTTAGCTACGGACTTGGAAATTCTGGATTTACCCCCTCCTGATGTTGTGTTGCAATATGTGGATGATCTTTTGGTGACAGGGCAAACAGAAGAGGACTGTCATGCTAATACAGCATCCCTCTTACTTCTGTTACAAGAAAAAGGCTATAAAGCTTCTAGGGCCAAAGCACAATTGGTCCAGTTGAATGTTAGGTATTTGGGATATGATATCCAGCAGGGGCAAAGAACTTTGGGACATGAAAGAAAGGAAGCCATTTGTCAATTACCAGCCCCAAGAAATAGGAAGGAATTAAGAGGCTTTTTAGGAGCAGCAGGATTTTGCCGCATTTGGATTCCTAACTTCGCCTTATTAGCAAAGCCACTTTATGAAGCTACAAAAGGGAGTGAAAAGGAACCTTTGCGATGGGAAAAAGAGGAACAGAAAAGTTTTTTGAACTTAAAACATGCTTTGACTCAAGCCCCGAGTCTGGGACTGCCTAATTTAGACAAACCTTTTCATTTATTTGTGGACACTAAACAGAATATGGCTGTGGGGGTGTTAACTCAGAAGATGGGAACGTGGTATCGACCAGTTGCATATTTGTCAAAACAATTGGATCAGGTAGCAAAAGGGTGGCCCTCTTGTCTTAAGGCTGTAGCAGGCACGGCTTTACTTACTCAGGAAGCAAATAAACTCACTTTTGGACAGCAGTTGAATATCTACACCCCCCATGCTCTTCGGGCTGTCCTGGATCAAAAAGGCCATTTGTGGCTTACCAATCCACGTATGTTGAAGTATCAGGGGCTTATTACCCATAACCCCCTCATCAAGCTTGTTCAGTCATATGCTTTGAATCCTGCCACTCTGTTGCCTGAACCAGACTCTGAGATCTCTCATGATTGTTTGCAAACTATTGAGGAAACCTATGCAAGTCGCCCAGATTTGAAGGATGAACCCTTTTCCGACCCAGATGCAACCCTTTTTACCGATGGAACCAGTTTTATCCATGAAGGTGTAAGGAAAGCAGCTTATGCCATAGTTACTCTTGATGATGTATGGGAAGCCAAGCCCTTACCTGCAGGAACTAGTGCCCAATTGGCAGAATTACATGCACTCACTAGGGCATTGGAATTAGCAAAAGGTCTACATGTCAACATTTACACAGACTCCAAATATGTCTTTCTTACAGTTCAAGTGCATGGAGCTTTGTACAAAGAAAGAGGTCTTATTACAGCAGGAGGAAAGGACATTAAATATGGACCCCAAATTTTGCGTCTATTGGACAGTGTGTGGTCCCCCAAGCAAGTTGCCGTTATGCATGTACGGGGTCATCAGAAGGGGATTTCAACAGCTGAAAGAGGAAACCACAAAGCTGATCAGGTGGCTAGGGCAGTAGCTTTGGATCCATTCTCCCTGCAAGCTAACTGTCTTACTTTGTGGATCCCGAACCAAAAAGATGAACCCCCCTTATATAGCCACTCGGAAGTCCAGCAAGCTGAAGCTATAGGGGCAGAACTGGTGAAGGGGTGGTGGACTCTGCCGGACAACCGGGTGTTTGTACCTCAGCAGTTAGCATGGGAGGTTGTTTCTTCCCTGCATAGGCATTTACATTTAGGAAAGACAGCTTTGAGAAAGGCTTTAACAAGGGAAGTCTATATTAACAATTTGTCTAGTCTAGCAGCTGCTGTTTGTTCTCGATGTCAGGTGTGTGCTGCTAATAACCCACGTCAGGGCCCAAGTCTTCCCCCTGGGCACCAACCTAGGGGGGCTTATCCTTTTGATTATTTAATGATCGACTTTACGGACATGCCGAAAGTGGGATCATACACTGCTATGTTAGTTGTTGTTTGCACATACACAGGGTGGCCTGAATGTGTTCCCACTAGAACGAAAAAAGCTTTGGAGGTAACCCGAACTCTGTTAAATGTAGTTATTCCACGATATGGGTTGCCCTCACGTATCTCTTCAGATAATGGGCCTGAGTTCATTCATGCAGCCACTCAGAAGGTTGCCCAGGTATTGGGGATTACCTGGAAGTTACACTGTTCGTTCCACGCTCAATCGGCGGGTGTCGTTGAGAGAGTTAATAGAACCATAAAGAATAAATTGGCTAAACTTTGTCAGGAAACTCATCTGAAATGGCCAGATGCCCTCAGCATGGCGTTGCTAGCCGTGAGGTGCGCACCCACAAGGGGGCTGGGTGTCTCACCATATGAGTTAATGTATGGAAGGGTTCCTAATTTGGTTAGTCCACAGGTGTTGCCTACTCCTCAAGTGGCCGACACAGTGAAAGTCAAACAGTTGCAAGCCTTAAATACTGTTGTCCATCAATTACAAAAATATGTGCTGTCATGTCGTCCTCATGTAATTGTAACTCCAGTACATAATTTCCACCCAGGACAGGAGGTCTGGGTAAAGGGCTGGAAAAAGGTGCCTTTGGAACCCAAATGGTGTGGGCCATATACTGTTGTTATTTGTTCTCCCCTTGCTGTTAAGGTAGCTGAAATTAAGCCTTGGATCCATTGGACACGCCTGAAATTGGCTGCAACCCCGTGTGAGACTGTTTCCAAGGACTCTGTCCAGCCTCTACACCCTGCCAAAAAGAGAAGACGAAGGAAGGACGCCGCCTCGCCTGCTGATTCACGGGAAGCAATCGCTCTACGGCCAGGTGGTGAAGACCCCTCTGCATGTGTCGCTCCAGGTGCCGCCGACACCCATCGCACAGGCAACGCATTGCGTCTCCCGTGGAACCTTCGTCCCCGTCCAACGCGGTAGACCGACCATGGATTCCAACCACCGTCTACGCCAGACTGCGTGCATTAGGAATGGTCTAATCCCAGCGATCTTAGTCGTGATTTTTCTCTTATCTGTTTCTGTTCTCCTTAACTTTCTCTATTTCTATGCCACCATGACAAATAAGATCGCCCGAGGGGCACCGCCAGTACAGATATGGGAGGTTCCCCCTGATTATGAGGACCCATTTCCTGAAGGGGGGAATGTGATTAGTGGGAGTACCTCGCAGCCACCATATGTGAGGGATGGGAAAAAGGGCACCCAACAAACACCAGGTGTCAGGGCCCTCACGGTGACAAATGACTCCCCTGTAAAGGTAACTTCTGAACCACTGCTAGAAGAAATGGGACCAGGGCCTTTTTCCTCCTTGTAGGCATTGCTTTTATAAGGTCCCGAGCACACAGGGACTCGGTTTTGCCTATGTAAAATGCTGGATAGTAGATTGCCATCCAGAGGAAGGGTTATCCCCCTGTTCCGAGGGATCCAGGAACTATTGGCAATGTAGATTGGACCCTAATGTTACTTGGGCACCAAGTGAATACTATAATTCAACCATAATGTGCCATACTTTGAGGCCCATTCAGAGACCATACCCAGAGCCCTATCCGGAAAGGACAAGGACTCGGGGTAAGCGGACACCCCGTGATTTTAGTTTGGACATGAAATATGACATAACGAATGATCAGCTTCCGATCATGGTGAGGATATATTGTCAAATCATGGGTAATGTGAGAAATGTGTGGTTGCTGCAATGGTGGTCAGATGAAGAGAATCTGTCAAGTATGAAACCTCAGGTACTGAGCGAGACTCGGCACCTAGGCGTAATACGTAATTATGATGAGAAATCTAGTTGTTTGAAGGTCTGGATCACTCATTCTAATTACTCGGAATCATACCAGTGCCGAGCTGTGACACTTGGTAAGATTATAAGCAGAACGGCAATAGTCACATTGAATGCAGAAGGAAAAGGGATGGTGGTTCTGGAGCCGCTCTTGCAACCAGGTAGGAACCTCCATCCCACACCCATTCTTCCAAAAGGCGGGAAGGATGGATTAGATGGGAAGGGACCTGTAACCCCTGCCCCATTGGAATGCACTGCATGCCTAGTAGGAACAAGAGGGAATACTTTAAAGTTCAAAATGGGAAAACCTAATTCCTGTCAGAACTTCAATCTTCCGAATTGTACTTTTGGAAGGAAGCAACCCCGTCTCTATAGCCAATGTGAGGGATCTGAAGGGGTGGTATGTTATCTGCCTGCAACACCAGGGCTGGATGAGTGTGGCCCATGTCTTACCAAAGCTAAGGTGGGGCCTCGTACCATTGTTACAATGATCTACCACACTCAGGCCCCAGTGGACTGCACCCCTCAGAAAAAGACATGTGTATCTAACGGTACCATGTATAACTATTGCATCCAGAAAAAACAGCTTGTTTGTTATCAACCAACCACTCCAGTTCGCATAAAAGTCAGTGTATGGGCCGTCCTGGCCCTACTTGACAACCCCAAGGAATCTCAGCTTTACCACCTCACCACAATTACTGCTTTAAAACAAGGACAGAAGCCCATCACCGTAGCATTTGGTGTATGTGCTGCAATGGATAGGGTGGCTTACAGAAGCTGTGGAAGTCAGGGATGGAGACAAACTTATTACCACAATCATAAGTATCTCTGTCCCCGATCCCATGTCTACTGCCAAGGATGTCAGAATCCAAGTCGGGATTTGTATTCTCCTTGTGCAGATCGCATGGACAAAAGAAACCCGTGCAGAGGATGGGATTGTGTCTGTCAACATACTGGAGGAGGTTATCCTACTTCTCCTCATCTGGGATGTCCCTATATTTCCAATTTTCGCAGCCTCAAAAATTCAAACTCAGTCGCTTTTGAAGTGTCCCGTGATCACCCAGAGGAAGAAAGCTATGGGATAGGCATTGATGGGGATGGGGCTGACCCACTGGCATACATTACAATAAGGGTGGAAACTTTGAAGGAAGGGGAGGAAAAGTCATTAGGATGGTCTGTATATGATAACCTTAAAAAGCTAGAGGAACCCCTTCCTCTTAGCCCTAAGGCTGTGAATTTGTTTGTAGAAATGGCTGAAGAAGTAGCAAAAGCCTTAACTGTTAAAAATTGCTTTGTTTGTGGAGGAACAAACATGGGAGAAAAATGGCCATGGGAAGCCCTCGAAGCAACCCCAGAGGTATATAACAATATGACCCTAAAAGGCAACCTCACTCAACGAACACAGCATACGGGTATTGTTTGGACCCTAACTACGAATTTGGTGGGCCACAGCTGTTTCTCTCAAAATGGATCATATCCTGTGGGTCATCTGATTTGTTTAGGGGAATGGGATGATACTTATACCAAGTGGTCATCACCATCAAATCTCTCTCAACCCCCCAAGTTTGATCTCTCACTCTTACCATACCTAAAAGAGCCACAATATTCATCTGGCCCATGGGAAGCCCCTGAGAACATGTATTGGATTTGTGGCACACTTGCCTATGAAATTCTTCCTGCAGACTGGGCGGGCTCCTGTGTTCTTGGATGGATAAAACCTTCTTTCTTTTTATTACCCATCCAATCACGACAGGTGTTAGGAATTCCGGTGTATGACTCAGTCGATCCCATTCGTCAGAAAAGAGAGGTGAACACAGCCTTCTCTAACTTTCCTTGCAAGGAACTTACTGAATATGAGAAATCAGATACATGGAGTTCAGAGAGAATTGTATGCACGTATGGAAGAGCCACATGGGCTGAAGATGGGTCATGGGGTTACCGCACCCCGATTTACATGATAAACAGGATCATGAGATTACAGGCAGTGTTGGACCTGGCTGGGGAGAGAATTGACAAATCCTTGAATATTCTCTCCACTGCCACGGACAAACTTCGTACTGCAGTATACCAAAATCAATTGGCTCTTGATTACCTTCTCGCAAGAGAAGGAGGAGTATGTGGGAAGTTCAACTTATCAAATTGTTGCCTTCAAATTGATGAAACTGGGAGTGTTATTAAACAGCTGACCACGGAAATGAGACAGCTCACTCATTTCCCAGGACAGGAATGGAAGGGATTGAACCTTGCCTCATATTTTAGCTCTTGGTTGTCAAAATTGCCCGGATGGCAGGCTATCATTACTTTTATTGGCCTGATTGCAGCAGGATGTATAATCATCCCCTGCATTATGCCCCTTTTTGTCCGTGCTATTAGCAGTTCTTTATCTCTCCTGGTGGAAAAACGGGCCACTGCCAAGGTCCTGACACTTATGGGACACACAGGAGAGGAACATGAGTATGTGGGGCTTATAGGCAATAGGGAGCCTGATACTTATGAAACTCCACAATAATCTTAGGATTGGGTGAAGTTTCAACAGGGGGGAATGAAACAGCATGGGGTCCACCATTGAACCCCTCAATACTTAATCAGGCTACTTGTCTTCTTCTAACTCAAAACTTCAAACTTAAAAACTCTGCTTATGCTCTTTCACCTAAAGAACAAAAATAAGGAACATATTTCTTTCTGCTTGAAACGCAGGAAGCTAGGTTTTTCGCAAGTAGGACAACTGGGTGGGCAGTTTAACCACATTATCTTAGTCATAGAGCACAGTTTTAGGATAATCAAAGTTCAACTTGTAAACAAGCTATAGGTTAACCATATTTTTAGCAATATATCTGAGTGGCGTTCTGACCTTTCCTTTTTCTGCATGAGTAACTAAGATTCACTTCTCTTTTAGTTTCACTTTACTTCCCTATTGTGGTTTGGGAATCATGTATTGTAATTTTCCTTAAATATTTGTAATTTACCCGAAATAACCTTGTGCTGACTTAGGTGAGAAGTTATGACCTGGATTAGTGCACGCCTATATGACGTCTATATGATTTGTAATAACCATTTCAAAGGTACGTCTATATGATTTGTAATAACCATTTCAAAGGTATAAAACCTCTGTCAAAATGTACCTAAAATCAGATCAGTTAGGTGGAAATCTACTGGTCTCTTGAATGCATTCAATAATAATAATAATAATAATAATAATAATAATAATAATAATAATAATAATAATAATAATAAACCTTTCTTCTCTGGAAAAGGTGTCGTCTCCTATTCTTACGTAAGTAGAAAGGCAGACCCTGATTTTGCCATTACACAACGACCAACAAGATCGCACAGGTTGGGCCTCGTCCGGGTGCCGTTGACCGGACAATGCCGGCTGGCGGCTCCCCGGGGGAGGGTCTTCTCTGTAGCTGTGCTGGCCCTGTGGAATGATCTACCCGTAGAGATCCGACCCTTACCACTCTCCCGGCCTTCCGTAAAGCCACCAAGACCTGGCTGTTCCAGCAGGCCTGGGGCTGTTGATCAATATCCAGCCCCACTTAGACAGAATGGATGGTGTGGAATTTTAATAATTGTATCTTTTATTTTAAATTTTCAAATGTTCTTTTATCTTGCCTGTAAGCCTCCCAGAGTCCCAAGGGAGTGGGCGGCATACAAATTTTATTAAATTGAAATTGAAATTGAAAATTGTGTTCCAAGAATCCTTTGGGACTTTTGTGAAATTTCAAAACATTATTGGCACTGATGATAAGGCATGCCAACTCCCTTTTTAGTTGGTGTAAACATTAAAATGCAGTCTAACAAATTACGAAGTTAAGTGGACCACGAAACCAGCCAGATGCCAATGTCAGGGATCTTCAGACACTGCTCATGTATGCTACATATTGGTCTCCAGAAATTAAGAAGCATTCTTTCGCTCCACTATTCATCCTATGAATATATTATAATCACCTATATCCAATTTAAAGATTATAGCAGGAGCATTAAATAATACAGGAGATGACAGTTTTAGATAAGCCTAATTCATTAGATCCTGTTTCTCATCAGATCCTGGTTTTCCTCAAGTGATTTAAGCAAAGTATATTTTATCTTATGGAGGCCTAGTTACACTTCGAGTACTTAGAGAATTCAAGGTGAATGCTATTTTGAAAGAATGAATCTTTTTCTGTAGAAAAAGCAATGCATGAGATAAAACCTCAGCAAAGGTATATTACTCCTATGGGCTTCTTTAGGAATATTCCATTCAATTTTTTGTAAAGTAGCATATTTTAAGGCAAGAGCATATTTTAGTTCTGTGAGTGTGTTATCTTATACTGTAGCCACTGCCAGCATTATGCACCAGGCTCAGGAGATAACTTAGCATTCCATAAAAAATGTGTTTTAGTGAATTGTGTCTTTTGCGATCTTTCCCAAATACCCCATATTTTCCCAGCAGGAGACAGTACATGCATATATTTGCAAAAGCAAACTATAATTGTTACTGGCTTTCCAGCAAGCCGGGGAAGAGATTCTGGAAGGAAAAAGGAAAGAGGAGGAGAGGAAAAGGTTCAGAAATAGCTTTCCTTGTAATTATATGTTACATGACCACAGCATGTGTTATTCTCGCAGATGTTTGGTGTGATTCTTTTCAAGCAAAAGAAAACGAAAAAAAATCTCTTGTTATTTCATTTGAATTGTTGGCCTTGCTTGTGATACTGGTATTGTTTTACTGTTTCCTAATTCATTTCCAATGGACATTTCTGGTCATACTGGAACATAGGTGTACACCTAATCAAAAATATATTATTTTTCAGAAATACCATCAAGTATATCAGTGGTGGGTTTCAAAAAAAATTTGAACCTACTCTGTGGGTGTGGTCTCCTTTGTGGGAGTGGCCTCTCTCTCTCTCTCTCTCTCCTTCCGTTTGTCTCTCTATCCCTTTTTCCTTTTTTATTTCATCTCTCTCACTTTTTCTTTCTTTTTTTCTTCCTTCCTTCCTTCCTTTCTCTTTCTCTCTCTGTGTGAGTCTGTGTGTGTATGTGTGTCAGTGGTGGGTTTCAAAAAATTTTGGAACCTCTTCTGTAGGTATGGCCTGCTTTCTGGGTCCACTGGTGGAACCTCTTCTAACTGGTTCAGTTGAGCCAAGGTGGCGCAGTGGTTAAATGCAGCACTGCAGGCTACTGCTAGATCAGCAGGTCAGCGGTTCAAATCTCACCGGCTCAGGGTTGACTCAGCCTTCCATCCTTCCGAGGTGGGTAAAATGAGGACCCAGATTGTTGGGGGCAATATGCTGACTCTCTGTAAACCGCTTAGAGAGGCCTGAAAGGCCTATGAAGCGGTATATAAGTCTACTGCTATTGCTATTGCTATTGGTTCAGTAGATTTGACGAACCAGTTCTACCGAACTGGTGCAAACTGGTAGGAACCCACCTCTGAAGAATATGTTTCTGATATAGAAATGAAATCTAAGAACAAGGAATAGTCACATAGACCACAATTGCTTCTAGAGTAGTTGGAGTTTACTCCTGGATGTATGAGTGGCAACATTGTTATTATCAAGACAACTGAGCCTAGTTCTTATTTATCTAGCTTGATGAAGTATGAAGCCACCCCTCCCATAATCCCCCCTTTAGAATGTGCAATGGGTTTACAATTTGGAGTTATACTCCAATTTCTTGGGAGAGTACTAGATTCGGGATAGTAGACTTTAGAGTCTTATATTATTTAAACTCTCTTTGTGCAGGTAAAATATTCCTGAGGGCAGGAATCTAATCTGAGCAAGAATTAGTGAAGCTGATATAGTTATAAAAAGAAATTTATTTACAGGAAATGCATTTTTGTATGCACATTTCTTCAATGATGCAGAATAATGGCTATTGAATCCAAGTGGATGCACTCTCTTCTTGGTTATACAGGCTATGGTTTGTAATAAGCTAAGCAGTTGGAGTACATTTATTTACAAGTGGGAGGACATGTATCCTTCAATACATAAAGAGTTAGCTCAGGTTTTGTAAAATAGATGGAAGCAGTGATGTGGATAAGCAAAACATTTATCATAGGAATAGCTGGACCTATGACCATATAGTAGTAGTACTGATCATAATCATAAAGAATAAAGTAAACTCTGTCTGCCATCCATTCATGTCATATCCTAGTCTGTTCTGTATCTGATAAATCCAGTCTGGGAAAATAGCTGAGAGTTAATCAAAGAAAGTTTTCACAAGTACTGTATATAGTCTCTTACAGTCTTATGGGAGGTTAAAGTTTATTTTTCATCTTATTTTTATTATTTCTATAAATAATTCAGAGGGGCGTAGTGGCTCAGTGGCTAAGACATTGTGCTTGTTGATCAGAAAGGTCAGCAGTTCGGCAGTTCAAATTCCTAGCACCACGTAATGAAGTGAGCTCTTGTTACTTGTCCCAGCTTCTGCCAACCTAGCAGTTCAAAAGCACGTAAAACCGCAAGTAGAAAAATAGGGACCACCTTTGGTGGGAAGGTAACAGTGTTCCCTGTGCCTTCTGCATTTAGTCATGCCGGCCACATGACCACTGAGATGTCTTCGGACAGCTTTGAAATGGAGATGAGCACTGCCTCCTAGAGTCAGGAACGACTAGCACATATGTGTGAGGGGAACCTTTACCTTTACCTTATAAATAACTCAAGATGGCAAACATACCTAAATATGCCTTCCTCATCCTATTTTATCCAGAACAACAACCCTGCAAGGTGAGTGGACTAGGACACTGTGATGAACCCAAAGATACCCAAGCCAGCTTTTATACCTAAAGAGGGACTAGAACTCACAATCTCAAGGGCACAGAAAGGATTAGGCATTTGGGGCTGTGAAGGACATGCTGTTCCAGGGGGAATGGGACACTTCTGAAAAGGGTTTCTAGGTTAATGGAAAATCAACAAAAACAGAGGAGGACCATGGAAGTTAATCCCATGGTTAATTGCTCTATCCTGAGAATAAATTCTCAAGAGAAAAGGACCCAAAGGACTGGCTATGACAGGTTACCAGTGAAGTTTCTCTGAAATCTTTGATTAACTCTAAGGGAATAGCTACATGTGTCACAATAATTTAGGCTCACTGAATTTACAGGAAGCATTAAATTTCAGTCAGGGAAATGGTTAATCACTGAATGTCAAAATAATTACTCATAATGTGTTTACTGAATTATTAGGGAAATTAAACCAGAAGAAAAGACTGGTCTGAAAATCTGTTTGTTTAATGTGTTTTAGCTGCATGCACTTAGACATTTAGACTGAAGACTAGGATACAGAAGCAGAAATTGTTTATTTTCAGAACTAGTGACAAAGAGAGGTCTAAAGATGTGCTACAGGCCCTCCTTAAAGATTTGTGCCAATTCAGATATATATGAGATAGGACTGTAGCAGGGTATTTCCTTGTGTCTAGTGAAGTAATTGGGTGTAAATATGAAGTAATGAAGTACTGTGGCTCAGTGGCTAAAATGCTGAGCTTTTGATCAGAAAGGTCGGCAGTTCAGCGTTTGAATCCCTTGTGCCACGTAACAGAGTAAGCTCCCATTACTGTCCCAGCTTCTGCCAACCTAACAGTTTGAAAGCATGTGAAAATGCAAGTAGAAAAATAGGAACCACCTTTGGTGGGAAGGTAACAGCACTCCGTACACCTTTGGCGTTTAGTCATGGTGGCCACATGGCCACAAAGTCAATAAGGTTTTGAAAGAACAAAGAGGGAGTTATTCCATGAACCCAATTTCTACCTAGGGAGTTTCTTTTACTTTTCCTGAGTTCTGCTCATCTTTCAGTATTTTTCCACAGCTTATCTGCATATTTGGCTTTTCAATGTTTCACATCTGTCTTCCTGGGCAACAGATACACACACACACACACACACACACACACACACACACACACACATACATACATACATATTTCTAGTGAGCTATCTAGTTTGGTACCATATAGCTGATCTAGCATCTTCTTTTTCATGGGAGAAAAGTTTTGAGTTAGAGGCTTTTAACCTGACCCCAAAAATTTTCTTATGGAGATATCTAGTTGCAGAAATCAATTCTCAGAGAAATTAAATTTCTTCTATCTTGCAACATTACAAGTAAAGAAAACAAAAACCGAAACTAGTTCACAAAGAGATTCCTTAGTGTAAGATTTGCTCTGTTCAGTCCTGAAAACCCCCAGACAACCTTTTCTGACAGGTTAATGGAAATATGTTACCAATAACACACTACAAATGCTGGAAAAAAACAGGGCTAGTGGCAGGTGAATATTTGCAGTGAAATTGTACCCATATTTCTCAGAGTTCAACAGAATTTACTCCCAAAGAGGTATTCCTGGGACTGTAACCTTGGAAACACAGATCCATCTGCTGAAATGCACCATGTAATAGAATTCTAAAAAACAACTTGGCACATTTTTTAAAAATATTCTTATGTGTAGTCAGAAAATTGATTTTCACATAATGAATATAAGACAAGTGTTTTAGATCTTGACAGAGCGTGAATATATTATTCCATAAATCAATCATTAGTCTATATAACAATCTCTCAAAATCCATTATTTTCCACACATGGAAGAGTGAAAGGCTGGCCAATACAGCAAAGAGCTATTTCTTAAACCAACATAAAGTGGATGTGAACTAAGGATATGTGGCTTTATAATGCATCATTTTGCACTTCCATTTATCACTTGTTCGGAAAGGGTTTTTTTCATGTTCATTGCCACTGTTTCAAAACCACAGTAATAGCCAATCATCTCTCTGACTGACGCATTTAACTTCAACAGTATTTCATACTCATGGGTTCCCTAGCAGCATCTATTGTCCTTTCTCTAACAGATGGGCTGTGAGAAAACACAACTTTCACCCTGGTGCATTTCAGCTGATGAGGAGGAAAGAAATGCAAAGTATTGAAATAAATGAAAATACATTTGTGTACACCAGAAACAAAGGACATAAAAGATTCAGCCAATGGATTATTGTATCTCAGAATGGCTTTGCCAAATGCCTCTGGAGATCCCTAAAGTAATATACACAGCAAGTGAACTTTAGTACTTAATTATTATAATCTTGGAGTTAGCATGCACTCATCTACTCTAATAATCACTTCTAGGTTTTTTGTCTATGAATTGATTTACTCCCCATTTAAGCTAATGGATATTATCTCCCCATTTTGTGGTGTGTGCTTTCTTTCAATAAATTCATTTTTATGGATTTATACATTGCAAAAATTAAAAAAACAGATAAACTATGGAAGGATTTAAGAAATATCACACTATTGTTCTTTTAAGACTGAATAACATGTTTTTCATGTAGATAATCCAGAAATAAGATTTTCCTACATCTGTACTTCAGCTATAATTTTGTTTCAATGCTAGCTAGGTTCTGGCACAAGAAAGAAGGAAATGTTTGTCTGCAGCCTATTTACTTATTAAATCTGCATTCCCAAGGCTCTATTCGGAATACTTACCAGGGTTTCAAATGCAGATATAATTACGGTATCTGTATGGACCACTTACTCAGTCATAGTTCTGGTTTGAACATTATGAGATAATCTTCTAAGAGTCTCCATCAACATAGGAGACTAGAAAGATGTGGGTCAAAAGAGAGGCCTTTTTAGTAGTAACCTCGTCACGCCAAGACCCCCTTGGCATTCTGGAAGTCCTTAACACATTTCAGCAAGCCTTGGGCTCATAGGATTGTGAGGAATTGAGTGGAGGTTGAGAAAAGAATGGGGGTGAAATGAGGCATTAAGAATGAAGATATAGAAGGAATGTGTCAACTTCTAAAGCATTGCCATGACTATTATCACGCTGGCATGGAAGGGGAAATTCAATGCATGCATTCGGCCAGAGTCAGATGTCATGTCTACAGCCTAGTTGGAGAATATGAATTATGATGCAGGACAGAAGGAAGGGGATTACAGGGGTAAAGTTCAAATGCAATTAAGCGAAAGCAGTTTTGGCTCCATAGGAGTCCATGCCAGAATGTCGATCCTAATAAATGATTGGATTTATTTTGAACTTTGTCTAGAGGCTCGTAAATTAATTAGGTCATCTTCACAGAGAGCCAAAACTGGTTCCAAAACAACCAACACATCTTGATGAAAAGAAATGACCTTGCATGAAAGGGGATGAAACTCTACATCCCAGAATCCCTATGTACTCTAGTTCTCCAGAGGAGTCACGATGCCAAACCAGCAGGCCACTTTGGGTTTCTAAAGACTTTACACTTAGCCCGGAGGCAATTCTGGTGGCCTGGCATAAAGAAAGATGTGGATAGTTACGTGAAAAGTTGCACCATCTGTGCCACAATGAAGAAAGAGATGACCAGGAAAAAACCCCGGACTGCTGCAAACAGTAGCAGAGCCAACGAGGCCGTGGGAGGAGATTGCAATGGACTTTATAGTAGAGTTGCCAAAGAGTGGGGAAAACATGGTGATTTGGACTGTAATAGATCTCTTCTCCAAACAGGCACACTTCATACCCTGTAGAGGACTACCCTCAGCTCACAAGCTGGATAAACTGTTTACTGACTGCATGGAGTACCTCGAAGAATTATCTCAGACAGAGGGGTCCAGTTCACGGCTAAGTTCTGGAGGGAGTTCCTGCAGTCCATTGGGCAATCTCAGGGTCTTAGTTCAGCTTTTCATCTGAGCATCAATGGGGCAGCAGAGAGACTGAACGCCATGATATAGCAGTACCTGAGGTGTTACATGAACCATCAGCAGTCCAATTGGGCAGATCTTTTATCTTTTGATGAGGTGGCATACAATAATGCTGTTCACAGTAGCACAGGACTCATGCTGTTCAAAATAGTGAGCAGTATGGACTTCATCCCAATGCCTGAATATCTAAGGGATCCCCCCTCCTCAGTCAGCTTGACTGATTGGATGTCGATGCTGAAATAAAACTGGGGAAATGTCAAAAAGGCACTGGCTAACGCGGCACAAACCTATAAGAAACAGGCAGATAAACACCAGACTCTGCAACGGCCATTCCGGGTAGGAGAGAAGGTTTACCTCTCCACAAAATATTTTAGATTAAAACTGGCTAGCAAGAAATTGGGGTCAAAGTTTCTGGGACCATTCCCCATAGTAAAGATCATCAACCCATCATATTGCAATTGAAACTACCTCAATTGTTGGGGAAGATACACCCAACATTTCATAGCAGCCTCTTAAAACCTGTGATCAGATCCACTCTAAGACCACTACCCCAGGAGCCCCCGGGCCCTATGGTCATAGGGGGCCAAACCCATTATGAAGTTCAATGAATCCTCAATTCAAGGTGGCACAGGAGACAACTCCAATACTTAATCAAGTGGAAGGGCTACCCATTGTCGGAGGCATCTTGGGTGAAAAGTAGAAATATCCAGGCTGATCGCCTCATAGCAAAATTCCATGCAGAAAATCCAAGCAAGCCTGGGGGAGGGACACATCGTTAATTTATATACTTGTACTCAAATTGTCTTTGTGTCACACAAGTCGCTTTCGGGAAGTGAGGGGAACCAGATGTCAACTTCTAAAGCATTGCCATGACTACTATCAGGCTGGCATGGAAGAGGAAATTCCATACATACCTTCGGCTGGAGTCGGATCTCATGTGTACAGCCTAGTTGGAGAATATGAATTATGATGCAGAACAGAAGGAAGGGGATTACAGGGGTAAAGTTCAAACACGATTAAGCGAAAGCAGTTTTGGCTCCACAGGAGTCCATGCCAGAATGTCGATCCTAATAAATGATTGGATTTCTTTTGAACTTTGTCTGGAGGCTCGTAAATTAATTAGGTCATCTTCTGGGAACTTCACACAATAATTGGTGCTTCACCTTATTAACGTAACTAACTCCAGGCGGCTATAACCCTGGGAAGTGTATCATATCATTCTACTCTATTTAATGGTGTCTCTGTTAATGAGGGTGAGAAATTCCTTTTACAATTTCCAATATTTGATATTTACCTAGATTAGCATTAAAGCACTAAAATAGGAATAGCTCGTGAATCCTTCATCATGCCCAGCTCCATTGGGCTTAACAGGGAGACTGTAGATGTCATCCAATTGTAGTTGAATGGATTACTTTTATTGTTTATGCCAATATGTTACATGATTTCATGTCCTCTTTGCTGTCCACCATTCTGAGTCAGTTGTAATAGGGATGTTACATAAAATAAATTTAAAATGTAGAAAGCTCACTGAACAAGGACATGAATCTTCAAGGACTCCTACCATACATTTGGAATGTAAATGAACTCAAAGGAGTAAATGAAATCTTCTCTGGACTCTAGAAATGAAAGGCTGGATAGAAAATTGGAAGAAGAAAACATAAATACCTTTATCCTTTTTCATATTAAATACATTATTTCCCAAAGTCATAGCTATATTGCCATTAAGTGCTACTTACTATATGCATAGCAGCTTTTTCTCCCTCCATAACACAAAGCTGCATTTCTATGGCTGACCTCAAAGTGATTCATAGTTCACAAATAATTTTCTAGTCCCAGTTATTGTCTAGATCTGTTGTGCCATGCCATTTCCCCTTTATTATTTTATAAGGTAAAGCCACATTTGGTGTAGTGGTTAAGGCATCAGACTAAAAGAGACTGTGAGTTCTAGTTCCACTAAATTATTATTAGATGATTAGGAGACTAGAAACTATAACAAACAAAGAACAATTTCAGGAACTGGCTAAACCTATAAACCATGATGGTGCAGTGATTAGAATGCAGTACTCCAGGCTACTTCTGCTAACCTCTGGCTGCCAGCAATTCAAGTCTCACTGGCTCAGGGTTGACTTAACCTTCCATCCTTCCGAGGTGGGTAAAATGGGGACCCAGATTGTTGGGGACAATATGCTGACTCTGTAAAATCACTTAGAGAGGGCTGTAAAGCACTGTGAAGCGATATATAAGTCTAAGTGCTAATTGCTATTGCTATACCTAGTCTAGTGAAAAGAAGGACCAGGGATGACATGACAGCAGTTTTCCATTACTTGCCACTAAGAAAAGGGGGTAAACTTATTTAGTTTACCAAAGCACCTAAAAGCAGGACAAGAAGCAATGGATGGAAACTAATCAAGGAGAGAAACAACCTAGAACTAAGGGGACAATTCTTAACAGTGAGAACAATCAACCACTAGAAGTTGTGGTTGCCCCATCACTGGAGGCTTTTAAGAAGGGATTGACCATTTTGTCAGAAATAGTATATATCTCCTGCATGAGCAGGCAGTTGGACTAGATGACCTCCAAAGTCCCTTTCAACTATGTTACTGTTAATCGCAAAGCTAACTGGGTGACCTTAAGTCATTTAATTTCTCTTGGTCCTAAAATAAACTTCAGGAAACTATCCAGGCAGTCTCTGGGAGTTAGGCCTGATTGTACAGAAGAAGAAAAATATCTTTTTAAACATGGCATACCTCTCCCAGGAAAGACAGTATTGGTATAATAGCATTAATCTGTCTTTCCTATGATGGTACAATATCCATGCCAAGTACGCTACTGCATTCCCAAAGAAGGCAAGATAAGAAACAATGGATGGAAACTAATCAAGGAGAGAAGCAATTAGAACCAAGGACAAATTTCATCTTCAGAAACTGTGGGGACCATCAATGGAGACTTGTAAGAAGAGACTGGATAGCTAGTTGTCTGGAATGGTTTAAGAGCTCATGCTTGAGCACAGGATTGGACTAAAAAACCTTCATGGTCCCTCCCACTCTGTTATTCTGCTGATGTTACATGTTATGATATTCCAGCAGCATATCTATTTCAGAAAGCCAACATTCCTATTGTTTTGCTGGCCCAATAGCTTGTTAAATCAAGCTAGTGATTTGCCAGATATTTATTAAAAAGTTATAATACTTTCTAATGGACCAGAAGGCAAAACTACTGCTGGCTGTCTCACAAATTGCTATTGTGCTAATGTAGGTGTGTCTGAAAGAAATGTAATCTAAAGAAAGATAGCATGGTCCCATTATTGAGTAATCTCAGGGGGAAATGCAAATAGCTTCAGTTTGAAACAATGTGGCAAGAGATGAAATGAAAATATTGGTAAAGCAATAAATATGCCAAAATCAGTGACTGAGCTGTTAGTTTTCTATGATTCAGATGGATTCTAATTGAAAACATAAGTCAGTTGATTGTATTCAGGTTTTATTTATGATCAGTTCTGATTACACAAATTATGACAAATGAGACTTAGGGAGTAAGCTCAGCAATATATTCTGTGTTGCTAGGTAACTAGCTACCATTATTTCAAACAGTTCAGCTAATGTGGTAAGTGAAACATCTAATGCATTATGCTATAGGTTTCTTAATTCTTTAGTCTTTGAGGTTAATAGAATATATACATTCCTTCTGTTAAGTGCTTTTAAACATATGACAAACTCAAGCAGTTCCTCTGATTAGACTCCGTATCACCAAAGCATTAGAAGGACAGATAGTCACTTTATTTGAATCATAGATGTCCTGGAAAAGAATATAGCTGTGGACTTTAGTAAATCTATACATGATTAGTTTGTTCTAATATCACAGTTTTTTATTAGCCAACTACTATTTAAGTGACCTACAAAACAGGTAAATGTTGGACATAAGTGGCTATGAAACCACCTTTCATATTTAATTGCGTATGAATTCATACTATAATAATTAAAATCTCATTTATCTGTCAGCTTTAAACATAGTATGAGGTCTGGAAGTATGAAGAAATAATGCGTATAAAAGAACTTTTTAGCTTATATTTTTTACATATATCTTCTCAGATGAGCCAAGCAAGGCCGTGACAATATTGTATCAAGGACCAATGATATCACCTAATTTGATGTTTGTTGAGTGTGTCATGAACAACAGGAAAACGGAACTTAGAGGTGCATGCCACTTTCTTAATATAAAATGTAGGTCCCATTCAATGCAAAGCCTTTTCCCCTACCCGGTACTTTGCTTCAAAAGGTTTCTCCTACAGATTAGAGAAAGGAAGAGGACTGAGAATCTAGGTTGTTGGAAATGAATATTAATTGTGACACAGGGTCACAAGTAATATATAGCTTTAGTATGGTCTTCCATAGATAAGAAGGGTCAGAATAATTGCTAGAGAAATTCTCCACTGCTTACCTTCTTCTACCCTCAGAAAGTCGGAAAGGCTTTTGTGCAAATCGGAAGAGGGATGCAAAGATAATGGAAGACCTTGATTAGGATCTAACCTCTGCTGCTAAAAACCCAATATTTGATTTAATCACTTAGAAGATTGGGATGTACATCTGGTCTCAAAGGAGAAAAAGACCATTTTTGTAGAGTTCCCATTATCTTTTAAGGATTGTTTTCAAATTATTGGTGTCTAACGTTGCTGGGACATGAACCTGGAAGAAAGAGATTAATATTTTGCTCTCTACTTCCTGAGTCCTCACCTCTTCTCCCATAGCCACTGTCAAACTCAGGTCAAGGATGCTTTAATTTCCATACGGTATTTAGATGATCAAAACTCCTACATTTTCTTCACAGTTACCCTAAGCAACATTATATACAACTAGTGCAATTTCAATAGTTAATGGAAGCAAAATATTACTAAGATCCCTGAGATGTCATATCCTGAGATCTGCTAGAAATGTTTTACTCTGGATGTCTCCATTGAATGAAGTATGTTAGTATCAAAGATAGTGAATGCATCACAGTTGTGACACTTTCCTGGAGATCATTATTTAGTATCTTCTTTGTGTTACTACACTGCCATGAAACCAGAGGTGAGTCAAAAAAAATTACCAGTTTATGTGGGCGTGGCTTGATGGGCCTGGTGTGGCTTGGTGGATGGACATGGCTTGGTGGGCGTGGCAGGGGAAGGATTCTGTAAAATCTCCATTCCCTTCCCACTCCAGGGGAAGGTTACTGCAAAATCCCCATTTTTTCCCAATCAGATGGAACTCAGGAAGCAGAGAATAGATGGGGTGGGGCCAGTCAGAGGTAGTATTTAATGGTTCTCCAAACTACTCAAATTTCTGATACCGGTTCTCCAGAACTGGTCAGAACCTGCTGCATACCACCCCTGCATGAAACCACGTTCACTCTTCATGCCTTTAAAAAAATACAATTTTCAATTCAGTAATTTAAACTATTTATTCATCATTCTTTTAATGTTTCTTGGAGATATTTTTATTAGTTCATAATATTATGCCATCATACTACACTAACTGTACTTTAGTCAATACATTTAATTATAGGTCCTAGTGGAATCATATGTTACATACAAGTGCCACATGGGAGATCTCTTTTGTTTTCTGTAACAATTTTACGGAGGAATCCCTCATTTCATTTGAATATATTATTTCTGAAGTACTGGTATGAAGAATTTACACAATTATTCTTTTTTTTTAAAAAAAAATATTACTTCAATTTGGAGCTGAAAATAACACTGCACTTTACCAGTAAAATGATTTCCATGCATTGGAATGTTCTCCAAATCAACCCAGCAAACTTTGGAGGAGGCTGTTTCTAACCAAATAAATAGCATGCTAAAATGTTTTCAGTTTGCAGGTATGTCAGGAACACTTTCAACCTTTTATCTTCTTTGGAATAGTAGAGAAAAATGCCCCCTGAAATGAGACTTGTGGGGAAAAAAACTACTCTGTAATTATACCTGTCACTGCTTTCAAATGAATGGGTATAAATAGCCTATGGGATAGAACTTTGCTATTGTATTCTTTTTCTGCCCAAAGGTTATATACCTGCACCTCGCCAGCAGTTGCCAGCCTGATCTGTGCAAAATTAGAAAATTTTCTGTAATAGTTTTCCTTTGCACTATTAAGCCATGCATTACTCACAGGGCAATAGCTCTGGTGTAATCTTGTTTGTTTGGGGGGAAATGTCTTCAAGAATTGTATCATGCAAGGAGGTCAGACACTATGCTTAATAGCTTATTTTTAAAATATATATTTTATGTTCATGTGCTTGGAAAGATGAAGTTCAAACCATTGGCAATGGACTCTGGGGTCCTTAGTACTCTCTGACCTTAACTGTTTTCTAGCAGATGTTTCATTACAAAACTAGGTAACATCATCAATGCTAGTAAGAAGTTGGATTTGCTCTCATTTTATCTACTATACTGTTGTGACTCAGCAGAAGTCTCCTGTGAGTCTTTTCGGGATGCAAGATTAACAATGCAGCTGGGACTCATTAGTGGCATCTTCTGGGGATAAAAGGACGGATTCTGCCATGCCCTGGTTGCAGGAGTCAACGTTCATTGATTTGTTCATCATTCATCGGTCATGGTTTGTTTGTGAGAGACACTTGGAGAAGTGATTTGCTTTCTGTAACCCTGATTCAAGGAGACACTTGGAGAAGTGAATTGTTTTGTAAGAGTTTTGTTTTGTATTCTGTTATCTTCTGGTCAGAGACTTGATTTATATTTATTTTTGGGCTCGCAGCCAGTCTGAGCCGAGAACTGATAAAGTTCTTCCCTTTTATGTTTGTCTGCCTGCTGTCTGTTAATGAGCGAAGAAGGGGGGGACAGAACACTATACATACTATATATAATACATACATACATACACACATATGCGTGCGCACACTTCCAAAAGGAATATTTTTATACTGCTTTATATGTATATAAAACAGTATATATTAGGCATATATTTATGCCAAAACCAACATGGCACCTTAAATAGCCATTCCGCGCCACACCATATTTGCCTACATAGTTAGATATATTAACTGAAAACAGCAAGTTGATTCCACTAATGCTGGTGCAACTGTACATAGTAAGAAACAACACATATATAGTTAGCTATAAAAGCCATTTTTATAGAACTAAAACAATCCAAAAGCAATGCACTCAAATCTGTCAGCTGATTAGGGTGGGTCACACTTTTGCTGTCTTTTTGTAGCTTTTTTATATTTCTTTATGCCTTCAACATTCTTGTCTCCTGGTTGTTGCCTGGACTAGTCCCTGCAATTTTCATGGCAAGATTTCATAAGTGGTTTGTTCTTGCTTTCTTCCTAAGTCTAAGAGTATGTGACCAGCCGGCTTTGTACCTAAGGCAGAACTAGAACTTACAGTTACCTGGTTTCTAGCCTTGTGCCTTAACCACAGCACCAAACTAACGTGTCTATTTCTAGTAAGCCACAAAGGAGGAGTTAGTTTTTAACTGTTTATTTAACTGTTTATTTCATTTGTATGCCGCCCTTTTCCCCCGAGGGGGACTCAGGGAGGCTCACAGCTCAAAGGGAAGGGGGGATACAAACAATTTGACAACAACATAAAACAATACATAATTTAAAAGTGCAACAGTCATACCATTCGAGATAGGGGCACGGTTCTTTAGCCCCAGGCCTGTCGGAACAGCCAGATTTTAAGGGCTTTGCAGAAGGCCTGGAGGGTGGTGAGGGTGCGAATCTCCACGGAGAGTTCGTTCCAGAGGGTCGGAGCAGCCACAGAGAAGGCTCTCCTCCGGGTAGTCGCCAGTCGACACTGGCCGGCGGATGGAATTCGTTTTTGCAGCCTTTTGCATTTCTCTGGGAATTTTAAAGAACAAACCTGGTTAAATGTAGTGGGAGAGGAATTTATACCTCTATTTTTATAGGGGAAGGAGTGGTAAAACCTGTGGGCAGAGTTAAAAGAGAGATCAACCAGAATTTTTACATAGCCACAAATGGACTAAGTTCAAACCCTCCCTCCTTGAATTCCACTGACCCTTATTAACTCCTAGCAAGTCTAACCACTAGAATATTCCTATCAATAGACAATCAGTTTAATTGGACCTTTACACATGAACCTTATCTTTCATGCCTGACAATTTTAGATTTTTAAAAGATCTTGATTCTTGGTGATCTCATGGTTACAAATACTCTACCATTATGTTTCCCTAAGATTTCTTTTTTTAAAGGAATAAATTTCCTGATCTAGCTTATAGCCTACAGATATTCTAGATTAACCTCAACCCCTGGTCCATGGATGGGCACCGGTCAGCACTATCCCAGAAACTGGCCTGGGCAAACAAGCAAAGCCCTCTGTGTGGGTTGCATGCAACACACAAAGACACAGCTACTCCAGTCCATGGAAAATCCTCTCTCCACGAAACCGGTTCCTGTGCCCAAAGGATTGCTCTAGGGGACTCCAATCCAAGTAAAAATCTGATCCAACCTTATTTAGCATTTTCAGCATTGGCCAAGTTTCATTCTATCCAGCCGTTGCTGAGACTTATAATTTTGAATAACATTTAATGTAAGAGGGCAACAAAATGAACATTTAAAGAAGAATTTAAAAAATCTAAATCAAGTACAGTTGTACTTTCTCATCTAGAATGAATGCATCTTTAAGATCCATTTTGTTCTGCAGCACATGGAATCACTGATTTCAATGTGATATGCAAGATTTGATACAATGGGTTCAGACGCTGAACAAAGGAATTTTTTTTCAAAATGAAAAAAAAGTGAAGAGATCGAACTCACTAGAGACAAATTCTCTGAGGTCTTTTGCAAACTGGAAGTGAACTGTAAAATTATTCTGAGTCGGCAGCTTTTCTGAATGATAACAACACAGTGAAACCACACGACTTCCCAGTTAGCATTGTTATACATGCTGTGTTCTTCTCGCTGTAATTCATGGCAGCATTGTTCTGAATATCTCTAATTTTTATATTTCTTTCTAAGCAGTATACATATAAGGATGCTCACAAATAAAAAAGAGCTCAATACAGGACCTTTAAAGGAGTCTAATGCAAAGGTTTATTGGAGGAAAGCATTAATTGTGTCTCTGTATGTGTAAGTGTATGTGAGAGAGAGAAAGGTTGCATGTGTTCTCCAATTATTTGTATATAATCCTAATTATATTCTCTAACAATGAATCCAAACAACAAGTGCTAGCTAAAGCAAGACTGTTGAAAAACAATAGGAGCTGTCAGAAAGCTGGGAGCAACACACTCAGGTCTGCAGAAATACAAAAGAATATTTAAAATAAGGAACACATGCATTCTCCCCAAACTAGTGATACTTGACTGTCCTGTTTGTTCTTTTCCTTCTTTCATTTTTTAAAAACAAACTCTTTCCATTTCATTTATAAAAGAATTTGCAAAAGTTGATTAATGTTGGTACTTTAAAAAATCCCCATCCATCTTTACTTTAAACATCCCACAATATTCTGTAACTTTTTCTTGAACTGTCATGTGTTATTATGTAATTGTATTATTAGATATGCAACAAGGACTCTGGATCAGGAAAATGCCCACTACATGCCATAATAAACTTCTAATCAGCAATCTAGGAGCTACTTCAGCAATACTAAATGTATCATAGATCAAACCTGGACTGGCCAGAAGCTACTTTCAGACTGACATATCATCTTCAGTGTACATGTACCTACAGTGAGAATAATGACATTTAACAGCAGTTCAAACAATCTCGGACACATAAGCTTCATTTTTCATGACAGCAGAACATTCATTCTTTCAAAACAAATTATTGCTAACCTACATATTTATAACAGAACACTAACATTTTTATTTATTTTTTTATGCCAGATTATGAGAACCAAAGTATTACAAATGATAAGACAGGCAAAAAACTTTGGATATACAATAGAACTAGATAAATGGCAACTACTATGGGAAAGGAACTATAAATTGACAATGGTGACACCATACAAAGAGAATTTGTATAAATTGTTTACAGATAGCACATGCCACCTGAAAGATTAGCAAAAATGTTTAAGGATAAATCAGCTAAATGTTGGAAATGTCATCAATTGCCAGGATCATATTATCATATGTGGTAGACGTGCAGGGATGCAAAAAGCTATTGGGTTAAAATACAAACATGGTTAGAGAAAATGATACATCAACCCATGGAGTTTAAGTCAGAGGTATTCTTATTGGGTATTCTACCAGAGAAATATAGTAAAGAAGATTCATATTTGATTGTACGGATAATAACAGGGCAACAACGGAAAGGAGGGGAGATGAGGAGAGAAAAGAAGAAAAGGTAAAGCAGAGAAAATAAGGGTGGGGAATTAAGGGTAGGAGAGAGGGTAAGAAAGAGGGGAAGGGAAAAGGACAGGGGAAAGAGAGGGGAAGAAGAAAAGAGGAAGGGGAGGAGGAAAGAAGAAGGCAGAGAAGGGAGTTTGAGAAGATAGAAGGAGTAAGGTTGTTGCAAAATAAGATGGAGGCATGGGATGGCAAGAAAGGGATCCAAACTGTAGTGTGTGTGTGTGTGTGTGTGTGTGAGAGAGAGAGAGAGAGAGAGAGAGAGAGAGTATGTATGTATGTATGTATGTATGTATAGAGATTAATGATGAATAGATAAATGTTAAATAGCAATTATAAGAATGTATATCTATGAATGAATTTGAAAGGAGAAAAAAACCTATTTGCTAAGAAAAAGTATTGCAAATGCTTGGACAATCCCATGGAATTATGGCTATTTCAAGTGATATTTGTTTGTTCTACCTGCATTATCATGCATAAGGTCATGATGATATTACTGATTTCTGAAATGATAACCATTTGCAGAATCCTTGGACTTCAGAAAGTGTCATAAGAACAGGGAAAGCTGTAATGAAAAAAGTCCCATTCCATTAGGTTGAGTCTATCCATCATTTAAAGATCCATCCCTCCTTCTCAACTCAAGGTTGAGCTATTATTTATACTTTCTGAAACACAGATGCAAGTGGGTCCATCTTTCCTTCCTTCCTTCCTTCCTTCCTTCCTTCCTCCCTCCCTCCCCTTCCTTTCCTCCCCCCCCCGCCCTTTCCTTCCCTTCCACGTGAAGCAGAAAATATCCCAAACATGTTACAGGTTGTCCTGTACATCTGGAAGTAAATAATCAAATCTGAGCAATTGGGCTGTATGGAGCCTTTTTAAAAGAGGCACCTCATAAAGAAAGTTGTCATGGGCCAATCTCTCCTCAAAGATTGATAGAGGTTCAGCGGTGATGCGGCCACAGCTTTTCTGAGTTGTTTTTCTAAACAAGAGCAGTTAGTTGACTAGTCCAGTTGACAGTGGCTAATGACAGAGACACTCACAGACAATAATTTCAAATGTCCTAGAGGACACAATCCTTTAGTGTTATAAGAAAGGCAGATTTGATTGTACTCATCCACAATGGAAAGCATTCTGTTCAAACATTGGTTTACAGCAGTACTAAATAAATTCTGTTTCATCACACCCAAATCTATCCATGCCTATTTGTAGCTGACCCTGGCTGTATTCCACCTTTTGTTTGTAAAATGGAATGAAATAGTGTATCTGCAACCTGGACACCTCCACATTACTTTTTTTTTTTTTTAGAAACTGAAGGAAAAATGAGATTTGCTGTTGCATGAAAAATAATACCATTTCATTTTATCGGTGAGATGGGGTACAAAATAAAATTAAAAATAAAAGAAAATAAATATAAAATAATATAAACTAAAAATATAAACTAAAAATATAAAATATATAAGCTAAAAATATAAAATAAAAATATAAAACAAAACAGTAATTTATACAACTTTCAATAAGTAGCTGCCTGTAATATATCTAATTAATCGAACTTCTCTTAATATTTTAAATGGTTCTTTACACAATTAATATGATTTTTTTTAAAATCAGAACTGAGTCTCCCAGATTGTGCTACGGTGTACAAGAGCAAGCCTCTCTGAACTACAGCTCCTATAATCTCTAACACAATGAAAGCCAGAGTCAAGTTCGCTTAAAGTATAAGATCGCTTTATAACAGCATTAGAAACTACAGTCTGTTCAAATTTAAACTCCTCATGTTTCCCCAAAGGATACTCTAGCTTAAAATATATATATATTTAATATATTGAGTACATTTTATTTCTTTCAATTCATAGTCCCTATTAGTTTGTGTCAGTGAAAACATTTCCACTATAGTCTTGATTGACGATCAATTATTCCAGTACATTTTTAGACTAGTAACTTATCACATTGCCTCTTTTTCCTTTCTTGTATAACATTAATTTCTCCATTTCCATCCAGAATCCTTCACTTTGCTTAACTTAATTAATTTTACTAATGCAAGTAATTAGTCAGAAATCCTACATTTCCTTTTTCTTTTTCTTTTTGGGACTGCTAAGAAGCAGCATAATTAAGAGCTGAGTTCATTAACAGAGCTTTCTCGGAATCAAGTTACGCCACCATGAAAATACCATCTTCATTCCATACAGTCTTTTTTCTATATCTCCCTATAACTATTCCAACTGGCCTTTGTGGGAGTTTTTGGCATTCTACTGAGTCTGAAAGAACAGTGTTCTCCACATCCATATTTTAAAAGATGTGCATATTTCATCAGGAAAGAAAGGAAGGAGATGAGTAATGATATGATCAGTGTTATTAATGAGCAGAGTGCTGTGAAACAAATATCTTCCATCCATGAGTCATATTTATCAGTGACCTTTAGGAAATCAAAATGATTAGCTTTTCAAGGTGCATTCTCCACTTATATCTCCATGGATCAAGTTTAAGTAGTGCTAAATCCCTTCGTATTGCAGATTTCATGTTGCTGTAAGATTGCTTTTTATATTTATTTGTCACTGAGTAGATTGTGGGTTTCTTTATTAAAATATTTATCAAAATCTTGGACATAAAAAGCAACAAGATCAGCTTCACTCTTTCCCTTTATCCACAAGAATCTGTGCCATCAACATCTATCAATACCAGTGGAATAAAAATCTCCACAGTTCACTCCTATCTTTGATAAATTGTCACGGGTTGTCTTAAAGCCACAGTCCTTTCAACACTTAGTAGGAATATGTCAATGGAAGTCAATCAGATTGACTTCTGCATATGGCTTAGATTGTAGTTTTAGATATAACATTTTGAACAAATAACATCTCCACACTATAATGATACATTAATATATTCTCTCTTTCACACCATATATGCTAAAGATGTAAAATAAATCTAGCACAGTTTTATTTTCTTTATTTTGAAATGCTGAGATTTGCCAAAATGCACCCAACAGCAATACAAGCAAGCAATAAACACTTCATAGCATCCATCATTTTTGTCATGGAAAGTTTGTATAAACAAATGCATATTTATGAAAGTTGCATACTTTTGCAACTGTGAAGTAGCACATAAACGTGCATAAATTAACAAAAATGTACATTGGGAATAAATTGATTGCATACAGAAATATATATACTGCCGACAGCTGTCTAAAATATGTGAGACAAATTATTTGTTAATCTATTTTTATTTTTACTGTGAAATTAGATAAAAAAACAATACCCTAAAAGTAGTTCCTTTGTGGTCTCAAAGTAGCTGAATATGCAGGTCTTGATCACTTTCAGGAGGATCAGCCATTTTTTGTCTCCAGAGGTCCATGAGGCTGCCTTAGAAGGCCATGAATGAGAGACTTATTTAAGGTCCCCCATCACCAACAAATCTGTGAAGGGCAACCATAGCACACCACTCTTAGTTCTTACTGATTAGACAGATTCTACTTGGAGAAGGAAGGCTCAAAGATAGCCACATCTAAGACTATAAAGAGCTTTATGACTAATTATTATTACCTTGAATTGCATCCAGAAACTTAACAGCAGCCAGTGCAAAGTAATAGTATACCACATGGGTAAATCATGCTTAACCTCAAATGAGCAGCTGAATTTTGAACTAGTTGTAGCTTCTAAATAATCCTGAAGGGTGGCCTGCTAGATTTAATAGGCTCCATCGTCCAGGCTCTGGTAGAGATATATAGCTGCCTACCATCAGCACATTGACAATACCTTGTTGTCCTAAGCCAACATATGACTTTCTCCAGTGATTTCCTGAAGATTTCCATGTTGGAAGACTTGAGGGTTTGATTTGTTCTACCCTACTTGCCACAGAAAGGAAATACTGAAATTGGTAAAAAAAAAAAATGGCAAATTGAATGGAATGGTTTAAAATAATAAACATATGCAGCATATATTCTAGAATCCTCATACACACACTGTCAGCCCCACAATGTAGACTTAGACTCACTCAAAGGTAATCAAACTATTTTTACTAAAATAGACTATTGTAAAAGTATCTTACAAGTCCACTTACTCTTTACTTACCACACACACACAAACACACACACACAATTATATTCTTGTGAAATTAAAGAGTTGTTTTCTCCAATCTTTAGATCGTTTGAGTTTTGAGTCATACAAATCCAAGGGAGGAATCTCTATACAAAATGGTTCAGACTCTGAACCATTGTTCTCTGAAAAATTTAACAGAGATTCTGGATTACCAGTTTGAGCTACCTTATGGACTTGTTTGCCTTAAGCCATCCTCCTTCCTTCATCTTCCTTTGATTTTTGTACACATTTCCTAATCATACCGTGGGAGATCTTTCAGCTCTAGATGGCTTTCCAAACCATCCAACTGCCCACTGGAATTTGCTCCTTGTGAATATTTACTAGGCTTTATGCCATGCCAATCAATGCCAGCACATAGACATTGTTAAAATGTTAAAGATTAACAATAAAACAAGAATAAACTGCAACATTCATTACATGCCCTTGGGAACAATAAAAACCAAATAGACAATTTGCTACAGGAAGAGATCATTCAAACATTATCCATCCTCAAAGCCTGATGGAATACCAAATTTTAAGGTATTCTCTAAATTCCAGCAAAATTGGGGCCTGTCCAATTTCAGGGGGAATGTTCTTCCATAGAAGTGAGGTGATGATTGAGAAAGTCTACCCTGTGATTCCTGTTGATGGTCATCTTAAAAGGAAAGGATACAGAGGGAATGAACCCTTTCTGGTAGGTATTCTTTGGGCAGATAAGGATTCCTGAGGAAAACCAGGTCCTTAACCATTAAGGACTCTAAAGGTGACAACCAGCACCTTTAAACACCTACTAAGCTGTCCAGTTGTAGAGATGTTTACTTGAGCAAACAGCAACACATAGGACTTGTGAAGCTGCTGCATTTTGGACCAGTTGCTGTTTCTTGATGGTCTTCATGGATTTAAATTTTCACTTTGAATGTATTTTTTTTTTCATTTTACCATCAGAAAGATCTTATAGCTCCTCTAAGGGATTGTAGCATTTTTAGTCAAAGCTGCTGCTGTGAGATTAAGGAAACATAATTTTATAAGCAACAATTTTCACACATGTGAATCTCCCCACAACCTGGACAAAATCTAGCTTAGAAAGCATTTTAAGCACTGAAATTTACAACACAAAAGGGAAATAACAAAAATGCCATAGCAACACTGAATGGGTATGTATAAAAAGCCTAATTTTGGCAAAGCATGAAATGAAATGCAGAATGAATGGGAATAATTAACTGTAATCATGTGCCCAAACAGCACCACAACCAATGCATTAAAAAAGCGGAATACAAACAGGATATAGAATTAACAAACAGAAGTAGACTTCCATGATTGTCTAGTATTTCTGATTGTTTATCTCATATTTGTAACAATCCTTTACTGGGTGGAAACAGCAGTTGACTCTGGTGTTCTATATACCAAACTCATCACAATTCCCATTGACAAAGCACTTAATAATACCATGAGTTACTCCCAGGCCAAACAGAATTTTGAGCTGGGGATTTTGCCGAGTTTTTGGACTTTGTATCCTTTGATATTTTACCATTTCACAACACATATAGAGAAAATTGGGAAGATATCTTTCAAATTCCTTCAGATGGGATATTTACCTTTTTTGAGGGGCTGATCAGTGCCTTCCCCCCCACAATTTCATGCACACAAGAAAAATGAATTCCTGCTTCATTATATAACTCAGATTCTCTAAAATATAGTCTTAGTGCACCAACACATTTAGCAATTTCACTATCTTCATTTTTGAACTTGGATGGTTTTCTATCATTCAGTCTCTTTTATTTCTTTCATTCAATAAAATGTAAAGCTTCTCTCTTTTTTCCCTCTCTTTTCCAAACGTCTTAATGGAATTTCCTTCCTATCAGTTGCTTCCCACCTGCTGTCTCGACTTTTTTGACAGTCCCTGAGAACATCCTTAAACTCAGTTCAAACACATTTTATACATTATATTATTCTTGATTGGGAATGGTTAAGAAGTTCAAAAAATATTGCTATATCTTTGAAGTGATATGTTTTTATTCCATCTTCAATAGTTACCACAACATAGGTTTTCAGGGCTCTGTGGCACTCGTAATCTTATTTTTAATTAAATAAAATAAATTCATTTTTGATCCTAGTGCTGTGCATTTTGGCATCTTGCTGTCTCCATTTGGAAGATAGGAGGTGGCATCCCTGCTCATATTAGATAAACCACTTTTCTCTGAACTATAGGAATGGATATTATTCTTTAGACATTTTATGCATCACTATTAACATGAAGTTATAAAACAGTCAAAAAGTATGGAAGGTTAAACTTACCAGTTAGGAATGCTAAAGCTTGGGCAACTCATTACAATAGAGATTAGCTAGAAACTTTGTGTGGGTAAACTCAAGATCACTGCAAGTACTTATCTACTTTAACTCATTAATCTTGTTAGAATTATAACTTTGTAGAAAAAAATATTAATAGATTCATTCATGGGACTTAGGCCATAACAATATACAATTAGTCTTAATGAACATAGTTGGTCTTAACATGCCTAAGAGATTGGGAAATCTGAATATATTATCTCCTCCTCTGTGACAATTACATTGATTGACCCCATTCATTAGGGTCAATACTAATTTAGATTTCCCCACTGACAATAGAAATGGTTGAATCTCAGGAAATTAATGCTTTGCAAATTAAACTCAACTTTGAAATAGCATAACTAGAAAGACTATTGTGGTTTCTTGGTCTTTGTTACACACACATTGCAATCACAAATATTTTTACCCTCTGCCTTAAATAGAGGTAAAGAGGAAACTAGAAAATACTCAGGAGTTCAGAAAGAAAGCTCATCCTTGAAACTGTAAATTCACAACTCTAATTTCCTTCAGAAATTATTTGAGCAAAAGAACATTTGTGTAGGAGAAGGAATGGCAGAGGGGGGGATAAAAAGAGGGATTGATTTAGTCATTAGGTAGCCACAGAAAGACTTAAGTCTGACTCCCCTTGATTGCCCATTGACCCTTCTCTAACTCTAACTAGGTACTACGTGTTAGTTGAAAAGATTCCTATGCATAGGCTTGTAGAAATAAATCAGTTAAATTGAACCTTCATACGTGGAGCTATTTTTCCCCCAGGCCTACTCTTTATTCCTTTAGACTTTCCAATTTAATGTTATTATTAGTGCTAAATCAGTTTTTTAGTGATATTGTAACAACTTACAACTTAAATCTTTCTCCCCCTTCTCAAATTTGTGGCACAGCTTCTTAATATCACATGAAGCAGAGCTATGCCTTCCTATCTATAAAATATACTGAGATTTGAAGCTTCATCCATGCTGAATAAATACAATAGATCTACATTAGCTAGTTTTGCTATTGGATATAATTAGAGCAGATTTGCATCTCCTGATTATGTTTGCTCTTCAAGAACAATGTGACTAATGGCAGCATCATGAAATGGTTTGGCTATATTACTAGATGACTACAAGAGCTATACTCCTATTTGAAAACAGCTGCCAGTACAGAGGACATTGGGAGGAGACAGGAGACTTCCTCTATTTCTCCTGGACAATCTATTCATGTACTTCAATGTCATTGGTTTATTGATATTTGGGGTGATAGACAAAAGGTTGTTCATAATCATTAATCACTGAATTGTTGGTCTGGAAGGACTTGTCTACAGATATTTCCTATAGGGAAGCAAAGCTGCATGCCTTCTTGAGAAAACTCAAAATTTTATTTCTGTTTGGACAGTGTCTCAAATGTTAGACTTTGGAAGTATTTTCAGTACCCAATCACTCCAACAATATTTAAACAGGCAACATTCTAGAGTTGAGGTCTAATAAAAACTAAAGGTTTATTTATTGTAGAGGGCTTGTGATGCATTTTGGAAAGGATAATCCAGGGAACTGATTGCTTCACCAGAAATGATGAATCCACAAGCTACAATGCACAAGCAAATACAAATCTCTTTTGATCAAAGAATGCATTTTCTAAAAGACACTAAGGTCTACTTCTATGTAACAGTGTCTAGTTTAAGATAGTTACTTTTATTTTTCCATAAACTCTGTCCCAAAAGAACACTGACAAGGGCTAGTGTTCACATTAAGGTCAGCATATCTCTGAGACATTTCCAGATTTAGAGCACTAAATGGACCTCAAAAAATTATTTTCTTGGTTGCACACTTTGCTGATATGAAGTATGTTGCTAAGACAACAAGCCTGCCTCTTCCTCTTTCAGTTTCTGATATTCTCTTTCCAAACTTTCATCAGTACACAAACATAAGAATCTCCTTGCTAGATTTGCCTTTTATGATAGAGAAGAAACTAAAGATAACATTGAAACAGAAAAAAAAAACCTAACTTAAATCTTTACGTAAGATAGCAAGAATGTAGGTTAACAATTTCCTAAATCAATCTTGGGAAACCAAAACATGAATTCTAACAAATTCATAACAAAGTACAAATTCCCCTTACCAAGATGTAGGTCATAACTAGATTTTTAAAGACTTGTTGGGTACTGAAGAATAATGCATACAGGAAACAGGGAAGCATGAAAGACCTAGAAATGTGTCAGCATTCTATGATGTTGGAAAACTGTTAGTTTTCGCCCCAAATCCCAGTTCAAGGCAAGAAACAGACATTCACTGCACAGAGAATAGTGTTTGTGTAGATATAAATGCTTGAATAAGGCTTCACACCTTTGAATTTGCCCTCTGCTCTACCCCAGCTAGAGTTTCATTTCTATTCTCTTATTTCTGCTTCCATCATGCATACCAGCATTGGGCATGTGGCTCTTCCATAACTCTCCCTCACAGTGAGTGAATTTGGTCTAGTGATTAAGGCACCAGACTAGAAAGTGGGAGCTGCGAGTTCTAATCGTACCTAAGATATGAACGCTGGGTAACTTTATAGTTACTCTCTCAGCCCATGGAACAATCTCCCCGTGGAGATTCGTACCCTCACCACCGTCCAGGCCTTCCGCACAGCCCTCAAGAACTGGCTAGCCCGTCAGGCCTGGGGATAAGTTTACTTTTGCCCCTCCCGAATGTTGAGTGAATGTTGAGTTTTACTATTTAATTTACTTTTGTGCACATTTCTTTTTGTATTGTCCTACACTCCCTTTCCTTTTGACTGTAAGCCGCCCTGAGTCCCCTCAGGGAAAAGGGCGGCCTATAAATGTCTAATAAATACAAAAAAATACAAAATCTTACAAGAAGGAGTATTTGATATGCTCACCATCTTTCAATAAAGTTACTTCAATAAATAAAGATTTAGAATAACTTTATTGTCACTTTGAATATAAACTAATCAGCATACATTAAAATGAAATTTCATTGCCTACAGCTCTCAAAGGGTCACCATGTCCAATATACTCTACATAAACATGACAAAATAAATAAACAAATACAAAATTATACATATCTATATATAGTATGTAAAAGTGAAATATCACTCACACAGCATCACAAAATCCCCAGAATCATACAGCCTGCAAACTTGAAATTTGGCATGTATGTTCCTCTTGGCTTCTAGGTGCTTGCTATTATATTATTATTAACATGCTCTGATGATAAGGAGTTAGTGTTCTACTCCTCCCACCTGAAAAGAACTCTGTTCCAACTGCCACTTGGATGTAGCTGTGGCCAGCACATGATTCACCCGGCCTGATGGCTGGGAGTTTAGACATTCTACTGGTGAGAAAAATGAATATTGCGAGTTTACCAGATGGATGGCATAGGGAACAAAGCTGTTACAGAATCTCCTTATCAAACGCAAGAAATGCAGATGCTGGCTTGCCTGCTTTACTAAGAATGACATGTGGAAAGACCAGTAAAAAAGCTCTATAGATGGAAGCTCTATTTAAGGCTTGACTTTCATCTAACACAGTGGACCCCAACCTTTTGAGCACCAGGGACTGGTTCCGTGGAGAGAGATTTTTCTGTGGACCACAAGAGGTATGGTTTTGTGTGCTGCCTGCATCCCATGGATGGGGCTTCACTTGTTTGTGTGGACCAATTTCTGGCATGCCATGGACCAGTGCCAGTCTATAGACCAGATGTTGAGGACCTCTAATCTAACAAAAATGCTTGCTTGTACATCTTATTTTAACGTCATCCTACGTATTAAGACTGAGTGTATTCCTTGATTGATAGGTCTGCTCTAAAGTCAAAAAAGCCACTGCAATCAGATCACAATTGATATTGTCAGATACATCCTTTGGATTCTTTTCCGCAAGTGGTTCTGTGTGATTAGTTTCATTTATTTTCCTTCCAACATCTCATTCTTTTATCTTTCATTTTTCCTCTCCTCTTTGTTTTCACAACTTGTACGATTGCAATCTTTTATAAGCACAATGAAGTTTTTAGTTTCTTTTTGACTTAGTCCTCCCTGGCTCATCAGTTCTGTTCTCCTCCAAATCATTCATCCTTCCTCCTCCTCCTCCATTGTGGTATACATCTCTTACTTCTCTGCATACATTGTTCATTTTGGTTATATTGATAAGTGTGTCTATGTTATATATATTGAACAGTATTACTCATCACCCCAAATTGATTTCTATTTAATGGTTAGAGGTGTATCCTCCATTTCCTTTAAAACCTCAGAATAGCATACATAGCATGTCTCTTTCTAATTTTTCCACACAAATGTGAGATAGCTTGGGTTGAGAGAGAACAATTGACTGAAAGTTACCCAGTGAGCTTCTGTAGCAGAAAGTAAATTGGAACCAACACTTTAATTGCTATACCACATTAGAGTCCTTGGGCAACATTGAGAGAATAGACAGATAGAGAAAAATAAGATCCAAAGCCAAGCATGCTGACAATGATGACAGGAGTGATATAGTACAGAAATTTATATGATGTTAATAGTTGAACAGCTTGTGTAAGAGCAGGAACATATCTCTGGCTGATTGTTGCAGAACAACAATTCTGGCTTTGCATTATCTAGTAACAGCAAGAAATTAACAACCTTTTCTCTTTTAAGTAGGAATGCTGAAATAGAACACTCTGCTAAAAGCCACAAAATTGACAATTGTGTGAAAAGGTTTAGTGCAGTACTAAGATTCAGAAACACCTACAACCTGTTCTTGAAACATTCTTTGTATCTGTCTCTTGTTGATAGACTTCATGATGATAACAAGAATGAAGTCAGTTCTACTAATGTCTGTCAACTTCTAGTGTAGTCTTAGATTTTCTGAGTGACACACTTGTTTTTTTCAAAGCTTACAAAATCTTCCTAACTTTTTCAAATTAACTTTTTCAAAAATCCAGCTATAGAAAGAGAAAAGTAACACCAAGAAGAAAACTTTTTCCCTACTGGAAAGTTTTTAAAGATGTATTTAAAACAAATGACTCATGAATAACTCATGGCTCAAAAATATTTGCCGATAATAATATTTGTTAAGTATTGTAATTCTAAATAATAAAATTACTGGGGAAAATGCAAAGCCTGACATTGGGTAATTCATATACATGAGAAAAGAATGTATCTGGAACATTATTTGCTACATATAAATTATCAAATTCTCCAAGAGGGTATTTAAAACTCAAATCATTGTGTTGCTTCATGTGAATCTTCAGCTAATGTCGCTGCAACCTGAATGATTACCAGCCATCGTGCTTAAAGTAGGGAAAGCATAAATGAGAAATAAGTATTTATCATTTAAAACTGCATTTTAACTAAATATGTGCTGTAGGTGCTAAACCCAAATCAGTGAATAATTGTGGAAAATTTGGAACAGTGGTTTTTTTTTTAACTGATAGAAGGCAGAATGGATCACCTTCTCTTACTATGAAGCTCCTATTGTAAGTTCAGACTTCAAAATGGGTTGGGTGAGGTATCTTGATCCATTCCAGTCCGGCTTCAGACCTGGCTACAGCACAGAAACCGCTTTGGTCGTGTTGACTAATGATCTCTGGAGAGCCAGGGATGGAGGCCATGCCTCCATCCTGGTGCTCCTTGACCTCTCGGCGGCTTTCGATACCATCGACCATGGTATCCTTCTGCGACGACTGCGGGAGGTGGGGGTGGGAGGCACTGTTTTACGGTGGTTCTCCTCTTACCTCTCGGACAGGTCGCAGTCGGTGTTAATCGGAGGGCAGAGATCGACCCCTAGGCCCCTAACGCATGGGGTGCCGCAGGGTTCGGTCCTGTCCCCCCTTCTTTTCAATATCTACATGAAACCGCTGGGTGAGATCATCCGACGGCACGGGATAAAATACCATCAGTATGCGGATGATACACAGTTGTATCTGTCCGCCCCGTGCCAACTCAATGAAGCGATGGACGTGATGAGCCAGGGTCTTGAGGCTGTTAGAGACTGGATGGGGGTTAACAAGCTTGTGCTCAATCCAGAAAAGACCGAGTGGCTGTTGTGCTTCCCTCCCACGAATTGGCCAAGTGCTCCATCTCTCAGCCTGGGAGGTCAAATTGTACGCCCCTCAGATAGGGTTCGCAACTTGGGAGTCCTCCTGGACCCTCAGCTGACTTTTGAACACCATTTGTCAGCTGTAACCAGGGGGGCATTTGCCCAGGTTCGCCTAGTGCACCAGTTGCGTCCCTACCTGAACCGGGAGGCCCTCACAACAGTCACTCGTGCCCTTGTGACCTCTAGGCTGGAGTACTGCAATGTGCTCTACATGGGGCTGCCCTTGAAGAGTATTTGGCGACTTCAGCTGGTCCAGAATGCGGCCGCACGAGCGATCGTGGGTGCACCTCGATTCACCAACGTAACACCTATCCTCCGCGAGCTGCACTGGCTGCCTGTTGATCTCCGGGTGTGCTTCAAGGTGCTACTTGTCACCTACAAAGCCCTCCATGGTATTGAATCTGGGTATTTGAGAGACCGCCTACTGCCAATTACCTCCACTAGACCAATAAGATCGCATAGATTAGGCCTCCTCCGAATTCCATCAGCCAGCCAGTGTAGACTGGCAACTACCCGGAGGAGAGGCTTCTCGGTGGCTACTCCGACCCTCTGGAATGAACTCCCCGTGGAGATCCGGACCCTCACCACCCTCCAGACCTTCCGCGCTGCCCTTAAAATCTGGCTGTCCCGGCTGGCCTGGGGTTAAAGACTCTAACCCCTACTCGAATTGTATGACTGTTGAGTTCTTAAATGATGTAGTGCCTTTATGTTGTAAATTGTTTGTCCTTCCCCCTCCTTTGAACTGTGAGCCGCCCTGAGTCCCCCCAGGGAAAAGGGCGGCATACAAATAAAGTGAAACTGAAACTGAAACTGAAACAAAACCATTTTAATCTATTTATGTAGAACTTTTCTAGTGTATTTCTCACTGTGGGAGCCATTTTTGTTGTAAAATTCATCATATTTTCTTAAAACAAAAAGTTTATATATCTATATCTATATCCTTATCTCGATATCGATATATAGATATAACTTTGTGTGTGTGTGTGTGTGTGTGTTTGTGTGTGTGTGTGTGTGTGTGTGTATGTATGCATATGCATATATATAAAATCTTTAAAAATCATCTGATTTCTCTGTTACAATCCTTTACTATAATATTTGGTTTTCAAAGCTCCATTTTCCATTTTTACTTTTTAATTATTTTTATTAAAGATTTTAACAATTGTAAAAAATAATACAAACCAAAATCAAAGAGAAAGAAATGGATGGAAAGAAAAAAAGCGTGGTAAGAAAAGGGGAAAAGCAGAAAAAAAGAGAAAATCATATTTTAAAGAAATTGTTGTACATATGATCTTCTTTACAAGTACAAGCAGATTTGATATTTCTCTATCCCTCTGAAATTATGCTACATGAATTTCATATGGCAAACTTTATCCAGCTACAAATCCAAAAATCATGATTTTTTTATTCAGTATTAGCAAAAAGCCATTTAAGATGCTAACACAGAATTTGATGTCCATCCAAATTTTCATACTCTAACCTTGGGAGTTTTTTCTTTGCTTTAACAACCTTCATTTGTAAATCTACTAATGCACTAGTATCAAGCTCATTTTTTCATTTCTAGGTTTATCATCTGTATTTCCACTTTAGTGTTTAACTCAATCTTATAGCTCACCATTTTTATTTTATTTTCCAGTATTTCTCTTTAGGCAGAAATTTGTTTCATCTCTTCATTCTTTTGATGTGTAAATTCTTCCAAAATATTCTCCTTAATATCTTTCATTTGTTTTTTAAACTCTCTTTTCAATGTGGATTCATATGGGCAGATATTTTTGCTGTCACTATAGTTGCATGCTTTTTTCCCATTTCTTCAAAAATGAGAAATTTTTTGAAATGGATCACCAATCTTTAACTACCATTTTACAAATTTCACTGGTGGACATCAAATTCAAGAATAAGCGACTTTTCTTTGTCCCCTGAACTTGGACTCTTTAGCCTTCTTTCTGTTGTAGCCTAAACTGTCTAAACTTTTTTTAAAATAGTCAATTATTTCTTTTCTGAAAGACTAAACAATTTGCGTTCCACAAAAATGCTGTTTTTGTTTTTAATTATTTCAAACATCTTAAAGTAAAGGTCATAATATTTCAAGCATTCAATCAAAGATTTCAAACTGTTTAATCTCTTATTTTGGTTCAAACGTCTTTGAATCAAATTCTTAGCTAGCTTTTTGCCATTTACTTTGTAATATTTAAATTCTTTAAATTGTAAATTTATTTATTTTTTTCTTTATTCAATAGTGAAGGAACACTCACCTGGTAGTTCTCCAAAATTGTTGCTCAAAAGATCTTTTTTACTTTAAAATATCACACAGGAGTTAAGAATGTGAAGTTTACAGTGGCAAGGAAGATGGCTTATTCCTTTCTTTCCTGGCACTCAAATCCATGAGTTATCTACTCTCCTGCAGTGTCCTCAAGAGAAGCATCTGCCTGATGTGCACATGAAAAATCTTTTGTCTTCTCCTTATCCTGACAATTGGACTAATTGTTGGTCCATTGGTCTTGGCCACAGCATTGTCTCTGCTCCCCTGGTCTTTCTCCTCTTAGCCTGCCATTCTTTTACTCAGAAGTTTCATTGTTCATTTTTACTAATGCTCCTAAATTTTGGAGGGTGGAGTGGTAGCAACCACATAAAATCAAATCTCATAAATTTGGTCAAAAAGCATATTCTGAGAGATTTCAGAATATCTTTGAGCTCTATTAGTCAATAAGTGTGTACATTTATTGGAAATAAATTATATAATTATCATAAAAAATAAAGTCATAATCGAAAAACAATAAAATATCCAATGCAAAAATTCCATTACATACTGGAACTTCTTTTTTTCTCTATCTCAATGTATGTTTTTTAATTGTTCAAGAATAGATTTTGAGGCCTATCGAAGGACTGAACATAAGGGAGACATAGCTCCTTTCCTGTTGTACTAATAGAAGTTATAATCTCTTGGATGGGCTATACCTTTGAAGATACACAAATGTCTAAACATTAATCAGTATTCGATCAAATCCAGGATTTGATCAAGCAAGGAAAATGCTTAAGACAAGTTGCAGTTTATGTAAATGAATTGCAATTAAGAGTGCTGATTACATAAAAGAGCAGCACTGCTATGAAAATATAGCTAAATGAGAAGGAAAGAAAGAGGAAGGAAGGAGACACCTTATTGTTTTCTTTTTAATTCCAAACATCAATAGTTTATACCATTCTCAATGGCTTGCATATATAGATCTCAGCCCAGAGTGAATTTCAAATAAAAACCCATCTGCTTCTTTCTTTTAATGGATTTAAGGCCCTCAGTGAGCTCAGATTCAAGACTCCCGATGAGCTCAGCCCCAACTCTGCTTTCTTTGGTACTTGATATCCAGGAATGTATTTACATCAAACAAGAGGTGGTATTCCACCAGTTCGGACAGCTTCACTCAAACTGCTAGTGGAAATCGCTGGTGGGCCTACCTACCCACTCTGGCTCTATGCCACCCCATTTAGGCATGTTTTCAAGCCAAAGCACATGCACGGAAGGCTGAGTGCATGCACACATGCTCACATTTGTGAACCAGTAGGGCAGGTAAATGAATACCACCAGAGGTGAGTTGCTACTGGTTCGCCCTGGTTTGGGCAAACCGGTAGTGGAAATTGCAACTGGGTTGCCAAACCAGTGGGGATGGCACGCTCACTATGCCCCTGAACCAGTTCCCTGGTTGCCGCAGTGTTGTGACTCAGCAGAAACCTGTGAGTTGTTTCGGGATGCAGGATTACAATGCAGTTGGGGCTCGTTAGAGTCTTCTCCTACGGATAAAAGGATTGATGGTGCCACGCCCTGGTTGCAGAAGTCAACGTCATTCGTTCGTTGTTCATTTGTTCGTGAGTTCAGTTCTGTTCCTGTTCGAGTTAGTGATTCAAGAGGCACTTGGATAAGTTATTTGCTTTCTGTAAACCTGGTTTGCTGTAAGAGTTTTGTTTTTGCATTGGCTGTGTAACTTTTTGCCAGAGACTTTATCTATGTTTATTTTGGGCTCGCAGCCAGCTTGAGCTGGGACTGATAAAGATATTTCCTTTGAAGTTCTGTTTGGCTGTCGTTTGTGAACAAGCAAGGAGGGGGGGTCAGAACATCGCAGTATGTTTTATTTTACATTTTTAATGTTCTGTGCATGTGCAGACCTATTTACAGGCAACTGCGCATGCACAGACACCGAACCGGCAATAACGCCGGCAGAAACCCACTCCTGAATATTACCCCTGCATCAAATATAGGGAGGAATTTCTGACTAAATTTAGTTTTTGCTATTTGTTAAACAGTGGCTGATGGTAGAGGATAACTGATTTCTGAAAGCAAGTGTATATATGTGTGCATGTGTACAAACATACTTACCCACACATGCACATATACAAAAAACTTAGTGTGCTTGTTTCAGTGTTATACAGCCAGTATACATAGAAAATATATATAGCATCATGCCTAACACCAAGCATTACTATAAATCTTGATAATTCCAGAAACTCAACCCCTCATTCAAGAATAAGAAAACCACAGAAAATTCAAGGGCTTGTTACTGTTCAATAAATATTATTGCAGACTAGAAACAAATACAGATAATACATATACAGGAGTCTTGCCTGCTACAGAACAATAGAAACTGATTTGTGTGCACATATCAAGCAATCTCAGGCTTTGTATCTTTAACCCTTTCAGATCAATGGATTTGGGGCCACTATTTTCCCACCCTTGAGATTAAGTAAGCCTCCTGCTTCACAATTTTGCAGTGATTTTGTTTGGTCTGAGTAGATTTGTCCTGTGCTGCCAGCTTCAGCCCTTACATGCTTAAGCTTTTTAACAACACCTTGCCCATCCCTATAGTGACAAACTTCTTCTACAATAATCCTATTTCATTAAAACAAACATATGAAATTGTGTAGACACATATTCAAAGAAATCAGATACTGCCTAACAAATTGGTGGAAGAAAACTCATATCTTCTTCTCAGTGCAGAAAAACCATTTAAGTTTACAGGATGCTTATCTTTCATGTCTTCTTAATTTGACAAGGTATATTTGTTTGTTTGTTTGTTTGTTTATTTATGTATTTATTTATTAGACTTATATACCGCTTCATAGGGCTTTCAGCCCTCTCTAAGCGGTTTACAGATTTTTTAGCAAATTGAGTCAGCATATCGCCCCCACAGTCTGGGTCCTCATTTCACCCACCTCGGAAGGATGGAAGGCTGAGTCAACCTTGAGCCGGTGAGATTTGAACCGCTGAACTGCAGATCACAGTCAGCTGAAGTGGCCTGCAGTACTGCACCCTAACCACTGCGCCACCTCGGCTCATATAAGTTATTGATATAGGTTATAGTGGTAGTCACATGGCCAACTTCTTTCTCTTCATTAAAGTGGTCCGAGGCCTTCAAAGTGCTTCTTTCTGTGTTACCTCTTACCAGACTTGAGTTTCTGAATATGCACTGGGCAAGCATAAAGCCCTATGGAACTGAGTTAACACAGCTGATCCAATACTTAGACATGGGGAGCCAGGACATTTCTGAATGATATTTGGCCCAAACTTTAGATTAAAACAAAGCACCCCTTAAATTCTTTAAATAGCTCTATGAGATAAATAATATATAAAATTCAACTGGGCATGATATAAGGAATTAACTTTTTCTTTCCTTCGCAAAGGACTAAAATCAAGTTAGATTCAATGAAGTTGAACTGTAGAAGTTTCCAGACAAAAATAGGCCTTAATTTACACCACACAATTAAATTATATTTTGTCACAGGCTAATATAGGATTTGGAGATTTAAACTAAATAAAACCTTTATCTGGCTGAGCAGTAGGTTTTATGTAGCCTTTCATTATTAATTTTGCTACTGAAAAGATTCAGAATAAGAAAACTAAGAGAGTGTTTTAAAAGGATTCACATGGAAACAAAACACAGAAAGTTTCCCTACTGTAACACGTGCTTTCAATTCCTATTTCAAGAAAGATAGGTAGGTAGGTAGGAGGAGGTAGGTAGGTAGGTAGGTAGGTAGGTGATAGATTAGATAGATAGATAGATAGATAGATAGATAGATAGATAGATAGATAGATAGATAGATTTATATAGCTTTCATCTCATTACAATGGTTTTTCATGGTGTACAGAGGATTAAAACCAACAAAATACAATGAAAAGCAGACATCTAAAATAATAATTTCTCTTCATTTCACAATGTACAGAGCCTTCAGTTCTGATTTTCTATTTCCTATTTTTTGCTAAAAAATATTATGACATCCGATCACAGGTCTAGAATTTACTCACAGATTAATTTGTTTTTCATCATTGGCTCACATTTTTGTTTTGTTTTACCTCCCAAAAGTTTTTTTTTAATGGGTTAGGCGCAATGATGCTGTAAAATATAGTCCTTGGCATGTTTGTTACAGGCATTTGGGAACCTAATGAGACAAGTAGGCTAGGCTGCAGAAGAGAGAATTTGGCAACTTTTCCCTTTTTATTGTTTATTTTCCAACTTGTTATGCTGCAAGCTATATTAACTTTCAAAATGGTGTCTGGAATAGCTTGTTTTCCTCTTTTCCCCCAATTCTAAACAGAGAAACTTTCTAAAGTCTTGTAAACCACTATACATCCTGCCATGTTTTCCTGAAAATAAGAAAGGGTCTTATTTTCCTTTGACCCCCCCCCCAAAAAAAAAATTAAGCACTTGGCCTTATTTTTGGGGAGGTCTTATTATTTTTGAGGTGCAGGAGGCAGCGAGTATGGGCACCCACTGGCTGCTTCTGTGTTGCAATATATTTGGGGAGGGCTTATTTTCAGGTAGGGCTTATTTTAGCACATGTACTCAAAAGTCCAATTGGGCTTATTATCCAGGGAGATCTTATTTTCAGGGAAACAGGGTATAAAATACAAAATTATACTCTGACCCCCAATTAATGTTATGCTGCTATGGAGATATCAGTTGTCTTTAAAAATAATCTTTGAATAAGGGAGGGAGGGAGGGAGGGAGGGTGGAAGGAAGGAAGGAAGGAAGGAAGGAAGGAAGGAAGGAAAGAAAGAAGGAAGGTAGGTCCACCAGAATATTTCTAATTCAGAAATGAAAGGATATGCAATTTCTCAATATGTCTGGATATATAACACCCATATCCTAGGCTGGCCTTTGCTCTTTTTGCAGATAATTATTTTGTTGGCTCATATTATGTTTATGATTCATCAAGATATCCAAATGCTTTTTGCATACCATGTTTCTCCATCTCCATCTCCAGCCTTGCTTTTGATTCTTCCAGTTAAAGAGTTAATTTTCCAAATATAGACTATGTATATATATATATATAAACTATGTATTTTTCCCTAAATTGTTTTATCTTACCACTTACATGCTGTCCACACATATGATAATCATGTTTTCTAACCATTTATCATTTGTAAATATGTTGAACAGCACAGGGACCTTTGGTATACCACTTATCTTCTTCTTCCAGCTGGACGTGGTTCATTCCATTGTACATTCACTAAGTACATTTGTTCCATTTAATTATCCAGTGGATGGTAGCAAAGTCCATTTGATTCTTCACTACCTTACTAGAATCATGCAAACCTATATAGAATGCTTTGTGAAACTTAAAAGTACAGTACGCTTTATTTACTATATCCTTGCAGTCAACTCACTTGCTTACTCTGTTTTTAAAAAGTGTGACATGACTTGTTCTTGATAAACCAATACTATCTTATTATCTGAAATCTCTCATGTGGCAACCTCCCATAGTATAAACTCTCACATATATGGACTTCAACATTCCAAATTCTTATCTGTGATCTTTTGGCTAGAGAGTTCTAGAAACTGGAGTCACCTATTTACAAGAGGCATGAGTTGCAAGTGTTGTCATGTCTAAAAGAAATCCTTTAGCCTGTTTTTTTCAAGCTATATGGTAATAGTTTTAAAGTGAGATCTGAACAATTGTGGCTGTATCAACAGAGGTGCCAAATTGGATTCAAAATAAACCATTATTCCTCTTAATTCTCTGATGTGTAGATTGTAACTTGAATATTGTACTATCTTCTAAGCATTGCATTGTTGTAGTATCCAGGGGAACACAACCAAGATAATAAGATCCTAGAAAGAAAACCGTAAGAACAAATGTTTAGCCTGGAGAATAAAATAATAAAAGGGAGTTCTGATAGTCATCTTCAATCTAAATGACTGTTGGGTAAAAGGTGGGCAGACTTGTTTAATGTCGCTTCAGATGACAAGAAACAATAGGATTAAATTACAAGAAAGCAGATTGTGATTAAACTTCAGGAAGAATTTTCTGATATAAAGGGTTGCTTACTGTTTGAACAAACTGCCCCAGGAGACAATGGGTTGTCTTTGGCAGTAGATTGTCTTTAACCAGAAGCTGATACCCATCCTGTCAGGAATGCTACACTTCCATTTTCTTGCTATAAACAGAGCATTGGAGTATATGTTCCTTTTAAACTATTCATTCCATGATGTTAAGCCTGTGATGTGATATAGTAGAGGCAACACAGCTCATAAAAATGAAGTGCTTGGATTCAGATAAGATTTGAATATGGTTGTCTCTGTGTATACTGGCAAGGGGCAATCTGTAGTCCTCAACTTTCCATTCACATTGGCTTCCATTCAAACTATTCTTTCTATGATGTTAAACTTGTCATGTTATGGTAGAGGCAATTCAGCCCATAAAGAGAAAGTGTCTGGATTTACATAGAAAATGTGAATGTGATTGTTTCTGTTTGTACTGGCAAGGGGGCAATTTGTAATCCTCAACTTTCCATTCAGGCTTTGGCTTCATTTCAAAACTATCAACAAGAGATATCAGGCCATTGTTTGTAAAACATTTCCGTCTTCTCTAAAGTATGTTGCTTTGCAGAAGACCCTTTCAGTTTCCTCCCCCACCAAAAATATCCCTGTTTGTTTTCCTTTTTAATCTCTCCTTTCAAGTTCTAACCCACATGATTAATATGAGGGTGAGGAACAGTGGACTCCAGAAAAAATAGCTTAGACTAAAACTTTGGTGTCCTGTCATCTTTGTTTTCCTTTCAATTTTAAAAATATAATTTCCACTATTTGCTTGAACTATAATTCCTTATTGCTTATTTAAGATTCAATCTTCAATGTGATACACAGTCTGGAATAGGATATTCAGTTCTAATAAATTCAAAATTTTCATGTATCTAGGCAACCCTTTGAGTATTACTCCAAGGGCTCTTATTACTATTGGAACAACCATTAATTTCTTGCTCCACTATCGGTCAGCTTCAATTTTCAGATTGGTGGTATTTCATTATTATTTGTAGTTGTTTCTCTTCAATTTGTGCATCACCTGGTATTGCAATATCAATGAACAAGACTTTTTATTTTATATTATTATATACTTTATTCATTAAACATGAAACTCAGCCAACTGAGCATTCAAAAATGCATTACAAATACCAGTGACTGGTGATAATGGTTGATACGGTTAGCTGCCAGTGTCCTAGGTATCAACCAAGTACCTTCTTAAAATATAAGATGTTCCGGGTGGTGCAGTTTTTTTCATTTCCACTGGTGTTGTTGCAGGAAGCTGCAATTTGTTGATTTAAAATTCTTGGACATGGTGCCAAGTGCTCCGATGACAATGGGTATGACTCTTACATGCTTCATCCATAGCCGTGTAGTTCTGATGGCCAGGTCATATTATTATTATTATTATACAATTGTATCACAGCGGCCAGTTGTTTCGCTGGATTTGGCATTGGTTACTAGTTGGGCCCCACCCAAGGGCCTAGGACGTTGTAACGTATTTTCGTAATATCCGTGCAGATCCAAGCAGTGTGGCTTTTTGCATTTGACTGATGGTGATTTTGTCAATTTTTAACTGTTTTAAATGTAGATCCAGTGCTCTACTATAATGTCTTTAATTGTGTCTTGAATATCAGTTATTTCTGCTTGTGATATTGTTTTTTTTGGTTTTGCAATTTGCCTGAATTTCCTCTAGTTCAACTTCACTAAACACTTTATTCCGTATAATAAATCGCATTTGATCTGCTAGTCCTGGTTCACTAACATTTGAATCTGGATATTGTTGTTTCCATAATTCATACATTCGCTTTAAATATCCTCTTTTTTCTGGCTCTGAGTTGTAGTAACAGGCCATTATGGCACGGTTTTCATCTGCACTATATTTTTGTCGTTTTGTTGGCTGGTCCACTTGTAGCCCACTTGTCGACGGATGTCCAGGGACCCAAACATCCGCCGCGGCCCTTGTTAACCCGCGCGACGACTGATGCGGTATGGGATTCTTATTCGTTTTTTTCACCATATTGTATGGGTTGCCGGGGTTTTTTTTTTATAGGACCAGATGCCAACCTGACCCCAACCCTCCTCCTTTCTCATCCGGGCTTGGGACCGGCAACGGCAGAGTTGTTGTTGTTGTTGTTGTTGTTGTTATTATTATTATTATTATTTCTGCATGGTTAATCTTTGGTGAGATTCACAGCCTTTGGGGATGGTTGGTAGCTCAACAGCTCGAGTCCTAACCAAGGACCTAGGAATTGTTAAGGTAACGTTGAAGGATATAAGCTATTTCAAGTAGGGTGGTTTTTTGTAGAATCAGAATGTTCAAGTCTGATAAATTTAAAATTTCCAAATAGTGAGGTAGCTCTTTCGATATTGCTCCAAGGGCTCCAATTACAACCATGACAACAAACAATTTCTTTTTCCACAGTCGCTCAACTTCAATTTCCAAGTCCCGGTACTTTGTGATTTTTTCTTGCTGTTTATCTTCAATTCGTGCATCTCCAGGTATTGCAATGTCAATGAACCATACTTTTTTCTTTTCAACTAATGTTATGTCAGGTGTGTTGTGGGCCAAGTGCCTGCCAGTCTGAATTCTGAAGTCCCACAAGATCTTGACTTTCTCATTCTCTAAAACCTTCTGAACCTGATGTTTCCAGTGGTTTTTGCTGTACTCAAATCCAAACTTTTTGCACAATTTCCAGTGAATGATCTTAGCAACACGGTCATGGCATTGTAGGTAGTCAGTTTGTGAAATTTTGCTGCACCCACTGATCAAGTGATCAACTGTCTCGTCTTTCTCATTACAGAGGCGACATTTGCTGTTGGTGGTAACATGTTGAATTTTTGCCTTCATACAGTTTGTGGCTAAGGCTTGTTCTTGAGCTGCCAAAATAAAGCCTCCTGTTTCTTTTTCCAGTGCTCCTGATCGTAACCAGTTTCAAGTTAGCTTTTGGTCAGCTTTGCCTTCAAGTATTGGCTATGCATAGCTTTGCTTTTCAGCTCACTTCTCAATTACTTCTTTCTTTTGACTTAGTTGTCTTTAAAAGGCCTCCTGTATTTACTTCCTTAATCATTGGTTCTTCACTTTTCTGGATGTAATCATTCAAGATGTTGTTGTTGTTACTATTATTATTATTATTATTTACTTTATTCATTAAACATGAAACTCAATCAACTGAACATTTAAAAATGAGTCACAAATATCATTGACTAGTACTGATGGTTGATATGGGTTGCTGCCAGCGTTCTAGGTATCAACCAAGTACCTTCTTAAAATATATGATGTCCCTGAGAGCACAGTTTTTTGCAGTTCTGCTGGCGTTATTGCAGGAAGCTGCATGTGTTTTATAAAATTCTTGGACATGGAACCAAGTGCCTCGATGACAATGGGTATCACTGTATTATTGTTATTGTTAGTTATTGTTTTTATTATTATCATCTATATGTTTTGTAAAATATTTGAATGATGTTTTAAAAGCACTGGTTAGGATACATACTGTATGAAAGAAAGAGGAATACATGTGTACCAAGCATAGACCCAACTGTAATAAGCATTTCGTGGGCAGGCTTGCATTTTTTTAGTACATTGATTACATAGTAGGCAAATGCTCTCAGTGTTATGTTTTGTTAATGGAACTCTGACTGAGTTAAAGAAAAGTAGGATGACAGCAAATCACCTAACTTGAAATGTGTTTGAATATTAATAGCTTGGGTTGGTTGTTTAGACTGTTGGTTTGAGCTCTGAGCTTGGCAATTTGGTTGCAAATGTTTCATCACCATTCGAAGAGACATCGTCAGTATGTTTTGAGTTGTCACCAAATTGCCAAGCTCGGAGCTCAAACCAACAGCCTGGTCACCTAAATCTTTGTAGGTGGCTTGGATAATAGAAGTATCATGATTTTATGGGAAAGTTTCCATATTGAACCTTATCCACAAACACTCCAATTCCAAACACATCATTTCTCCCCCATCCTGAATTTTGCTAACTTATATCTAGCGTCCTATTAGTCCTTACCATTAGTTGACCAAATTTTGATGTATAGGCATGAACAATGGAGCTTACTGTATGTGTGATCCTGACTATTCATACCAACCTGGACACCATGAGTCCTGCCTTAGATACAAAGCCAGATGGGCCAATCATTTTCTCTCAGCCCCAGGAAGAAGCGCAAAACACTTCTGAAACTGCAGAGACTAGTCTAAGCAGGCATCAAAAGAAAGCAAATCTAGTTCCAATAGCAATAGGCATTTTGGATACAATCCCAAAACCTCTGGAGCACCTATTGAATACCATCAATATTGACAAAATCATCATCAAGGACAGCATTACGGTATTCACTGCATTCTATTAGGTAGACAAAGTTTATCTCCCAGTCTCAGGTTTTTGTTAGAAAAAAAATAACAAATAGAATCCACAGCAGATAGTTGTATATAGTCTGGAAGGTTCCATTATTATTATTTTAATTACCCAGCAATGTCCTCCACTGTGATACTCTGTTTTATTTCCTTTCTCACCAACAGTCAGTTCCATAGTTTAAAAGTAAGCTCATTACTCTTTGGGTTATTGGGTTCCTCCAATTAGTTTCCTGTCCTAAACAGCCTATTTACATAAATGTTCAGGTTCCCCTGAGGCTGTTGAGATTTCCTTAAGGGTTTTTTCTTTTGTTTGGAGGCTGATGTATAACTACATTTGGTAGTCTCACAGCCTGTATATTGGAAACACATGTCTGTGCCTGTATGCGGATGGGTATGTGTATTATATTACTTTCTATCATTTTTCCTTTGGAATTTTTCTGCAAAGTATTTCAGATGTTTAAAAAACACTACTGATTAGTAGCATTACTAGGCTGGCATAACATTTTCATTTGTTTTGTAGCCATTAACCTTTAGGAAGTACTGCTTCTTTCTATGTAGCCATTTAAAAACTTTGCACACCCTACTATATTAGAAGCCTTTTTCTCATTTAAGACTGGCTATTGGTTATTAAATACACACATATAAAAATGCAGAAAAGCACAAATATTATAATAGCAGTAGACCTAGACTTATAAACTACTTCACAGTGCTTTACAGTCTTCTCTAAGTGTTTTACAGAATGGGAATCGAACTGCTGGCAGTCAGCAGAACTAGCCTGCAATATTGCAGTCTAATCACTGCACCAACACAACTCCGTGGTTAGAATAATAAACTGAATATAAAACCTTGAAGAGGACAGCCAGACTCTAGGTCTGTATTGCTGTTAACAAAACTACATGAAATATTTATGCAATAATAAACAGTTAAGTTTAACTTAGATTGTCTTTTTTGTTTTCTTTTAATTCTGCTATTCTATCCTGTCTAGCTTCTTATTTGGTTGAATTTCTAACAGGGATTTGTGCCAGTGGGTGTTCACTTCCTATTTCAAGATCCCATTTAGTGGAACAGAGGAAGTAGAATAACTCATCATGATTCTACTCCAATATGCAAGAAACAAAAGGAAAGACATTTATCCTTTACTAATTACATTTATTCAGTTTATTTGGATAGTTAGCACTACACTTTCAACTTGCCTAGTTCTGGCGGGTCCCATAGCACACAGGAGAGAATTAGGAACTCTGGAAATCCTGTTCCTGCTAGATTACTTGAGAAATTCCCCTATTATGTGATTGTAAAGCCTACACAGAGACCAGTTTTGTGCATTGTGAGTTATAGTCTTGCCTTAGGCAGAAATGTAGATGGGTGATCTTGAGCCAGTCATTCTTTTTCAGCCCTAGGAATGGCAAACTACATCCAAAACTGTTCCAAGGAAACTGCAGGGACTGGTTCAGAGACTTGTCAGAAATCAAGATTGACTCTCATAGACAAAAATTTGCTAAAATTAGAACAACCTCTGTCCTAAAGTTGGAAAAATCCAATTATTAGGGTTAGGGTTAGGGTTATTTATTATCCAATTTTCACAGTGAATTAGCAGTAGAGGTACCGTCCTCCATGTACTCTTCATCTCCTTACAACATACAGAATTCAGTGTCACATATAAACCAACCTTAGCTCTGAAAAAAAAATAAACAGGGAAGAGATAAACTATCCATTGCATATGCTGGTGCTGTACTTGAAAAAGGAAGCTTTTCCCTAATGGGTCAGTATGTTTGCCTGGAATCCTGGGTCCTAGTAACCCTTCGGGGGGAATGGAAAAGAGATTCATTGCATTTGGTTTCTGCACTCCGATCACACAAAGGTGAAAACCACCCCCATCTATAATTTACTCAGCTCTTACTGGCAAATCGGTTCGGAGTGCTTGAGAAAAACACAAAAGCAGCCCTAAGCATGTGCCAGGTTTCCATGACTCCCTCCTCAGTTTCTCACTGCAGCTGCCTCTCAAGAGCTAATTGCCCAGTAGGATTTTTTTTTAAGTTTTCTGCCTGATTTCTCCTCTTTCCCCTCCTCTTGATGCTGTCTCTAGCTTCTCACCAGCTCCTTCCATTCTTGCTACTTTAATTTTTTTCCCCATTCATCACTCAAGAGTATAAAGGACAAACTACTGGAGACTTGAAAATTCCCCTCTCTGTGGAATGGTGGTGCTCCACCAAACAAGGAAAAACATCTCTCCCCACTGAACTTTCACAAACCATCACAGCATGCAATGTAACCGCTTCCCCAAAGACCCCTTCACAAAACCTTGCTTCCCAACAAAGCCCTTAATGGCTTTCACAAGTCAATGGCATCACATTAGGCAAAAAGAGAACAGCTTTCCCCTGGATCAATATAGCCTGATCCTGTTAGTATGTTACCATAGGTACCAATGGGCAATCAGTTGTTTCAACAATTGAAATATAAGTGATCTATTTGTCAGGACTATGTGTGCAGTTTTTCCTGGCATATTAAATGGACACTAAGCACAGACCTCATACAAATAGAAAGCCTTGAAGACAAACCGATTATTATTATTATTTTTTTAAAGCAAACCGAATAAAAAATAAATGTATATAGATCGTGTATACACAGATTCTAATCAGTTAGTGGAAATCATGCTAGGATCTGTCTCTCTCATCCATGCAATGAATGTATTTTCTTTAAGAATGTCTTTACGTGACGTAGTTGAATCAAGGAAGAAACACACAACCTCATTGAAAGAAGACACGGTGAAGGACAAATGCTATTTTAGTTCTTCTACTTTCTCCTTTCCTAAGAGGCTCTGGCAATTGTGCAGTACTCCCTCTCTTTAAATTGCTATGGTGTCAGACTCTTGCTGGGTATATACAGATGTCAAGAGGCTTGGTCAGCAGTGCCCTATTCTATGGCTTCCTAAGATTTCACAGTGGTGCTCCACCAAACAAGGAAAAACATCTCTCCCCATTTCACAGAAATTAGACCCCAATATTTGGAGTTTGGATGTCACCACGCTGCAGGGCTCCCAGAATTTGGTTCCCAAAACCAAGCCTTAAGTGTGTAGCCACTTAAATATGACCATATAATTGTAATAATGTGAGCTTGCTTTTTAAACTTTGCATAGCTTGCTTAGGTATCTGTTAATTCATGTATGGAATTATATTATGTCTGTGAGGAAGATAACATTTTGTCCATATCCTAATGCAGAAATCAATTCTAGAGAGACAAATTCATGCACCAGTCAATTAAACTAATGCTTGAACTGATATAAACTGAGGGGAAAATGTATCTCAAGCCAGACTACCTGTTGTTGTTTTTCCCTAACACGCTTCTGTCTTAAGGACATTCATCCCACTGGCTTCAATCATCTCCAAAACTTGGCTGCCAGTTTTATATGGGGGTGGGAAGTTTCCAGGCTTTTCTACATTCTAAAAATACATCTCCCCTTAAGGAACTAGAAATGTGCCTGAATTTCTGAGGGAAAAAGTCAGAGAAGCAGGTGGCTAAAATAAAAAAAATTTAAAAATAGAGAAAAGCCAGGCTGAAAATGGAAAATTGCCCATGTGTGATTCTCAGGGTTAAGGAATATGAAAATCATTTGCATTTCTCTAAGTTCTTTTTCAGATCATACCAATAAAATTGAAGAACTCTGTTAATCTCTCTCTCTCTCTCTCTCTCTTTCTCTCTCTCTGTGTGTGTGTGTGTGTGTCTGTGTGTGTCTGTGTGTGTCTGTGTGTGTCTGTGTGTGTGTTCGTTGATTTTCACAGGTATAGGTATGCTGGCCTTGTTGTATTCGGGTCTTTCCCCGTGTCAGATTAAGATTGTCTTGGCAACATTTGGTGAGGTCTCACTTGCCATCCTTAGGCTGGTGTTTTCGGCATGAATATACAGTATGTATGTATGTATGTATGTATGTATGTATGTATGTATGTATGTATGTATGTGTATGTGTATGTATATATAGATATATATATATATATATATATATATATATATATATATATATATATATATATATATATGTTTTTTATTTTTATATATATATATGTGTGTGTGTGTGTATGTATGTATGTATATGTATGTATATGTATGTATATGTATGTATGTATGTATATGTATGTATATGTATGTATATGTATACAGTATATATGTATATAGGATTTCATTTTTTAATGTGTGCCAATATGTTCACAGAAAAAAAGTGACAGTAAAGATTATCTTATTTTATCAAGAGGGTTTATGAGGAATGCTAAAGCACTAACTCAAGCTTTAGGTAATGACTTTGAGCCATGGCCATTCATGGTATGATCAAAGAAGATGCTAGCTGCAATAGTTACCAATTTCTTAAGAACCATGGTGGCACATGGGTTAGAATGTAGTATTGCAGGCTACTTCTACTGACTGCTGGCTGTACACAGTTTGACAGCTCAGTAGTCTCACCAGCTCAAGGTTCACTCAACCTTTTTGGGTTGTGAGCCGCCCTGAGTCCCCCAGGGAAAAGGGCGGCATACAAATAAACTTCTATACTCTATTCTATACTCTTCTATCCTTCCAAGGTGGGAAAAATGAGGTCCCACAACAGTGGTGGGTTTCAAATTTTTTAGAACCTATTCTGTAGGTGTGGCCTGTTTTGTGAGAGTGGCTTGGTGGTCATGTGATGGGTGGGAGTGGCTTGGCAGTTGTGTGACCAGGTTGGTATGGCCAACTTGGAAAATGTGGTGTAACTCACTTAACAATGCTCTTGCTTAGCAACCAAAATTTTGGGCTCAATTGTGGTCATAAGTTCTCTTATTTTCTATTTCTTTTTTCTTTCTTTCCTTCCTTCCTTCCTTTTGTCTCTCTCCCCGTGTTTCTTTCTTTCTTTGTCTTCTCCAGCTTTCTTTCTTTCTTTCTTTTTTTCTTTCTTTTTCTTTCTTTTTCTTTCTTCCTTTTATTCTTTCTCTTTCTTCTTTCTTTCTTTCTCTTCTTTTCTCTATATTTGTCTCTCTTTTTTCTCTCACTCTCACTCCATTCCTTCCCTCCTTGTGTGTATATATCTCCCATTTTTTCTTTTCTTTCTTCCTTTCTTTCTTCCTCTCTTATTTTCTCTCTTTTCTCTCTCCCACCTCCTCCCTCTGTCTTATTTTTTGAACCCTGAAGTAAGCACTTGACCTTATTTTGAGGACGCCTTACTATTTTGGGATGCAACTTGGGGGTGGGCAGGTGGGGAGGGAGATAGCGAGATGTGCATTTTACCTGACTTCCAGCTCCGTCAATGGCGAGAAATGCGACAGAGCTGGAAGTCAAGCAAGAAGTCTTGCTTCTCCCACATCCCACCCCGCCCCACCTGCCACCCTCCCAGTTGCATCCATAAAGAAGGCGAGGGTCAGGAAACCCTGCTGTGTCTGGCAAGGGGAGGAGAAGAGAAGGCAAGAATCTCGGCTGCTTTTGCAGCCAATTGAGGCTGCAAAAGCAGCAGGACGTCCCATGCACCTCACACCCCCTTCAAGAACACTCTTATCTCAATCAGTTGCCAATTGAGGCTCCTGGGGTGGATCCTGCAGCCTGGTCCTTCAGAGGGTCTTGGGAGGGAGCCCCTTTATGCAACACAGCCTCTCTTTCAAATGGGCCAGGAAGATTCCCTCCTACCATGCAGATGGCTGGTTGAGAGTCAGGCAGTCCATGGGAAGTTCCTGCAATTCTTGTTACTGTGAGAGACTGCACGTTGCAAGGAATGTAGTAAGACAGTGGGGGATGGGGGTAGAGGATGAAGCAAGATAGAGGCTGCAGAGCTGCCCCAAGGGCCCATATCGGCTTACTTGAAGCCCCTTCAACCAGGCCCCTATGCCAAATCCTCCCCCCTCCCCAGGGGAATGACAGTCCCTTCACTAACCTGCTTTCCAACTCCATTCTCCACTGTGCAGAACACAGAGATATAGTTGATTGGTTGGAGAGTGCTACGTAGCTCGTGTATGAGGCAATCTACATTATGATTGGTTGGTATGTGTGGAAGGGAAGTTTCTCTTTTTCCTTCCTTTTCTTTCTGTGTGTTCTGTAGGCTGTCCTGATTTACCTCATGATGTTCCTATGTTCCTGACTATCTTGTGATCTTCCATGCTGAATGATAAATATGTTTATATGTAAAAGACAAGAAGTTTGTGTCAGTGTCTCTGACTTCATTGGACACCTGTTGTGCAATTCCCTGACAACTTGGATGATGTACTCTGTTTAGGTTACATAGTTGTGCCATTTCTTAATATTCTCCTCTATATTTCTCCTCCCCCCTCTTTCATTCTTTGTTCCCATTTCCTATTAGGCAATGCCACCAGCATTTTCTCTTCTGGTTTTTCTCTGCTTAAAAAAAAAAAGTTCTGATACATTTCTTTAGACATCTAAGTGGCCCGATCTGGAGATACCTGGAGATTATCTAGAAAATGAAGATGCAAAAAGTTATCAATGGCTTCTGTTTGTGAAGTGATCAAACTTGTTTAAAAGTGAAAAGGAAACAGAGAGAAAAATGTTGAGAAAGGGGAGGATATGAACAGGGGGTTGGGGGGGAGCAAGGAGAAAATGTTGTTTTCAGATGAATTCATTCATTCATTAAAGCCTTACTTATATAATATAAAATTCAGTAAAATTAGTATGCTAGCATCTCAAAAATACTTTTTTTAATTCACAAGGCAACTGGGCAGTTTTCTTTTCCTTGAGGAGAAGAAGAAAATGTTTGCTTATTAAAGAAACTTCATCAGATCTGATAGCTGAATCCATCCTCCTGACATAAGGCTGATGAAGCTTCTTGGATGAGAAGCGAAACATTTTCTTCTTCTTCCCAAGGAGAAAACCATCTCTTTCCTTTTAAAGAAAAAAGCACTTTTCAAAGAACTATAGCCTGGATGACTGAGAATCTCCACAGACAGTATGCTAGCAAGTTCGCATCTCTACTTTATCTTCCATTTACCTTACTGAATCAAAGTGAGGAATGCTAGGATGTTCACTCACTAGCAAATGAATCAGGGATAATCTTTTCTGCCCTCCCAGCTCCTGATCCCACGCAAGAAGAACCTAGATGAATGATTGCCACTTGCCAGAGGATTGGGAGTTCATGAACTAAAAATGGAAGCTCTTTGGCAAATGACCAGGTGGTGAGGAGATGAAGTATGATTGAACGAGCATCTGGAAACCTGAACTATAAACAAAAGCATTCAAGAACTCAGCTAGATATTTTAAATCTGGTCTATGAATAGGACATGTGGGGAAGAAGAAAGCAGCTCAATTCATTTAGGGACCTATGAATGAATGACTAACTGAATGAATTGAACTGAATTGAATTGTGAATTCCAATTCAATTGGAATAGAAATGATACAGCAAAGCTGTGTGGCCTCTGGAGAAATTTGGAACAAACACTTTTCTCTAGGAATGGAACAACATACAATATTCTGACATCTGAATGATGGGGAAAATGGGACAAATTATGAAATTTCTAAAGGAATATTTTTCTGTATAACATAAATATACCAAAATATTGGTATTAATATTGGTCTTATCAAGACAATAAATCAATAAGTAATTCTCATTTATCAACTATAATTGGAACTGGCAACTCCATTGCTAAAGAATGGAGTCAGTAAACAGAAAATCACATGGCAATAACAGACTTCCAATGTCACTTCCCCTTTGGTTGTTCAGCTACTGCAGTTGTTAAATAAAACATACATGATAGTGACTTGTGACTTTATTTCCTCATTCTCCATTAACTCTCTTCTCATAAACCAGTTGAGGAAGCAAATAATGATCACATGACTGCAGGACACTGCAATGATTGTAAATACACACTGCTTGGTGATTGTGTGAATGCAGGAAACTGTAACTATCATAAATGTGAGGATAGTCACAAAGCTAATCAGTCACAAAGTTTACATCATCATAACTTGAACCAGTTACTAAAAAAAGGCAGTTGGTAAATGAGGACTAATCATCCCAAGGGGCTTTTTCAAGAGGCAACTTGGTTTTCTGGTTTTTCTTTGAAGACATTTTCTTGGATGAGAAGCGAAAGTCTTCAAAGGAAAACCAAAAATCAAGTTGCCTCTTGAAAAAGCATCTTTGGGACAACCATGATCTGGATAACTGAGAATCTCCATAGACATTTAGCTATGAGGGCTAGTGATGTTTTGTGTGAATGGGACATTTTGTTATAGTACAATGGTTGCCCTATCTAATAATAATAATGTTGAAATCTTTTACTATGACCAAGCCTAAATAGCACTGTGTGCATGTTCCTCCAAGTCAGCCTTTTTTCTTGGAGACCTGGCCCATTCCCTGCAGTTTTCTTGCCTATGTTAATGGCTGGCCCAATGTCACACAGTGGCTTCATGTGTAAGGTGGGGATAGAATTCGAAGCGCATTTCCTATTTTAGTGCCTTAATCACAACATCAAACTGGTTTACTTCACACCTTTTCCTCTCTGGAAGGTTGGGACTAAGGCCAATGAACCGGAAGGTTGCTGAGATTTTTGGGTATGGAGCATAGGAAGGTGCTTAAGGCAAGACTTCTTTTTCAAAAGGCTGTATAACTCTTTGCTACATTTAATTTTGCATTGGCATGAATTCTTGCCTTATCCTTCCTCCTGGCTCTTGGGCTGACATTGTGTTTCATGGATCCTTGAAAGAGAAAGATGTCTTGGCAGTTCCAAAGATTCCCCTCAGAGCAATCATTCAGATTTTTTCTCCCACACAAATTAACTGCAAGCCAAGTGCTGATTTCCCTTTAAAACAGCTGGGATTGACCAGGGGTATATTTATCCTGCAAATCCTTTCAACTATTCTTGTGTATACAATAACTGAGGAGTAGGCAGCTGAAGTGAAATGAGCATCATTAAGATCATTCTCCTTACTTTCTTTTCTGAGGAGCCAAGGATGCTGTTTGGATTTTTTTTTCTTTTGTGTTGGTACCTTGAAGATTGGAGGGGGGGTATTGCGGGAGGAGGGAATCCACTAACAATTCATTTTTCCTTCCCGTTTCAATGGGGTGATGACTTTTGTTCTGCTACTGCCATCACTCCCTCACCCTACCAACACATACACAATCGATCTGCAGCATCTTGTCTATAATCCTTCTGTTTAAATATATATTTTCTCACTCTTCCACTTCAATCATTGCAGCTGCCTCACAATTACAGCTTGGGGTGGATTTGGGGGGGGGGGGTAGAAATACCTGGCTGAAAAATTGGGACAACAGCCTGCTTACCATCACAGTTAGCAACCGCCTTTCAAATGCCACGGAGGAAGGGTTGCTTGGCAGTTTCAAGTTGCCTTTTCATAGCAACCGCTTGCTCTTATTTTGAAAAAAATCAGATTGCATACCACATGTTGGAGAAATGGGAGGAACTAGCAATCTATTTCATTTCCTTTTTGTGTTTAGGTGGGAGCTGGGGAAGGGAAAAATGCAGAGGGTTTTTGTTGCTCAGGGTTGGCCAGCTGAGAGCCAATTTGGTGTGATGCTTAAGGCACCAGGATAAAAACTGGGAGATCTTAAGTTCTAGTCCTGCCCTTTGCAGAAAAACTGGCTTGGTGACTTTGGGTCAGCCATTCTCCCTCAGCCTTAGGAAGGAAGGCAATGGCAAACCACTTCCAAGATCTTGCCAATAAAACTTCAGGGAGTGAAAGATTGGCTCAAAGTGTGTGCACACATATGCATGCGTGTGCGCATGTGCGCACACGCACACACACACAAAATGACCAGCTAGAGTTTACCATTGTTTCACTATGTCTCACTATTCAGGTCTTTGGGGCTGAAAATGAACAGAACCAGCCTATAAATGTATGAAAAAGGGACTCAGCCCAGCCTGCTTCCTGGTATGAATGGCCTAATGTCATAATGCTGCCTGTGGTAGATCTTCATAGAACTAGGAATATGCAGCATATATTGATTTTCCCCCCCTGAAATATAAGAAGGCAAAGAAATACAGAAAGCATTCTTTCAGAATTCTGAAAAAATGCACACACGTGTATAGTAAATCTACAGATGGCTCCCAGGCCTGTTTTATTGCACTGTATCACTTTCCTTTTATATATGTCTTCTATAAAGTCATTTGAATATATATTATAGTTTCTTACATATTGTCTTGCATTATGGAGTGGTAAAAAAACAAAACAAAACAAAAGACTTGTAAACCATGGAAACAAATTAGTCTAGACTCATTTTTTAAACACCGGTAATGCACAGCATCTAGACCAGCATAATGTGCCTGATTTTCTTCTTTATCATAATTCAGAATTCAGTAATTCAGAAGCAGTCAGAATGATGAAGACTGAGATACTTAGAAAATTCAATTTTCCATTCCTCCTGGCAGAGCAATATTTCCTGCACATTCAATGGCTAATTTCCCCACTATGACCTGCTATGTAGACATATTCTTTGAATGTATACTTGATATTTATAGTTATTATACATAGTCATATTGCTTGGCAAAGTTATACAGAACTGAATTTTTGATGCAATAAATACTTACAAAAATAAATAAATGCTACTAATTCATATATACAGTTTTATCTACTAGGGGCTCCCATCATGATATTGTCTTGCTCTATGAAGCCTTAAAATCATCAGATCACAAGGGAAACTTTTTAGGCCAGGTGTGTCAAACTGGCGGCCCATAGGCCATATGCGTCACACACAGGTCACGCCCACCCCAGCTTCGTGAATGTGAAAAACGCCATGAAACCTCACATGATGGCAATGTAACACGGCAAATTTGACATCCGTATTTTAGGCCATCAGGCCTGAATTCCCACTCAATATGTTTCATTAATGATCATATGGTATTCATCTGAGCATATCCAGAGAAAGAGAAACTAACACCTTGAAGACCTACAGTATTTTTCGAAGTATAAGACTCACCTTTCTCCCCTAAAAGTGTGGAAATCTTGATGTGTCTTATACATTGAATACAGCCATTTTTGGCCTCCCCCGCATCCCTTTCGCCGCCACCGTGGCCTGTTTGCCACCATTCACCATGAACAGGCACCAGCAGTGATAGGCAGCAGTGGTGCCAATCCCCGCCACCTAGAACCAACACCCCTCCTCCCTGCCACAATATTCGCTCTATAAGACTCATAGGCATTTCCACTCACTTTGGGGTGGGGGAGTGCATCTTATAGTTAAAAAATGCAGTAGGTAGTGGTGACACAGTGGTTAGAATGCAATACTGCAGACTAACTCACTGCTCACTCCAGGAGTTCAATTCTGAGCGGCCCAAGGTTGACTCAGCCTTCCATCCTTTTGAGATCCATAAAATGACAATCCAGAAACTTCTTAGAGAGTGCTGTAAAGCATTATGAAGTGTTTATAAGTCTAAGTGCTATTGTTGTTGCTAGGTAGAAAGTGAAGACTAGAAAATATTTATGAATTGTATCCAGATTTAATTCCAAAAAATCTCTAAATATTTTCCTTAAGCAAAAGCCTCCCATGAGCGATGTTCCATATGTAGCAACTCTGAATCACTTCAGCCATTGATATAATCTTCATTGTGGACTACAAATGAATAGGCATGAAAGACGTGAATATTAACCAAACATACCATATAAATTCTTATTCTATAGTGGCAAGGAAAATTGGAAACATATTTGTTATAGGCAATTTTGTCCACAGATGTTTTCCTAAAATTATGTGCAGCATTGTCATATTTATATACTAATATACTTAAACATAAGGCGGTATATAAGTATATCTGAGCTGGAATCCCAGTTTTAACAATTTCACTATTCCAGAATTGCATTTGCAAATAGCAATAGCAATAGCAGTTAGACTTATATACTGCTTCATAGGGCTTTCAGCCCTCTCTAAGCGGTTTACAGAGTCAGTATATCGCCCCCACAGTCTGGGTCCTCATTTCACCCACTTTGGAAGGATGGAAGGCTGAGTCAACCTTGAGCCGGTGAGATTTGAACCGCTGAACTGCAGATAGCAGTCAGCTGAAGTGGCCTGCAGTACTGCACTCTAACCACTGCACCACCTTGGCTCATAATAGAAATACAATACAATTTTAGAAATAAAATACAATGAAGATTGTTTCAACCATTCATAAAGGTTAGAAGTAATGCTTAGTAATGAGCAATCAAGGCAACAGGAGAGTTTTGTATGGCAATATGTGAAAAGACTCCAAGCGCCATGAGTAGCAAGGAAGCTTCTGATGATCTGCCAGAGTTGTGTAACCTTTATGCTTCTGCCTAAACAGAACCCACACTACACTTGTATGTGTAGGATGAATGCCAATTCACTTGTATGTATAGAGTCTGGTCAATAAAAGAATAATTTTAAAATGCCTCAAGCCAGAAATAAATTATTATTTATTGGCATCTAAAAAATCCTGTTGAGAGGAGTCAATGCCACAGGGCATGTAGATCTTACATAATGTCATATGAGATGTGTTGTTTTCCAGATGTCTGTAACCTGGATGTGATAAACAAGCTGTTGAGACTCTTGAAACCCATCAGTGATGAATTCTTCCTAATTATTTATGACTGGATGAATGACATTGCCAAAAAGAACATGAATGGATATCCAGGAGAGGAACTCAGACTTCAATTAGTGCTTATATCAATCCTTCCAGCTGAGGTCACAGTGTAAGAAAAGAGAACAGGATTCTGGAAATGAACAAGAAGCTACAGATGGTGGTGCCAAGAATGGATTGAGGTCCTTAACTCTGGAGTGCATTACCTACATGAAGGATTCCTGGCAAGAGATGAGTTGCCTCTCTCGGAAACACTGGGAAGGATTTGTTTGGCACTTGCCTCACCAATCTCATCAGAAGGTGTTAAAATAGAGCAAAGGAAAGAGGTGATAAAAGCCCAGCATGAAATGTACTGCTAAGGAGTGTAAGAGGGCAAGAGAGAAAGGAAGAAGATTGAGATAAGATTCACATTTATTGCTACAATAAATAAGTGAACCCAAGATTAGAATTTCCTCTGCCCAACTTTCATTGGTGGCCCTTCCTAGAACAAAATGTCCTGGCAACAATAACCTTATCCTCACCACCTCATGGACCAACTTTTGCAACTTATTTTACAAGGGTTTGCCTTTGAAAATGATTTGAAAACAAATTATCTTTAGAAGACAAGATGTAGGAGATGATGAGAATGAGCCTGAGGGAGGAGTCAAATGCACCATAAGTCTTGAGTCCCTTTCTACCCACAAGACATCCAAGTCCAGCCCACCTTAAATTCCTTTGACTCTTATCTATCTCCAATTTGCTTTGACTGTTAGTAGTTCAGATTCTTGTAGAAAGCTTAAGCTTGCAACAAACCTTTATATTCATTTGAACTGCCTGGATTTCCTGACTTCCTTGGCCGTGACACAATAGCTTGCATACTGGCAGGTAAAAGCCACTAGTGTCACCTAATACCATTGTAATGGGTATTGCATTGGTTGCCAGTGAACTTCCAAGTATAGTTCATAGGGCAGATTCTAGTCTATAAAGTTTATGATGGCTTACAAGACCGACGCTACCTATCCTGGAGAATACTGACTTGTCTAGTACATTCAGCCCATAGGACATCTGAGAATTTCCAAAATGATATTAAGGCAAAGAGGGTAAAAACACTTTTTTTTTCTTGTGTAACATTCCCTTTTTAGGTCACACCTTACTTCTGGAAATCAGACGATAGTCAAGATTGAGCTCTTCAACAGTGCCTTTGATGTTTGAGTTGTGGTAATATTACTCTGATTCCAAAGTTTATGTTTTGGGAAAATGTTTCATCCTGTTTTATATAATTAGATGCTTATAAACCACATTGAGTCTGTTGGGGTTATCAAATTATAAATATTAAAAATTAATAAGCAAACGCACAAATAAATTAGATTCAGAATTTGACTCAGAAATTGGCAGGAAATTACAACAGTAAAATAAGTGGCAAATTCCCTTTCACAATTTCAGATGTTACACCTTCAGTGCAGAGGAAAACAAGTAGCAAGAAGCTGAAATTGTAACATAAGAGGACGAAGATTAAAATGATAGACAGTACTGACATTTGGTGGATTGACACATATGATTGGAACTTAGTCTTGGAAGAGTACACATTTTTCATAAGAAACAGATTCAAAAAAAGGAGGAAGTACTGTATTGTACATAAAGGAAGCATATGGCTGAAAAGAAATCCATCTATCAGAATTTAGAAACCCTGTTCAGAATATTTGGCACGAATAAAAGAGATTCAGATGATATGACTGGCAGAATATTATGGTTGTCTATTTCTTGAACAAGAAAAACATACAGTTGAGTCCTATCTGTGTTAAATGATCAAAAACTTTCAAGGAGGCATTTGACAGGATCAATGTTAAGTTTCAGCTACTCCTGATACCAGCTCCTAACTCTGTCAAGAGTCAGAGGTTTTCATTTGGGTTATTTTGCAGTTTCTAATTCTCTGGACAGCCTGTTTTTCCCAGTTGCACTGAACAGAAAATGACTGTAAAGCATAACCCAGGTCTAAATGTTTTGTATTTACACTGTTATTATTGGACCTGACAATTTTGGCAAAGTTCCTAAGCTCTCAGCACTTTAAATTGAACTTTTCAGCAATGTTCATTTAATTTTAATTTAGTGTACGGTAATTTCTCAGTGACAACAATGTGGATCAACAGCTGTGTAATGGATCTGCATAAATTATATGGTTAATTCTTCATTTAACACAGTTCCTTTCATTGCCACCATCCGTTCAATATTTAACCTAAAATAGTTGTCATACGCAATCAGGCTTTCCCAGCATTGCAGTTAGTAGATATATAAATTCAACACTTTTCCTTAGCCATGTATACTTACAGTGCAAAGATAATAGATAGGTATGTTTGCTTTTGAAATAAATTGTAGGTATATAATTTCAAACTTCAAGGTCAAGTGAAATAGGTCACCCCAATTAAAGTCAGCCTGAAAAACAATAGGAATAGCTTCCAATTATGGTAGGTGGAACTGAGATGGAGAAAGAGAATAGTTTCTCTGAGGACTTCCATAAAATTTACTTACTTAAATTTACTTCTAGACTTAAATGATAGTCAGATATAACATTTGAGATCCTAGAAAGAATACAGAGGAAAAGCAACTAAGATGATGGAGGGATCTGGAGACTGGAGAGCGGTTACACACTTGCTCTCCAACTAGGTCTAGAAAATGTACGAGAAAACGTGTTAAGTATTCTCATTCCAAAAAAATATGGATGTGAAAGTGACAGCCCTAGTCATGATTCTGATAGGTTAAAGCCATCTTGATAGATAGATAGATAGATAGATAGATAGATAGATAGATAGATAGATAGATTGTTTATTTATATGCCGCCCTTTTCCCTGGGGGGACTCAGGGCGGCTCACAATCAAAAGGGAAGGGGGGACAGACTTTTACATATAAGACAGTACATGATTAAAAACGCAACATTCATACCATTCGGGCGGGTAACAATCTTTAGCCCCAGGCCTGACGGGATAGCCAGATTCTAAGGGCTGTGCGGAAGGACTGGAGGGTGGTGAGGGTATGAAGCTCCACGGGGAGATCGTTCCATTGGGTCGGGGCTACCACGAGAAGGCTCTCCTCCGCGTGGTGGCCAGTCGGCATTGGCCAGCGGATGGAACTCGGAGGAAGCCTAAACGATGAGATCTAATGGGTCGTATGGAGGTGATCGGCAGTAGGCGGTCTCTCAAGTACCCAGATCCACTACCATGAAGGGCTTTATAGGTGGCAAGTAGCACCTTGAAGCGTATCCGGAGATCGACAGGTAGCCAGCGCAGCTCGCGGAGGATAGGTGTTACGTGGGTGAAACGCGGTGCACCCACGATCGCTCGCGCGGCTGCATTCTGGACTAGCTGAAGTCGCCGAATACTCCTCAAGGGCAGCCCCATGTAGAGCACATTGCAGTACTCCAGCCTAGAGGTCACAAGGGCCCGAGTGACTGTTGTGAGAGCCTCCCGGTTCAGGTAGGGGCGCAACTGGTGCACCAGGCGAACCTGGGCAAATGCCCCCTGGTCACAGCTGATAAATGGTGTTCGAAAGTCAGCTGTGGGTCCAGGAGGACTCCCAAGTTGCGAACCCTGTCTGAGGGGTATAATGTTTGACCCCCAGCCTGAGAGATGGAATATTTGCCAAATTGGCGGGAGGGAAACACAACAGCCACTCGGTCTTATCCGGGTTGAGTACAAGTTTGTTAGCCCTCATCCAGTCCCTAACAGCTTCAAGTCCCTGGTTCATCATGTCCACCGCTTCATTGAGTTGGTGCGGGGCGGACAGATACAGCTGGGTATCGTCCGCATATTGATGGTTTTATCCCGTGCCGCCGAATGATCTCGCCCAGCGGTTTCATGTAGATGTTGAAAAGTAGGGGAGACAGGACCGAACCCTGCGGCACCCCATATGTTAGGGGCCTAGGGTTCGATCTCTGCCCCCCAACTAACACCGACTGCGACCTGTCCGAGAGGTAGGAGGAGAACCACTGCAACACAGTGCCTCCCACCCCCACCTCTTGCAGTCGTCGCAGAAGGATACCATGGTCGATGGTATCGAAAGCCGCTGAGAGGTCAGGAGAACCAGGATAGAGGTGTGGCCTCGATCCCTGGCTCTCCAGAGGTCATCGGTCAATGCGACCAAAGCGGTTTCTGTGCTGTAACCAGGTCTGAAGCCGGACTGGAATGGGTCCAGATAGCTGGCTTCCTCCAAGGCCCGCTGGAGCTGAAAGGCCACCACCTTCTCAACAACCTTCCCATAAAGGGGAGGTTGGAGACTGGACGGTAATTGTTAAGAACGGCTGGATCCAAGGATGGTTTCTTCAGGAGGGGTCTCACCACCGCCGCTTTGAGTGAGGGGGGAAAGACCCCTCCCGAAGGGAGGCGGTAAAACCGCCTGGATCCAGCCCCTTGTCACCTCCCTGCTGTTGGCAACCAGCCAGGAGGGGCACGGGTCCAGTACACATGTGGAGGCACTCACAGCTCTCATGGCCTTGTTCATAAGGAAAGCTCACTTAGATATTGGAGGTGTTTTGGTCTGCCATTATTTTTTTCTTACTAGCTTATTTAACTGCATATAGTATCTAGGGAATTAAGTTTGAAATCCCTTTTAAAATAGTTGTTCATATTTATGTAATATTTATTTTAACTGACTTAACCTTGCCCCAAGACTTACTGAGAATTTTTGTACCTGACAAAATTTTAACTATGCAGAGCTTGTCAGCATATAAATAAAATTTTATTCTACTATTTTAAAAATGATATCTTCTATATTCACATGGTAGTTTTGAAGTCTGAATAAACATAAAATACTTTTCTACTGGGATTCCAAGCCAAGCCAAGTACCTGTGGGTATATCTACATATTTGTACACCTTGAAAAACTCTTTGAAAGAGCTATGCAATCCTTTAGCTATATACATAATATACACACATATCCATCATTCCCTGTTTGAATAATCAACATTATAACAGAGTAGAAGAGAAACAAATAGCAAGCCAAAGAAATTAAGATAAGATAAGAAAAAAGGAAAGGAAAATTTCAGCTAAAATTATGCCGATGCCATTCACTATATCTTTCTAGCTTTGCAAACCATTTATACTTCTGCCATATCCGTATATAGTACTGTACTGCTTCATTTATTGCCTTTTTGTCCTTCAAATTTCTAACATTTCTTTTCCTGATCTCATCAATACCATCTAATCAGGATTTCCTTGATCCACCCTCCACCCATTATATATTGTTTTTCAATTTGTTCCTTATTCATTTTTTCTGTGTGTCCAAACCCATCTCAACATACTTCCTTCATACTGGTCACTACATTTTATCTTCACATCCATTCATTATTGAGCTTATCTCTTCTTGTTTTAATACAAAAACAATTTTTAAAAATATCTTATTCCTTTTTTACAATTGTTTTATTAAAGATTCTGTGTTTTCCCAAAAATAAGACAGGGTCTTACTTTTTTTTACCCCTGAAATAAGCATTTGGTCTTAATAAAATAAAGAAAAAGAAAAATGAAACTTCCCCTTTTATCAGCAGGAAGTACAGTATAATCAACATTAACATATGACTGTCTCATAAAATACAAATACCTCTTTGCCATACTTCATCCCATTCTCTATTAGCCTGTCTCCAAAACCTCATTATCTCCAAAACTGATAAGCAAAGTGGAGGCATGATAAGAAATAACTATTATACCCAATTTCAATCTTTCCTTTCCTTTTAAACAGATTCTCCCTATTTCTTTCCTCAAATAATCAAAGTTTTGTCCCAATCAAAATGCAACTCAATATTATCAGAAATAACCATCATCACCACTCTCAGTCAAAAAAAACCTCATTAAATATCACCAGAAATAACAATGCATTATATAACTTTGATTAGAGTAAGCAATTATGTATTCTTTCTCCTTTTTCCAACAATCTTTAACAATCTTTAAACATTCAAAGAATGTTTTATCATCCAATTTGTCATATTCTCTTGGTCTCTTTTTCTCAAAAGTCTTGTCATCATTTTTGTCAAGCTCCCTTTGTAATTCCTATTTTTTTCCAGCAATATTCCTTTATATGCATTTGTTTCATCCATGGCTTCTTTCACTTCATCATTTCACCAGGCTATCTTTTTCATATTTCTGATTATCATACCTCCCAAAGTTCTGTAATATAAAGTCTTTTTGTTTGTTTCATGTAAGTTAAATTTTATGTTGTGTTTCTTATATTCTTCCATTAATTCTGTTCAAGGATTAATATCTTTATTCAGACAGTTATTTTATTTAGCATATGGCAAATACACGGACCTATAGTGGTTCAAATGTTAATGTCCAGTCCACCCAGCCATTCAAAGACAGGGTGGTCTATGTTGAAAAATCAGACATTGGCCCAGTGTAAGCTCTTGATGGACATTCGGCCACAATGTAATGGATATTTTGTCAAGGAGCACCATAATCACACTGAGGGATAGAGACAAGACCACACTTAAACAATGAGTCCTGGCAGACACCAGGATATTATGAATACTACTCAGACAGTATCCATACTTTATATTTATGCAGTCATTCTCTTCTCTTTTGGCTAATTTAAACTACTATTGTTGCTTTTACTTCATTTCTTCCACATCCATTACTCCCAAGTCTCTGTTTATATTTTCAAATACATATAGTAGGAATAGGCTTTATTTATATAGCATGCTAAAAAAAATCCATAAAATAATGAGTACCCTTAAAATCTAAGTGTGTAGAAACTTACCAATTTTCCTCTTCAGTCATGTAGTGATGTGTTGAGAAACATTATGCAAATAAAGAAATAAATGCAATTTTGTAATATGTTTTTATTTCTTAGTAGTGATTTGTATTTTGTTTCTTTCAAGTGGAAATATACAGATTGCATACCAACTGAAAGTTATTAAAATTCAATGTCAAGTGCAAAATTGGATAAAACTAAGCAGACAGTCAACTATTTTTGATGGGAAAGTACAATCAATTTTAAAACTAACTGTACACATTTTTTGCAGGAAAATAATTATAAGTTGGCAAGTCTGAATATTAAAATGTGGTTTTATTATAGTATCTTTCTTTAGTCTTATTAATACTAATAATAATATAATATAGTAATTTATAATATTATAAATAATAATTCATAAAATATTTGACTCCTAAACAATTCTGGGTAGCTTACAACAAAACCAATGTATTAAAAGTACAATAGATCAGAAAGTAAATACAAAACGAAATAAAGCAGAACAAAACAATGCATAAAGGGAGCGCCACAATCACTCTGCTTCCAAGGTCGGGAGAACACCCAAATCTTCAACAATTTCCTGAATGACAGAAGGGTGGGAGCCACTTAATTCTCTGGACCTTAATCATTCCCAATGGCAGGAATTGCAACAGAGTAGGGAAGCTTTCCTGGATCCCATAAGATAGGGGCCAGAACGCACCCTCTCTGCTGCACCAAGCCAGATGGGCAGAGATAACCAGTCCTTCAGATACCCCAGCCCTATGGCATGAAGACATTTAAAGATGATAACCATTACTTTCAATTCTAGCATCCAAAAGCCAACTGGCAATCAATGCATCTCACAAACCAGGGGGTCACTCCCCTTGCTGCCATATTCTGCTTATGGCATTACATTCTAGTCCAACTGCACTTTTTGTATGTCTTCCAGAATGATTTTAAGGGAGTTCATGTGGAGCACATGGCCATATCTTCCACATGTTCCACGAGTAAGGTGACCAGATTTTCAGATTGGTAAAGAGGAACACCTTTGACCGGGGGGCGGGTGGGGGTTGATTAAAATTTTATACGGAGCAACAAAAATTTTCATACAACGCAAAAATATTATTGTAATATTTTTTTTATTTCAACATAACTACAATTTACAAATATAAATTGTAACTGTTGCCAAACATCAAATTTGATCACGTGACCATGAGGATACTGTAACAGTCTCTAAGTGTGAAAATGGTCGCTAAGTGTGAATAATGGTAATCAGTCACTTTTTTCAATGCCATTGTAACTTTGGTCACTATACCACCTTTCTTGCCACAGTTCTTAAGTGAATAACTGCAGCTGATAAGTTAAGTGAATCTGGTTTCCCCATTTGACTTTGTCAAAAGGTGATTATATGACCCCAGGACACTGAAACCATCATAAATACGAATCTGTTGCCAAATCAAAATTTTGATCGCATGACCATGAGGATGCTGCAATGGTCGCTAAGTGTGAAAATGGTCGCTAAGTGTGAAAAATTGTCATCAGTCATTTTTCAATGCCATTGTAACTTTGGTCACTAAGCCCATTATACCACCTTTCTTGCCATGGTTCTTAAGTGAATAACTGCAGCTGATAAGTTAGTAGCATAAGTGAACCTGGTTTACCCATTTTACTTTGTCAAAAGGTGATTATATGACCCCAGGACACTGAAACCATCATAAATACGAATCTGTTGCCAAACATCAAATTTTTGATCGTGTGACCATGAGGATGCCTCAGCGGTCGCTGTGTGAAAATGGTCGCTAAGTGTGAAAAATGGTCATCGTCACTTTTTTCAATGCCATTGTAACTTTGGTCACTATACCACCTTTCTTGCCACCTTCTTAAGTGAATAACTGCAGCTGGTATTTTGTATTTTGGATAGAATCTTTTTTAAATAGTGTAAGACAATTTAAAAAAAGAATCAACACAGAATAAATTGAAGTAAAACATTTCAAAGTATTGTGCATAGAATTTTTAAAAATGGTTTCACTTCAATTTATTTTGGATAGAATCTTTTTTTAAATAGTCTAAGACAATTTAAAAAAAGAATCCACACAGAATAAAACTATTTAAAAAATCCTATGCACAATAAATAAAATATTATTTTAAAATACATTAAAAAAAATAAAAAAAATCCCAGCTCACTTACCAGCAGGTACAAGTGAGCACTCCAAGTCAATCCAGAATGATGTAGATGTTAATACAAAGAACTGAGCAAATTAAAATGGTGAAATTAATCAGGGAAATATTTTTCAAAGAAACTTTGCCACCATTTTTTCCACACGAGCTGACCTCCAACCTCCGTGCCCTCCCCTCCAGAAAATCCAGGAAGGAACACTCGCTACCTCTCTAGCCAAGTATTTCCTGGAGCTCTATGGTACTGGGTCATCTTTTCTTATAAAATGAGGTAAAAGGGGCGCGGGGGGGTCCGTTTTCTTGCTTTAACGTTTTAATATCTTCAATGAAAGTACTGAGACAGAGAGAGAGAGGTTAGACAGAGTGTCTTTTGTCTTGCCCGGTTAGGATTTCTTAAGCAAATCCACTGGGCTTTCAACATGAAGCCAGAAAATTGGGACTTTTTAAAACGCCCTGGACACGGGACAAATTGTTATAAATTGTGACTGTCCACTGAAATCGGGACATCTGGTCACCTTATCCACGAGCAAGTGCTGAGAATCTTAGGTGGAGAAGTGCAACCTTTGAAAATCATCATCCCATCCCCATGATAATATCTACAGATCCTGGGATCCAAACAGACAGCCATGCAGTTCTTCTCAAAAATACCATAATTTTTCCTCTCCACCCTTACCTACAGAGCTTTCAGCCATTGGATCAGGACTTTTACCACAAAGCTCGTCCTGCCAGCGATCCAGATGTACTGCTGAACATCATCCATATAAGGACATATAGACATTAAAAATTGTGAATTAAAATACAATAACTATTATTTAAAAACAATAGCAATAGCAATAGCAGCAATAGCAGTTAGACTTATATACCACTTCATAGGGCTTTCAGCCCTCTCTAAGCGGTTTACAGAGTCAGCATATTGCCCCCAACAACAATCCAGGTCCTCATTTTACCCACCTCGGAGGGATGGAAGGCTGAGTCAACCCTGAGCCGGTGAGATTGAATCGCCGAACTGCAGATAGCAATCAGCTGAAGTAGCCTGCAGTGCTGCATTTAACCACTGCGCCACCTCAGCTTGGGAAAAGAAAAGTTTAACATCATTCCTATCAGGCAGTTTATGGTAATGGCTACGAATCAATATTTCAACTGAACAGGATTAGGGTTACATGCTTATTATGGAACATTCTGGTCTCCTGATGATTTATACAATAGTAATATATATATGGTTTATATTACTGACAAAATTTACACAGATCATATGTACAATAATAAATCAACAATTAAAACATCAATGTAAGTTATGAACAATTAGATGCAAAATATTAGCACTAATAAATATTCAAATATTGATTGAATATTGTTTTACTATGTATAAGATTCTTTCCAAAGCTATAAGGAGGAGGAAAGAAATGTTTATTTCTCTCCAATAGCTGAATACTTCATAATTAATCATATAATTATGGGGAGAAGTAAACATTTATTTCCATTTGCCTCCTGGAAATGGAAACCAAGCTTTTTTTATTAGTGTTTTATTAGTGTTATGAATACAGCAGGGAAAAAAAGTTCACAGGAATGTTTTGAGAACCCATTAAGATTGATAGCATTGCACATGATCTTTGTGTACAGTTTGTTCCTTTAAAAAAAACCAGCTCACATACATTGGCCATCCCCACCAAGCATATCCCTGAATGTGGGAGGTTGAACACCATCTTGGCTTTATTTGAAATAGAGTAATATTTAAACTTAAATAGTATTTTTTTAAAAAAATTAAAAACATTCCCACAGATTCATTTATGGGAATCCACGTGCTTTATTTGAATCTTCCTATGTTCTGTAAGAACAAGAGAGAAAGAGTTCGTAACAGAATCAGAAGCTGTATCTGTGTCTTGGCACTCTCAGGTTTTATCATTCTACTGTACACTTCAAATGTTTAAATATTTAAAGGCAGCAAATCAAATAAAGGAAGATATATCCTTAGGCTGATAAAATGACCTCTGTATATTCTCAGTATGTTTCAGTCAATTAGTACTATATTTTAAAATGCTTATTTTAAAAAATGTATGTAGCACTGTTCATTTGCTTTGGGGAAAAAAACAGACTAAAAAAATAAAATTTTAAAATAATGACTTTGAACAATAAAATACAATCAAAATGCCCAATACAAACCAATTTAATAATATCAGCAGCAGTACGAATATAATGTTCCTGAACAACATCATATTGACACTCAAGTCATTTTAAGCAGTATTTTTCAACTTGAAATTATGGACTTGGAAAAAAAAACATAACTTAAGATTGCCAAATTTTAAAAACCCTGGTTTGGAATAATTAAAAATTCTTGGGAAATTAAAATGTCAGTGTCAAATTAGAAGAGTCAGTATCAAGCATACCCTGCTGGGGAGATAATTTCTGAGGTAGGGGACTACCACCAACAGGCCCGCTCCTGGGTCTGCTCCATACTCCTCAATAAGGCGGCTAAAGATAATTTTACTTTACTCAATAGAATGTATGGGAAGAAGACTTGGTGGGTTTCATAATTTAATGCTAGTATCTCAGTTGGAACAGTAAACAATCTGAATACTAATGAAAAGTGATCTATTCATAATGTCCAATCAGAACAGATTTTTTTGTCTCAAAAAATTAGGAGAATGGCAGCACCATTCCGAAGTGACAAACTTGATTAAGACGCTTTTGTGAGTTTTAACTTATGAATAAATAGCAAAAGCACTTAGACTTATATACCGCTTCATAGTGCTTTACATCCCTTTTTAAGCAGTTTACAGGGTCATCATATTGCCCCAACAATCTGGGTCCTCATTTTACCCACCTCGGAAGGATAGAAAGCTGAGTCAACCTTGAGCTTTTGGAATTGAAGTCCGGTGAGCAGTGAGTTATCCTGCAGTGTGCCACCACTATCTAATTACAGGTAGTTCTCAACTTACAAGCATTAGTTTAACAATCATTCAAAGTTACAAAGGCACTGAAAGGAGTGACTTAACAACTGGTCCTCACACTTACCAATCATTACAGCATCCCCATGGTCACATGATCAAAATACAGGTCTGCAGTACTGCCTTCTAACCACTGTGCCACCACTGCTCGATTAACATCTGATGGTCTGTGATGGAGCTCCCAAATCCCCTTTGATTTTTGCTTACCATAGACTAACATGACTCTCCTCCAAATTCATCTCCATGAGAATCTGCCACTCCTGATTGCTTCAGCAATAACAATAACAATAACACCAAGCTTTTCTACCCGAATAGAACCATAATTTGGGTACCAGCTTAAATTGGTAAGCAGTGATTTAAGACACAAAAGGTTTTAAAGAGTCAAAACTAATCTCTATATTTAGAATGTAAGGATTTAGAAATAGCTACATTAATGTAGGAGATGATTAGGCAGAACTCGAGGGAGAAGTCAAGGGCATCATTAGTCTCAAGCCCCTTCACACCCACAAGAGATCTAAGTACAACCCACCTTGAGTTCTGTTGCTTTGATCATTAGTAGTTTAGATCAGGGGTGGGTTGCTGCCAGCATTACTGGCAGTTTGGCATGCAAACTGGTCCGAACTGGTAGAAACTCACCTCTGGTTTAGATTCATGTAGAGAATGTTAGCATGCAATAAACCTGCACTCATTGGGACCTGCCTTAGCTCCTGATTTTCTGCACTTGACAATTGGGAATGAAGACATTGTATGAGGAGAGATATATTAATGTGAAAAATCAGTATTCTTCTGAGTACTGACAAATTATTCAAAGGCATAGCTTCATCAGTTGCAACTTATAGGATCAGACGCAACCTAACATTTCAAACTTTTGACAGGCAATTGCACGTTTGCATGTTTTTCTCTAAAACATCTAGTTTGAATGTAAGAAACTAGCACACTAGAAAATGATATTCTCAGAAGTCTTTTCCCCATGTTAGTTTACAACTGTGCAATCCTATACATATGCACTGGTAATTCCCAATTCAATTTAACTAGACTTATTCCCATGCAATTTTTTCCTTCACAGAGTATCATGGCACACAAAGTCCTCTCTTTTATTCCAAGGGTTAAAATATTGCACTGTATGATTATTCTCAATAGATAAAGCCACTTCTATTCTGACAAGTAATTGCAGAAATAGGATTAATAAATAATTGAAGGTGCAATCCAATACGCTCATTCTAATATTCATCTTCTAAGATCATCTCCATAGGTTTAATAACTCTATATATTATGTTCTAGCTACAACCCAGACGAATTATTCATCATTGTTAGCAGCTAAAATAGACTTATGTGGGAAAAGAAAAAGACAAGAAAAACCCATGCATGGACTTTTAATGTCTGGAAAATAATATACAGAAATATTGTTTGAAAGAACAATCTATATTGAATGAAAGAAAAGTTAAGCCCAAAATTACAGAAAAAATCTATGGCTAAATAATGAAGAATAATGTTCATATCTTTTGACCTCTTTTGAAAAAAAACTAACAAATATTCAGAAAGCTATTAAAAATTGTAAGGATAAGAATAGTTAACTGGTTACATTATTGAGCTTTTATTGAATTCTCAAATTTCTGTAAAATAGCCAGGGATGAGACGATGAACAGAAACAGAAACAGTCTTAGAAACAGAAAGTTCTAATTTAATCCATAAACATTTTTTTATGCTGCAATTAGACTAGCTAATAGAAAAAAGTATTCTCCACTTATTTTTGTTCCTAAATCTTATTTTGGACATACATGTATGTTTGCGATGAAAGATCATTATCTATAGTCTGAAATAATATCACTTGAATCTTGTATGTATGTATGTATATATGTATGTATGTATGTATGTATGTATACACACACAAAATACATGAGATTCAAGTGATATTATGATGTGTGTGTGTGTGTGTGTGTGTACACACACAGTGTGTACACATACACACACCTTATACATCATTTTAGTAACCGTTTATAGGAAGAGGATCAGGTCAAGACCATGTTTTAGAGATTTTTCTCACTTCTCTTAGCTTCTTCTTTGTGAATCTAATTCTAACAGCTTGTTTGCCACAGATGCCAGCAAACTCTGCCAATTGACGTAAGATGGTAAATTCTGATCTTGCCTAAAAAAAAAAAAGTCCAGAAAAGAAGAGAAATGTTCTAAAAACTATTCCAGTTCTAATGCAATTCTGATGGCTTCTATTATATTTTTAGCTTATCTCAATCATTTATTGTGCCAATGTAGTACAAAGAGAATGTTTTAGAATACTCCCGGATACCACAATTACCACTTCTCAAAAATTCCCTACATTATATAATACTCTATACTCTACAAATCTAACTATAGTTTCCATAGTATTGATGTTAGATGAAAGATGTTTATCAAATGCTCTTAGAAACATAGAAAACTGATGGCAGAAAAAGACCTGTCAAGACAGCTTTTACATCAGTTTAAAATGGTTGGTGAGGATAAAATTGTTCTAAGTTACTAGAGGGGAATTGGCCCTTATACCCATGTTCTGATTGACAAACAGGGTCACAAAACTCAGAAAGCTGCAATAAGATTTGGACAGCAGCAGGAGGGGCATGAATGTGGCCGTTATAAAGTGCATTAGAAAATATTGCTTGAACTCTCACCTGAAGATCCTCAGCCAAGGATGCTGAGAGCTGCATGACAGGCAACGAAAACCAATTGACAGTGCTGGCAACTTCAAACAATTCAAGGCACTAATAAATATTTAAATGAGGAAGCCCAGGTGATAGACTAGGTCTTCTTAGGATCTGTTTTTCTAATAAGCACATATATCTCAATGATCAATAACACTTAGTCAGCAACTATTGCATAATCTCAATTACAATACATCTATGTATTTTGTGCACTCATCAATTATGGTGCAAACTGCTTAAGAAAATCTAGTTGATCCCAATTGTTGTAATACTACAATTAAGGGAACTGTCTTCCATCCTGCCTTTGCCTGTCACCATGCCCATCTCAAATCTAGGATAATTGGATTATAAAACCCAAAGTATTTGAAAATAGCTAACCAGTGGTGGTACTCAGCCAGTTCGTGCGAACAGATAGTGGCAACCTGCAGGTGGGTCAAGCACTATGCTGTCCTATTTAGCCACATTTTTAGGCCGCCACATGCATGCAAGCCATGTGCACAAGCAAAGTGCATGCATGGAAGGCTGAGCGCATGTGCAGAAGGCACACACACACAAGGTGGGCAGTGGTTAAATGCAGCACTGCAGGCTACTGCTAGATCAGCAGTTCAGCGGTTCAAATCTCACCGGCTCAGGGTTGACTCAGCCTTCCATCCTTCCGAGGTGGGTAAAATGAGGACCCAGATTGTTGGGGGCAATATGCTGACTCTCTGTAAACTGCTTAGAGAGGGCTGAAAGCCCTATGAAGCGGTTATAAGTCTACTGCTATTGCTATTGCTATTTCAGTGCACAGCAAACTGGTGGTAAAATTATATGAAACCCACCTCTGTAGCCTACTTTTGTGTTGGTGCTCTGTTATTGTTTTGAACTCCTCTAATCTAATAAATATAATTTAATACAATTTATAATTAGATATAATATATAATTTATATTCTATTGCAATTTTTGCAATTTTTAATTGTAAATAAAACAATCTACAATAGTATAATTCTGGAATAACTCTTGGGATTTGGAGTTGGGGGCATTTATCTACGTCTATCTCAGGGGTGGGTTGCTGCCGGCATTACTGCCGGTTCGGCGCACAAAAAATTGTACTACCGTAATTTTGTTAGATATAAGTGATAGTGCTGAAATAGTCTGGTAAGCTTTCAAGATTTTGCTGCTATGCCCTAAAAACAATAGAGAGCATTTTTGAAATACCAGTTGTTCCTATTTCTTGAATTGGCCGCCCTAGAAGGGCTGACATTATAATAAAATTAGTACCAATGTTATACCTTTGTTTCAAATATGATATTTGTATTTGTGCATCACTCAAAATTATTCAGGACCTGGGCTGGTTATTAAAATCATTACAGAAATAAATATGACTCTTTCAAGTGAATATTTAAAGAGAGCTAGTGTGGGAGAAGCTGCCACGCTATGTTTTATAGCAGCTATTTTAATCCAATTGACTTGCTTTGCCTATGCCTTAATTGTTTGTGCCTTTGCATAAGATTTGTCAGCTGCCCAGAGTCTATTGGCACAGGTAGGTGGCCATCACAAAGTCAGCAAAAATAAAATTAATTAAATAAATGTTAAATATTATTTGTTGAAAATTGACATCCGGTAAGAATCTTGGCTGTGGATCAATGGTCCCTGCTTTTGGTACTTCAAGTCTCAGGAATCGCCAAAAAACCTGGGTCCCACAGGAAGAGAAAATGAAGCTTATAAAAGTAGGCTAATGAATTTTTAACACCTTCTTTTCCAGAGCAGAAAAATGAAGTGGTTTATTTTTTTCGAAAACCGGCTCATCTCCTTTGATTATCTCTTTTCCAAGAGATGGAGAAAAACACTGGAATGTTGCCATTGCCTTTCTCAAGACATGGATGCATTGACTTAGTACAGTGTAGAAAAGACATTTCAGAAATTGCATGTCTCTGGGAACTCTATTCCAATACGTTTGTAGCTTTGGCACATGGTGCTAAACAATTTGATTACTCCCTAGGGCATAAGCAAAACTCCCATAGACTCCACAGAATTTTTTAAAAGATTTTTAAATGCAGTTTTCACTATATCTTGTCAATGTCAGGCTCAGGCAACAAACTGGTTGGTCAATGTCGCAAACAATGGATCAACACTCCAACTGATCTTTAAAAGGCAGACCTGGTGCTTGCGAGATAAATGCTAAAAAGAAAAAATGTTTGCAGCCTGCATTGTCATTTATACAAATAAAAGGAGTAATATGGTTGCTCAAGTCTTGATTCAACAAAGCAGCAAGACAGGAATAAAAATCACCAAACAGAATGATATTTTAGACTTTGGAAATTGCCATTCCCACTGCATTTGATGAAGGTTTAATTGAAAGGGAAAAAGAGACTTAAAAATATAGACATTCTGAATCTGAGCCACAGTGCTTATTATGATAGAATATTGTGGCTAAAATGTGCATTTCACTACAATTCACATTTGTAAAGCATATGTTTAGGTGTGATACATACAAATAAAAGTGTGGATGTGGATGCATACATGCATACATAAACTCTGAGAATTGTATTGCTAGAAAGTCCTCTAAAGTAGCTTTCCTCTGCCTGATAGCCTTTAGATACACTGGAATTCTATCTCTGCCTTAAGTATTGGATATTGCAACTGGTACAAAATATGATGGTTACTCTGTTAACCAATGCAAGAAACAGGGATGATACAGTGCCAGTCCTGAAAGATATACACGACCTTCCAACTGCTCACCGATGACATTATAAGTGTTGAGGTTTAAAGCACAAAATGGCTTAGAGTCTTACAGTCTGATGAACTGCCAGAGCTATCTGAGGACCTTTTATCGTGTGGCTCATAGACTATGGAATACACTTTACAATATGAGAAAGTTGGTCCCAACTTTACAGTTTTTCAGAAAATAACCCCAAGCTTTTCATTTGTACTGAATCTATTTTAATGATACTAATTTTAATTGTACCCTGAGTTTTCTCATATTCTTTTCAATATAAGCTTCATAATGTGCATTGTTAACTATTATAAGCCACTTAAAACTTTATTGTGGCAAAACAATGGGATGTAAAGCAAATACTTGAAAGTATGCAATTAAATTCTAATTCTAATATGAATGTAGACAGTCTCAAAAAAAGTCTGGAAGATATTGGGTCAGGAAAGGATATTTTAGTAAGAATTCTTTTTTAAAAATTAAATCAAAGTTTCAAAGTTTCAAAGTTTAATAGCATTTGTATGCCGCCCAATCCCAAAGGACTCCAGGCGGCTAACAATACAATAAATCAAAAAGAACAGTAGAAAGAAAAGATAGATTTAAAACACACCATGCACTCCATTCCAAGTGGGGCTGGACCATTTTGAGGTCAACAGCCCCAGGCCTGCTGGAACAGCCAGGTTTTAGTGGCCTTATGGAAGGTCGAGAGAGTGGGAAGGGTTCGGATCTCTGCAGGGAGATCATTCCACAGGGCATACTTAAATCGACTTATTTTCATTGTTAAATTCATAAGTTACATGGCCATGTTATTAAACACAACCATCTGGTTTTTAAAATCCATTATTATTTCAAATAACACTGTAGTAGGTATGGACAAATCATTAATTTGCATATCCTCTGATCCTTAGCTTCCATAACACAGCAACTCAAATAAAAGCTTATGTTTAAAAGGAAAATCCTTTTTTTAATGCTCATTCATTCTTTTACTTCATTCATTTCATTCTTTTCTTTTAGTTGCAGCAGATGTGATGAGTTTATAGAGACATGAAAAAAGAGATTGAGAAATCAGCACTGTGAATTGTGCTGAAACAAATATATTTACTAAAATGAGTTTAACATCCTAAAATTGTTCAATATGCATTCTTCTGCAAACTCAGTTCATTTTTGAAATTATACAAGCACATGAATTTTCCAGGTTTTCAGACCTGTTCAGGAAAGTTCACAACAAAAGCTATAAAATAAATTTTATATACTATAAACTTCTCTCTAATATACCATATCATATCAGAGAAACATGTGCATAAACATATTAGGAAATCTCTTTCTAAAAGGTGTGAATATATCAGGAGAAAAAATAAACACAAATATGTCTACATTAGATGAATTTCTCTAAAACGTGTGTATGAATATTCATGCGAATTATCTTAGAATTTTAAACTGAATCAAATTATGTGGAAATGAGGGACTGAGCCAAACTAAAATCTACCAGTTTTCCCACACATATAGCTACCCAGTTATGATATTGTGGGAGAGGTAGAATATAAAACAGAGAAGGCAGTATTTGTCTTCATCGGTGTCAGTTCTTCCTTTGATCTTTGCAAAAACAAAAACCCACACATTCAGACTTTTCAATGCTTTTTCTGTGCGCAGATGTTTCAATGATGTAATTAATTTACTGTTCCTTTAAGTATTTAAATGAAAATGAAAATTCAAAAACTGACTCTGAAGTACAGTACTATGAATGATTTGTACTTCTATTTATATTTGATACAATTCATGTATCTCAGCATGGGCGATTTTGCACCCCCATCTGACCTCTCTACTGACACATCTCCATGCTCGTGATATTCTAAAATTGATTTGAAGTGTTACAGTAGATATAGAGAAATTAAGGAAACCATAATTACTTTTCCTGCCTCTGGTAACTGAAGTCATTGCTCTCCAAGACAACAGGGCTGCGACAGGTCAATGCATTAGCTTATTCAGTCTTTTCATTGTTTGTGGAGAAAATGAATTTTAAAACTCTGTCTGTTCCAATCAAGAACTTATCTTTACTTTTGCTGGCATGACAAAGAAACACCTGCTTTATTCCCTGTTTCTTTCCAGCTTCCTTTTCCTTTCTGTTTTTTTCTGCCTGGCTGTATTTCCTCCTACTCCCCATCTCTGTCCTCAAGTGGGAAAGGGAAAATAAGTACCACAAAACTTTTTTAAAAGCTTGAATGTGGATTTAAATAAAATACTTGAGGCAATTAATTGAGGGATCTTAAATGAGAAAGTCACACTGCTTGGTTTTTAAAGTTGTACCTCAATGTTTTTAAATAAAACCAATCAGAAATCAATGTACAAATATACATTTCTCCCTAAATCAGAGGAAACATTTTCTAGAATCTGGTGGACATAATAAGAAATTTAGAACTTATTAGACCCTTTATGCAGCTCCCTTCACATAGAAACAAATTATTTCTTTTCAATTCTCTTCCCAAACTACAACTTTCAAAGTGACTTCAGAATTAGTAGCCTATCTACAAGCTTCAGGGATTTTTTTAAGAAATACTACTTAATCTTACTATTCTAAATCATCTGAAACCAAAAGACTGAAAAAAATGATCAATTTAAATAAAAGTCTGCTTGTGGCATCAAGACCTTTCATTGATAGAGTCCTATTCTGGTGTGAAGCATCTTATGTCTCTACAAGGATTTCCAAGATCCTTTGGGCATTTTAACATCCATATGTTAATATTAAACAATGCACGATGGTGAATGAGCAGTTCATCATTAAGCAAAGAATAAAGGCAAGGAAGTGTGATGCCTCCTTGATTGTTTAATGTAATTATGGATATTGCCTAAGCAATGCTTACCGCAATGACAGAAGAGAGATCCTTCAGGACAGAAATGTTCATTTGCTTTGCATGCAGACTATGCTATGTTATTGGCTGAGAATCCAAATGATTTGCAGAGAATGTTAGACAGATAGTATGATGCATTAGGAGTACCAAGCTGAAAATTAATGAAGCTGAAATCAAAGCAATTGATGAGGAAATGAGGAAAAATGATTGCAATATTATCCACTACCCAGATAAGTTTTTGGTGAGATGGCAACCATACAAATTTAGTAAATAAATAAACAAACCTATGAAAAGACAACATGCAATTGCAGTATTTGTTTGAATGTTGACTAAAGATAGAAAAAATGGATAGACACATTTGATGGTGTAAAGGGTGAGAAGGAATTTCTGGTCTTTTATAAGGAACATATGTGGTCCAGAGAAACAAAAATGGGGTGTACAATATGAGAATGCTTCTCCCTGCATTGTTATAAAGAAGTGAGAGCTGGATTTTCAGGAGAAGCATAACAATAAGTTAAATGCAGTGAGAAGTTATTAAAAAGTATGTGTGGTAAAGCAAAAAGACAGAATATCATGAATGAGGGATGAGGTATGAAAAACATGATGAATACAAAAATGAGTAATCACTACAAAATAAATACCTTGAAGTATATTGAATATTTAGAGAGGGAAGGAATTTTGGAGAGAGAACAATATTCAGGAAGAGTGAGTGTGCTAAGAAGAAAGAAGGTTTTTAAAAAGTTGTGATGGGATGGAGTGCACAACATCCTTAAAAAGAGAGAGTGAGAAGTTTAAAGAGCAAAAGGTAATATATAATTTAATGTATAGATCTGGTGAGCATGGAACTGCTTGGAAGAACAAATGTTGTAGGGAGGTATGGTGTAGGTGTGAAGTAGATGCAGTTAGATTATCATTTCTTTTCATCCTCTGCCCTTAATTCCTTTTGTCTCTTACTCTACTACTTTTTACTTCAGTGAAACTGCTTACCTTGAAAGGGAATAGAATGAATGATATGTCCGTATGATGAAAATTACAAGAGAATGAAGAGAAGTAAAATCCATTTTAAATTAAATTCCAAAAATAATATATGAATTAAAATCTAGATTTACATGTCACCTAAAATATAAATCTATCCATGGATATTTTTTTAGTTTCATTTGGGTTGTTCTGTCCATTATAAGAAATAATCGTTGTAGGCTTAGGGAAAAAAATTCAAAAATGAATCAAAGCTTTAATTATGTTTCTTTCATTAAAAGTTAACATTCCATATATTGTTAAAATGAAAACAAATGATAAGAAATGAAAGACAGGATTTTTCTGTGTGCTTTCCTTGTTCAGTATGATAACCTTAGCTTTAGTTTGTATGAAGGAAAAGGGATTGGTATTTCTGTATCCATTCCTAATAACTTATTCATTACTTGAATCCAAGTTTAAAGTCTGCAGTCATAAACTAAAAATGGACTAGACACAATTTATTTTTAAATTTTCTCCGCCCAAAATAACTGTCCGCATCTCAAATCTATTCAATATTTGCTATCATATACTTACTAAATATATGTTTGTTTGCTTCTTTGCATATTAATGTGTCCATTTATATAAATTATTTACTATTTTTACTATTTATTCATTTTTCATAAAATCCAGTCACTATAGGATGCATTACATTCCATTCCACCAACACCCTCACCCCCAGAATTTAAGAAGAGCCTTGTAGATCAATAATAGCAAAATCTTTTATAGCAATGATTAATCTATTTCCGGTCAATGGTAGTCTTGTTGTGTGTTGAATCATAGTATGTTCCTTCTGCTTTTCTGAAATGAAGAAACAAAATTACATTTAAAATGTATGCCTTTTTTTCTAATATATCATGTTTCCATGCATGTTTTGAGAATGTATTTCCAGCTGCACGGTAAAATTGCATAGACTTAAGTCCAAAAATCTGATCAATTTGCTTAAACAAAGTTGTTGAACTGAATCGCTTAGTCCACTTTTCTGTATTTAAGACAATATTCGATCCAAGGAAGAACGGGGAGTTTATGAATATAAAGGCAGCATATATCCAAACACACATATTCCATATAGCTATTGTTTGGAATATTCACTTCTGATCTGCTTCTCCTCTAGGAGACTTAAAAACTACATACAACCAAAATCTTTCACACTGTGATAACAAATCTTATAAATTAATTATAAGTCATTGACTGAGATGGGCAGCAATAGAAATTGAATACATAAATATTATATAGAAAACAAAAAAGAATACCAATCTTAGATTATAAATATGGGATCTGGATTTTATTGCACTGATTTCATCTCTTCTTACCTGATATCTTTATGGTAAAGGCCTATTTATTTATTTATTTATTAAATTTAATATTTCCCAACTCTCAACAAGACTAGGCAGTTCAGAATTAAAAACATTATAAACCAATGAAACAAGACTGAAGACTAAACTGGATAGGAACAACCATCACGACAAAAATTGAATCCACACAATCCAAAGGGGGGACTTCTCTCTTACTGAAAGCCTGGGGGACGAGCCAAATCTTCATGGCCCCTTAAAATATCAGGTGGGTATGGGACGATATCATCCAGAACCTTCATTCCAGAGGGCAAGCATCTATAGAGAAGATGCACTCCCTGAGTTCTCAATAGATGGTGTTTGTTTTATTCAAAGGAACCCAGAATATGCCAACCTTATCAGATTGAATAGCTGGGCAGATACACTGGGAGGCAGTATTGCCTCAAATAACCAAGCCATCTGTCAGGTTATAATTATTAAATAATAATGATTGTCCTGTTGTTCTCTTTTTGGGTTATTAATTAATGCTAACTCTAAATAGAGAAGGAGTATGGTTCTAGCTGTAGCTCTGCATAAAATTTCCCCTTATGTTTTATATATGGGGAATACATGGGTATCTGTGGAGGTCTTCAGTTGGTTAAATCTATTTCCCTCAAATTCTACAACTTAAATATAACTTTACTCAATGAAGGTATTGAACCTCCTGGTGAATGCCAGACTTAAAGAAGGCCCACCAAGCTTGACAGAATCAGTTTAAGCATTACTTTGTTCTATGTGGTATACTATTCTAAAAGTGAATCTATATTACTAAAATTATCATACCTGTAACCTTAGTGGGTGGAATTCTGCATCATAGTGCAACATCTTTTGAAAGAAGGTTCTTCAATCGGCTAATTTATGCAAAACATCTAAAATGTTTCCTATGGCCAACTCCTGATGTTTGACTCTGCTTTCCTTCAAGGCTGATAAATATCTGAATATCACCTTGAATTTCTAAGAACTTTTCAAGACTTGCCATTATTGAAGGCATTGTCACAGGTTGTCTAGTTAGTTATGTAACTTACCTGAAGTGTGCATATCCTCTCTTACTAAATCAGCTTCTTTGACTTTCTATTTTCTTGAGATCCTCATGTTGACAGTGAAAATTGAAAATGGTGTTATTCAACAGAACTGAATTTGGAAGGCCGGACTAGTGGAATTCAGAAAAACAATCTTGGCATTACCACCATGTTAATTGTTCAAATTGCCATAGCAACATTGGAAAAGGGACATATTAGCAACAGTAAGGTGAACTAATTGTACTATTTCACAGCTGGAAGCTTAGGAGTAGAATTTCATATTTAATTATGCTCCAAACATTAGCATTCAAATCAGAAAAATGCTTTTGTAAAGCCTGTTATATAAGGAGAAACTCTTGTAAAGAACCCGAGACAGAAAACATTAATGAGGAACTAACTTGAAAATTGTAACAAACATTATGAATTAGTAATTGGGATCTGATTATCATGTATATGTTGCAGAACTACAAATCCCAAAAGCTCTGTCCAATATAGCTAATAATGAAATATGGTGAGAGCTATAATTCAAAATTTCGGGAATCTGAAGATCTCCAAATGATGATGATGATTCTCTTAACATGTTACTTTCTTATCATAATAAAAAAGAGAAATAAGAAGAATAAGTAGGTTTCGTTTTATTTAAACTACCAGATTAAAAACTAGGAGAATGTGAGTTCTAGTTCTGTTTTAAGCATGAAAGCTGGCTGGGTGAGTTTCAGCCAATCACTCTCTCTCACTGTCCTCAGCCCAATTTACCACACAGGTTTTGTTGTAGAGAAAAATAAAGGGAAGAAAAGTATTTTATCTTCTTCTGTTAACTGCCTTAATTGTTTATAAAATAATAAAGGAGATAAGATATTAAACAAAATAAATATTAATGCACTCAGGAATGACAGAAGAGTTAGGGATATTATTCCAATACCTATATGATATATATATATTTCTGAGGTTTTCGCGGGTGTTAGTATGTAGGTCTCTAGTTGTTCGGGTTTTCTCCCGCGTAGAATTGGAGATGTCTTGGCGACGTTTCGACGAAGTCTCATTCGTCATCTTCAGGCTGCTTCAGACTACTTCAGGTTTGCAGTTAAAAGGAACAACCAGCCGAGATCTCACACTACTCCTGGAAACACCAAACCTGAAGTAGTCTGAAGCAGCCTGAAGATGACGAATGAGACTTCATCGAAACGTCGCCAAGACATCTCCAATTCTACGCGGGAGGAAAACCCGAACAACTAGAGACCTATATATCAGCACAAATTATATATATAATTTATATATATATATATACTTAAAGTCACAACCCCTGGTATGCCCAAGTATGGGAGGAAGGTCACACTTCCACTCTCTGTCATTAGGCTCGTCACAAGAGACCATCCAGACAGAAACCCAATATTTTTTTACTGTTGCCTTTTTGTTACATTTGTTATATTTATGCTGATAAATAAATAAAGGGGAGACTAGTATAGATCTATTTCAAGCTATTTAGCTCTCATCAGCTAGCCATACCCAAGTTTTTTGGGAATCGAACCTGTGCTCTATTGCCTCCCAGGCAGGGAGTTAACCATTTGAGCTACAGAGAACGACTCCTTTATCAGCCAGCCAGGTGGGAGGTATACTTAAAGTCACAACCCCTGGTATGCCCAAGTATGGGAGGAAGGTCACACTTCCACTCTCTGTCATTAGGCTCGTTATTTATCAGCATAAATATAACAAATTAACAAAAAAGGCAACAGTAAAAAAATATTGGGTTCTGTCTGGATGGTCTCTTGTGACGAGCCTAGCTTGAAATAGATCTATACTAGTCTCCCTTTATTTATTTATCAGCATAAATATAACATATATATATATATATTATATATATATATATATATATATATATATATATATATATATATATATATATATATATATATATATATATATATATATATATATATAATATATTATATAAATATAACATATATATATATATATATATATATAAATATACATATATATATATATTATATATATATATATATAGTATATATATATATTATATATATATATATACACATACATACATACATACATACATACACACACACACACACACACACACACACCACACACACACACATACAGGTCTTGGCATATTCAAGTCTTTTCCCGTGTAGATTGATTGAGAGTATCTTGGTGATGTTTCGACGAGGTTCCACTCACCATCTTCAAGTAGCTGTTGGTTTAAGTAGCAGTTGGTGTGGTTTTTTTTTCCAGTAGATGGTGTGTCCTAGGGAGCCATTGGGTTTTTTGTAGATTAGCACACCCAGAAAGGGAAGTGGTACCTTGCCAAAATGTTGCCAAGACACTCTCAATCTTACAATGGGAAAAGACCCCAAATATAACAAGACCAGCATACCTACACCCTGAAAATCTACAAAACAATATCTTACCTCTACGGGGAGAAACCTTCCTGCTCACCAGACCTATGAAAAACATGAAGTCCAAAGAGCCACCATCTTATGTGACCTCACATTCTTACGCAACTGCCAAGACAAAAGCCTGATTCCCACATGCTTCCAACTATAACCTCAGCCACTGAAAGGATCCTGAAAAGACTGAATTAGCCCTAATCAGAAATGAACTCCATGGGAAAATTATTCCTACTAGACCAAACCAACTGAGACTACTCACTCTTCACCTCAAACTCAGCAACAAAATCTACCCAGCACTCTGGACAATTCCAAACAACTAGCCCTCTGGAGACCTGAACAGAAAACAAGACAGACCACACACACCAACAAACTCCAGAGACTAGAAAAACAACAGAAGCCCAACCCCCCTCCACAGCAATGTCCTTTACAGAGGTTTCAACTTTGCAGTCGCCCCTAAACACATCCCCTCTGAAGACATCATATGTGGAGTTGAAGCTACACTCACCAAAATCAATCCATATACATACATACATACATACATACATACATACATACATACATACATATATATATATGTGTGTGGTGTGTGTGTGTGTGTGTGTGTGTATGTGTGTTGTGTGTATATATGTGTGTGTGGTGTGTGTGTGTGTGTGTGTATATATATATATATATTTATATATTTATATATTTATATATTTATATATTTATATATTATATATTATATATTTATATATTATATATTTATATATTTATATATAAATATATTTATATATTTATATATTATATATTTATATATTTATATATTTATATATTTATATATTTATATATTTATATATTTATTTAAAGTCACAACCCCTGGTATGCCCAAATATGGGAGGAAGGTCCACTTCCATTCTCTGTCCTTCGGCTCGTCACAAGAGACCATCCAGACAGAAACTCAATATTTTTTACTGTTGCCTTTTTGTTACTTTGTTATATTTGTGCTGATAAATAAAGGGAGACTAGTATAGATCTATTTCAGGCTATTTAGCTATAAATAGCTAGGCATACCAGGTTCGAATCCCAGTAAGGGTATGGCTAGCTGATGAGAGCTAAATAGCTTGAAATAGATCTATACTAGTCTCCCTTATTTATTTATCAGCACAAATACAATACCACACACACACACACACACACACACATACATACACACACACATATATATCCACCAATTGACTGAAAAAGTGAATGGCATCCATGATTATTTTTTAAAAAGTTTGTTGTGTGTGTGGTGTGTGTGTGTGTGTGTGAGAGAGAGAGAGAGAGAGAGAGAGAGAGAGAGAGAGATACTTTTTTCAAGGTGCCGGTTTTACATAGGCTAATAGTCAAGAGCAGAATTTAATAACTAGGGAGACTATCAGTATCTCAATGGTACCCTGGAGATTCTAAACCTGTTGACATAGCCAGGTTTTGAGGAACCACCAGAAAATCAACAGAAATGGAGTCGGCCTCATTTCTTTGTTTCATCTGTAATAGGAGAAGGAAGGGAATTATGAAATGTAGATCTCTCACCAATGGTGCCATAGCAGGCACCTTCTTTCAGATACGATGGGATGGACAAATATAATTGTGGAGAGGCATTTCCTTAAATAATCTGGCCCCATACCATGTAGGGCTTTAAAGGTCGAAACCAGCATCTTGAATTAGACCCAGAAACAGATAACCAATACTTCTCCAACTAATGCAGATGTTAATGTGTTGTCCTAGAAGCACAAGTTACTACCCACACCACTGCATTTTTCACTAGATGAATTTTCCAGGTTCTATTCAGGTGAATCCCATAAATAAAGCATTACATTAGTCCACAGACTAGGGCATGAGTGACCATGAGCAGATTCCCCACCTCCGATCTAGGAAAAGCTACAATTGGTGCATAATATGGGGTAAAGGCCCTCCTAGCCATGACAGCTATGTATTATTGAGAGGAGTTGTAAGGTCAGGAGGACCCCACATAAGATCTGACAGTCCCTCAAAACCTGGTTTGTCAACAGACCTAGAGTCCCCAGGGGACCAGTGAGCTATTGAGATGGTTCCATACTTATTAACTTATGCTCTTGAATCTTAGCCTATATATGTAAAAACACAACCTCAAAATGATCTAGCAACATAGATGGCATTGTCCTAGAGCCAGCAGGCCCCAAAATTCAAAGCTACTCAGTCTTGCTATATGGTTCAGCTGAAGCCTGTTGTTCTCCATCTAGACTCTGACAATCTCCAGGCATTAGGACAAGACATCCATGGCATCTCATAATTTACAAGGAGCGAAGATGTATAATTAGGTATCATCAGAGTATTGATGATACCTTAGACCATGGCTACAGATGAGCTCAATCAGTGGCCTCTTGTATATGTTGAACAGGAGTGGAGAGAACACCAAACCCTGCAGCAATTAACATAGTAGAGATCACCACCTCTTAGAACCTCTTAGAGCCGAGATGGCGCAGTGGTTAGGGTGCAGTACTGAAGGCCACTACAGCTGACTGTTATCTGCAGTTCAGCGGTTCTAATCTCACCGGCTCAAGGTTGACTCAGCCTTCCATCCGTCCGAGGTGGGTGAAATGAGGACCCAGACTGTGGGGAGCAATATGCTGACTCTGTAAACCGCTTAGAGAGGTCTGAAAGTCCTATGAAGCGGTATATAAGTCTAACTGCTATTGCTATTGCTATTAGAACTGACCACAGAGAATGAAGGCAAACTAGTACAATACAGTGTTGCTCACTTCCATCTTTTGAGTTGATCTAGAAGGATACCATGGGAACTGCATTTTAACTAGCTTATCTTGGTTACTTATTTTACTCATAGGAATCAATCCTATACAAATCAATTCAAATTTGAATGATATAGAAAACCAGGTCAGTTTCGTTCAGATTTCTTAGTCAAAATGTTAAACTGAATCTGATGTGGATCACTGAATTAATTAAAAAATGGAATTACATATGAACAAAAGCTTAATGGATTAACTCCCTTCAGAGACATCCAATGCAATTTGATATTCCAAATTATTATATTCCTTAATTCGGAAAGTCAATTTGATTCAGGCTGATTAAATTGCCTTCAGATAGAATATTTGCACATCCTTAACAAGAATAAGGATGACTGCATTAAATACATAGTGTAATTTGTGTCTGTGTGTGTGTGTTTTATTCTAAACTGCTTTGAGTACTTACAGTACATAACAGTGCAAAATAAAGTTCAGAATAATTTAATAATAAATATTTTAAAATTGCCTTCATGAGTCATTTTCATTTTTTCAAACATTTTCATCTAATTTTAAGATATAAACTATTAGGTCATTACTCTCTGCAAAACTACATATATATCTATCTATATCACTGCAGCCCAATTTCTATTAATTCCACTTTCCACAGAAAATTTTACAAAGGATTTGTGTCAGGTATTTTTGAGTAGACATTACAATCTTGTAATGTGTAGTGTTTGTATTGTTAGATTGTACTTTATGTTAAATACATTTCATTTCTTTGCCTTGCTGCAAGTTCTCATATTATTATTTGTTGATGTATTTAATATTAGATGCTGCATTGCTTCGGATTCAAAAGCAAAAAATCCTTGAAGTGTATGGGGCCGATATGTAACACCTATCTGTAGATCCTTAATTAAACATATCCTTTCCAAGCTGCAAAACATAGCTGCATAATCTGAGGAAGATACAATTACTTTAAGGAATGGGAGACAAATGCTATATGAGCACATCTGCGTACTCCAAAGCATCTTTTCACTTGTGAGTTTGAAGCACTGCACATCTAACATGCAGAGTTTATTAAATAGCTTTATGTGGGGAGAGGAAACTTGCATTTCTGAGTTTTCTGCCTTAATTGTGAGGTAAGATGTAAGAGGAAATAATATCTTGAAGGGATCAGTGTCCCAATCTTAGCAGGAGTTAGCATTAAGACTTTCTTCAAAAGCTACATATAAAGTATAACTAATCTTCTCCCGATTTAATGTCCAAAATCCAATATAAATGCCATAGTTTTGTCCATTTTTTGAGACAGTAATATGAATTAATTTCTTGTTCTACAAAAGTGAGTTGGAAGCAGATCCAACTGGTTGTTATATTTAAAGTTAGCCTACCTCACATTCTATTTCTCAATGTCTACATTTTCTTGCTTGCTGTATTTGTGGTAGTTCATACCAAGGGAAAGGGTGGGATCAAAATCTTGCAATAGGTGGAAGGAAATGAAATAGATATCCACAAGTCTTCAAGAAATCTTGTCAACTTCTGAAAGAAATATGTCTGAATGTGTTTGCTTGTGTGTGGTATAAAATAAAATAATTTCTGAAGTTTATTCTTTCAAAATCAGCCCAATCTCTGAAAAATGCCTAAAGAATGATCTTATCTAGTTAGCATTGGTAATGTCTTACATATGTTAAACTTCACAATTCTCATGATATGCAGCAGAGTTTTTCAGCATACTTCATTTGTATATTCACCAATGCACATACAGCATCCCAACTGCCCATTGCAGATCTACAAAATTCATAATTATTACTTTTTAAACATTTTTTAAAAAAATACAAAATTTATAAATTGAAATACAGAAAAATAATATACAAAAAGAAATGAAAAGAAAAATAGTAATATCAAAAACATTAATTTCACTACTTCTATTACAGTTATTATTATTTTAAAAATTAAATGATCCACCTTGTGGAACATGTGCTAGATATTAGAGATCAGATTACCAAAATCATATTAAATCTGAAAGCTTCATAAGATTTCAAGTGATTTTCTTTAGAAGGTGTACAGTCATTGTATTACATTATTAATTGGAACCTGGCTCCTTTCAAGGTTGAAATAACCTTGAAATAAAAAATAAATTTTTACTGTTTTTGTTCATTGGGTGCGTGTTAACATTGTCTCCCAAAATCAGAAACTAAGAACTGAGGGGAAAAATCATGCAGAATTTTGCTGTGTGGGCTATTCTTTTGCTTGCTATAGAAGGAATGTGAAGAATACTTAGTTAAATAGGACTTCATTCTAAGATGTAAAAATGGAACTTCCTGATTCAAATATCAGTTTTTAGCTATACAAAATTTAGCGATTTGCTACAAAAGACATTTCATAGGCAGTAATTGCAGGCTGAAATTTATCATGGCAGAATAGTAAGATACTTGGGAGCTTGAAATATATAAAAATAATGAGGTTAGAGTGGGAAAAACAAGACCCAAAATCACTGGTTACTTTTTTTTTTTTATTAGAAAGTTTTTTAATTTTAATTTGAAACAAGTACAACATCTTTCTTTACATCTATAGAAAATGTATCAGTCGATCACAAATAAACTTTGGTACATCTCCTCCACAGTCAACAAACATAACTCATATTAACTCGAGCATTTTAACTCAGATATTCATACATATCACCATCGTCATATATCCATTTTCATTTGACTGTAATTATTATTTAAAAATATTAATAAAAGTAATAATCTTGAACATACATGCCCACACCAGTGGGAAAAGAAAAAATCAAAAAGAAAAAGCAAAAAAAACAAAAAAGCAAAAATAAAACAAAAAAGGACAAAAAGGACAAAAAACAAGGCAGGAAAGAAAAAAGAAAAAACAAAAAAAAGAAAAAAAAAGAACACAGATATCTATTATAAAAAAGAAAAAGTATATCAACTGGTTACAACATGCTTTGGTGCATCTCTTCCATTAACTCATATTAATTCAAATATCTTAACTCAAATGTTTACCATATTAACATCATTATACCTCCACTTTTAGTTAACTATATTTATTTAAACATCCTTCATCATTAACTATGCCAAAGAATTAATCCATAACACATGCTGACATTTCATTTACTTGTTTGTAAAATCCTCTATTAACATCAAATCCTCATATCCTATTTTAGCTGAACATCCATAATATTTAGTTATATCATATATCATAACATTTTCCCCATATTAATTAACATTTAGCTGTATATATTTTATTTAGTTTTTTAATAGTGATAATTATTGTAATTGATACCCTTTATGTATAATCCAAAAATGTTTTCTCATATCCAATTGTTATTTATCATATCAACTCACATTATATACATTACTATCAATATCAATTATTATTCAGCTATATCTATTACAAAAAGAGTAATTAGATTTAGCTAATTTTCAATTGTATTCTTCAGTCTATCAGCCTATGTCTCTCCAATAGCAAACTTCCTTAGTCCTCTTACCATTCCTAAAACAAATTCCCCAAACGTTTTTATAAGCAAGTCCAAACAGAAATATCTTCGCACCTTTTTGCTTAGGATGCCTCTGACATAATAACTTTGTCCTTGGCTTGTTCCAATCAATTATCTTTGACTTTCAAGGGTGGTGTCAAAAGTTCTGCAAATAATGTTTCATAAAGTATAAATTCTTTGATGTTACTCATTCCTCCTGGAATCTGTCTTTTGAGATAAATTTTCTGTATGGCCCCCCTTTTTTCAAACGTTACATCTCTTTCTCTTTCTGCCTCCGAAGTAAAACAGACGCCCGGTGTGTCAGCAGATTGAGAAACTTCCTTTCTGACATTCTTCATTTGGATTTCAGGAACACTCAAACATTCAACGCTCTGACTCTTTTTTTCATAGTTTGATGTTAAAAACAAAAGATAGTCGATTTTTTTAAAGATTTCTTTTCAAATTTTTCATAAATATCAAACAACTTCTGGAAAGCAGAGAAAATCTTTTGAAATGAATCACTTGAAGCAAGTACAGACGCCATGATGATGTGACACAGATGAAATTGCAAGTAGGGACACGCTGGGAGCTATGCAGTCTTATCTGATCTTAGGCCAACACAGCCAAGCAATAAAGATGTCAAATTATAGTAAATTGGTTTACAGCCCACTTAAGGAGAGCCGTGAGGGAGTGTTGAAGTAAAATAAACTTCCTTTTATCCACGTAAACAGCATTCAAAACATTTAAAAAATAAAGTAACCACCAACCATAAATTCATTAAAAAAAAACCAATTCGCCGCTAGATTCTTCTGTTCTTTGGTTCAATTAGCTTAAATTTTAGTGCGGACCGTCTCTCTCTTTGAGTAATAAAATCAGCTTACCAGATGGAAACACTTCTGCCATTCTTAGGGGCTGCCTGCAGTTTCGGTTAGCATAGAGCTAATCCAGGAAGGTATGGCAAAAGGGGTTAAGTTCCAAGCCCCCCCCCCCCCCCCCGAGACCTGCGAACGTCTCTGAGGTCACTGGATCTCCCCAAACCTTCACTGTCTCTCCAGGACAGCTAGGGTCGTAAACGGCCCGTCCATTTCTTCCGGAATAGGGGAATTTCAGGAATGGCCTGAAACTCCGTCTTCTCACTGCTAAGCCCCGCCTTCTTCCACTGGTTACTTTTTAATATGTAAATCCTTCCTATTGTTCAAGGAAAATTGTTCAGAACCATTTAGTGATTTAAATTCAACTATTTAAAACCTCCAGATTAAAATCAGCCCATTGAGACTTCAAAGAAAGAAACAAGAAAAGACGGATAAAAAAAAATGCCTTTTTCTATGATCACCTAATCTTGATTATTCCTAATGTCAGAAAATCTTCTGTACAGTCCGTGCTTTAACAGGCTTTTTACTGTGTGAAGATTCAAAATATTAAATGAATAAACAGGCATTACAATCTTAGATATCCAAGACCAAATTGTCCAACACCAATATTTATGCTGATTGAAGTTTAGATGGTACCAGTCAATTTCTATCAGAGGGTTATCAAATGTCCTGAAAGTTGCTTTTATTAACCAGCAGTGATCATTTCAGCTGTTGTCTCCACCTCACCAAAACAACCCACCATGGTAATCACATATCTACTTGACGTAATAATCAATTATTGTTCTCCCAAATTGTAAAAATACTTTTCAATGCCAGAAAGTCATCTAATTGTTCCTAAGAGTAAGCAGGTGTGATCATGTAACTTTTGAAACAAACCAATGATAAATTTATAAGTTTGACTCCAACACTTCCATATTTTTATACAGACAGACAGAGACATACACAGAGAGATAGAGAGAGACAGACAGAGACAGATAGATAGATAGTCAAATACTAACTTCTTGGAAAGCTCTGTGTAAATTTCATGTCCTCACAGTGAAAACTAGAAAAAAAAGGAAGAAAAAGATTGATGTTGAACCCAGCCAAAATGGTCTTAATGTCACATTTTATCATACTATTAGCATACAGGTTTGTATCATTCTTTTATGATGTAAGCCACAGGGAATCATTAAGAATTGTGATGGATAAAAATAAAATAAATGCATAAAACTTGCAGCCAGGTGCCATACAAGTTAGCAGGAAAATTTTCTAAAAGTGTATGTTTTTGGTCAAAAATCTGTGTGCAGATGGCCATATTACAATGGTGGTAAAATAGCATTATTCAATTATCACATTTATATGACTCCCTATCTCATAAGCAAGTGATTCTGGGTGGTATACGATAAAACTAAAAACATATTTATTTGTCTAATATATTTCTCCCATATTTCTTTATATGCATTTATATAATAATAAATCATATTATATTCGTCCAATGTAAAAAATTAATGGGGGAGGGAGGGAGAGAGAAATGCTTCTGTATGCTTGTCTTCAGGCTTATTATTAAGATATCATTTTAAAGTGGCTTTTAAAAAAGCCTCTCTTCCTCTGGCTTTCTGTATGATACAGTTTGAGCAGACAGCTCAAGAACTGTTCCCTTCCTGTAACTTTTTTTTTATTATTATAATTCCCTTCAAAATCCAAATTACCTAATTTTAAGAAAGGGCAATGGCGATTTTTATGGTTCAAACTTGAAATCTGTGTTGACAATTATCTAGTTCTTTCTATGGGTCTCTCAGTTTCCTGAAGCGACCACATAGGAAACATAGCAAGATAAGGTAATTCTACTTTACTGTAGTGCTACATTAACAGAATCTTGCCAATCTGAATGTACAGATCTCCCACTGTCTCTTTTTATCACCTGATAAGTAGGACAGATCATTTCTCTTTCTCTATCTGTTATTCAGTTGCAGGCTTCTCTCTCTTTTATTTGATTATTCCCCAGAAAAGCATCTCTTCCCCACATTTTCCAAGATCATTCTCATATTCTATTATAGGGTCTGAGATCTGGGAGATAAAGAGATCCACCATCACAGTTCACAGTCACAGAGCCTTTCAAAAAACTGATCCTATAAACTCAATTCTAACTGCTTTTGGAAATTGCTTATTTACTGCTCCAAAACTATTAGAAATCTTCAGAGCAACCTTGGAAAGCCACCTGATGACTGGCATGACCAATAACAAAACAAAAAAAAAGGATTTTAAAAATTGGAAATAAATAGCAAAAAGCTAAATAAGATTTTGATCTAACAAATTGTAAACTAATTAAGCATCCAGACAACTTTGGAACATTGATACTTTTATTATAAGAAATCATTAAATAAAATAAACAGCATTTCATGGGAATCAAAACATTTTATCTATTTTAAGTCAAGACAGAAATTACAAATTTTATGATTTCATGATTAGACACTTAGAGAGGGCAAAAAATTGCAGGCAGAAAAAGAAAAGGGGAGTGTAAATACCTTTGGATTTAGGTTAGTATGGAGATTTATAAAAGGACACAAAGCACTATAACATTAGAAATATTTCAAGAGATTTTCAAAGAACGGTGCTAGACAATAGTATCTACAATACCAGAAATCTCAGAAATGATATCTGATTCTATGGATAGACTTTGTCCAAAATATATTAAAATCTTATGCAGAAATATTAGAATCAGGAATATTGGATAATAAAAAGTGTGGATTACAAAATAGAGGAGGCAGTTAAATTAAAATGACAAATGACAAACCTAGAGAATGACTCTGAGAAGAATTTTTTCTCTCCTTTTTAACTATATGAATAAAACTGATCAAAGTTTTGAAAATCAAAGTGGAAATATAAAAGATGTGGATTATAAAATAGAGAAGGTAGTTAAAGTGGAATTACAAATAACAAGCCTTAAGAATGAGTCTGATAAGGACTTTTTACTGGATATACAAAAGAAGCTGATCAAAGCTGTTTGTTTTGTTTTCTGTTTTCTGAGCCAAGGTGGCGCAGTGGTTAAATGCAGCACTGCAGGCTACTGCTAGATCAGCAGTTCAGCGGTTCAAATCTCACCGGCTCAGGGTTGACTCAGCCTTCCATCCTTCCGAGGTGGGTAAAATGAGGACCCAGATTGTTGGGGGCAATATGCTGACTCTCTGTAAACCGCTTAGAGAGGGCTGAAAGCCCTATGAAGCGGTATATAAGTCTACTGCTACTGCTACCACTGCTATTTGTATGCCGCCCTTTTCCCTGGGGGGACTCAGGGCGGCTCACAGTTCAAAAAGGGGGGGGAGGACAAACAATTTTCCAACATGAAGACAATACAACATATTAAAAAGAAAACACAACAGTCACACAATTCGGGTGGGGTTAGAATCTTAACCCCAGGCCAGCCGGGACAGCCAGATCTTTAAAGCGGCGCGGAAGGACTGGAGGGTGGTGAGGGTCCGAATCTCCACGGGGAGTTCGTTCCAGAGGGTCGGAGCAGCCACCGAGAAGGCTCTCCTCCGGGTAGTTGCCAGTCTGCACTGGCTGGATGATGGAATTCGGAGGAGGCCTAATCGATGCAATCGTATCGGTCTAGTGGAGGTAATAGTGGAGCTTTGAAAATCAAAGTGGAAATACAAATGAAGAACCAAGATATTGACCTGGATAATACCTTTTTTTTTTTTTCAAATATATTTTTATTCATTTTCACATTCAATTTTTACAGTCACTTATATACTGGATATTTGCTATAAGAAAAGAAATAAAATAAAATAAAAAAGAAAACACAACTCATCATCATTCAGCATAAAACAAAACCCCACCTGACACTTCCATCCTCCATACACCCCATCTTCCCCCTCCAACTTTCCTTTCCTCCCTCTAACACTCCCCTTTCCTACTTCCCTTTCCCCTCAAACCTTCCTTTCTCCCCTTCCTCACCCTAGCATTCCCCTTACACCCTCCTTACATTCCCCCTCTTACTCCCTCCTTGCTCCTCCCTCTTCTTTCCCTCTACCTCTCCCCTTGGTGTATTCCTTTATTCAACTCTTATTTATTAATATTGAGCTATGAAGATAGAAAATAGGAAACAAAATATGATAAAAAAAAACCCAAGGAAAAAAATATAAAGAAAGAAAAAAAAGAAGAGACAACCGTATACAAGTGCATTCTTCTTCTTATTGAAATTATATTACCACCCACCCACCCACCCCCAGTAGGTCCCCCTCCCTAGTCCCCCCTGACTTCCCAGGGCCCACACCTGGCACTGCCCTCTGTCAAACACCTTCTGAAGTATCTTGTGATCCTATGGATTAAAAATAAAAGTAATATGAGAAAAAACTAAATAAAAAGAAATTACAAATTATAAAAAGGAAAAGAAAAGAAAAAAAAAAGAAAAAAGAAAAACTCTTTGTATTAAGCTCAGCCCCCCATCTTTATTAATGTTTAAACAGTATAAATCATTCTATATGTGTTTTATTCTCGTCTCTTGCTTCTTTGTTATTTACCCCATCTTCCTGTAGACTCTCCAATTCATCTTCCTTAACCTTGTATTCAAATAAAAATTTATGCAGATTTATGCAGAGATCAGTTTACGATCTAGCTCAAAATAATCTCACCAAACTTTCCCTTCTAGTAGGATTTAAGCAGTGTGGATCATTCCACATATTCAAATAGTAATTTACACAAGAATCAATTTGCATTCTGTCTCAAAATAATCTCACCAAGCTTTCCCTTCTAATAGAGTTTAAACAATGTAAATCATTCCGCGTGAATTTTACCCTCGTCCCTTGCTTCTCTGATATTTACCACTACTTCCTGTAGTCACTCCAAATAATCTTTCTTAACCTTATTTTCGGATAATAATTTACACAAGAGTCAGTTTGCCTTTTAACTCGAAATAATCTGATCAGGCTTTCGCTACCTCTCCACCTACCCCGCGTTACCCAGCTCCCTTCCTCCCAAACCAAAGTTCAGTGAAGTTACCATCTCCACTCTCTTCACTTTAAAGTCCTGGACAATTTAAATTAAAGTTCAAACATATAAGTCCCGTGAAATATGTGTTCAGCATCCGCTGCACGCAGTTCAGTCCCAATATCACACCACCAGTATCCAATTCCGCTTTTTCTACCGGAGAGAGACCGCAAACCCCCATTCAATCCACAACTTTGACAAATATTTTGGAATGTCTAATAGGAAAACATCGTAGTCTAGAGACTGAATGTCTTGCAAATTGTTGGGTCTAAACAGGATTACTGTATCTTAAACCAGACAAATATTTTGAAGACATAGCTAAATCCTCGATCTCCGCTCTTCTGCTTCTCCGGAAGGGGGAGAGCTACACCCTCCGTCTTGCAACCATGTGGTCTGCTGCTTGCCTTCTCCTTCGCCTTGTCTTTCCTCCTTTCCGAGTGAGTCAGGAAGTCCCGCCTTCAAAGTCTTATAGTAGAAATCTCGAGCTTCCGAAACAGAATTGAGACGAAATCTTTGATTCTCAAATGTGACCGTGATGCCAGCTGGCGCTTCCCATTTATACTGTATCTGGTGGTTTCTAAGCTCTTCAGTTAGGAAAGTATAGTCTCTTCTTGCTTTTAACATCTGGGATGGTATTTCTTTGAAGACAATCAAATCCTGCCCATCAACTCGCAACCTATTATTGTAAAACTTTTGTATGATCGCATTTCTGGATTCTTTTGTGGAGAAATATATGATTATGTCCCTCGGGAGCTGTCGCTGTTCTGCTACCAATGAATTCTGGCGATAGATTTTTCGAATCTGCCAATCAAAATGAAATCCCGGGCTTCCCACCGCATGGCTGAAGGCCTCAACAAAGTCTGTTTCAAATTCTCTCGCTCCTTTTCGCGCAATCCTCTGACTCTTATTGCAAATGCCTTCCTGTTAAAATTTATCATAACGAGCTGTTCTTGAGTATCTCTAATTTTTGTTGTAGTGTTTGGATGTTAGTAGTCAAATTAGAGTTAGCCTCCTCCAAGCTTTCCAATTTATTCTCCATTTCAGCGGTGTAATCTGTCAGAGCAGACATGGCTTCAAACGTATCCGCCTTCATTTGGGCAATCTTAATCTCTAGATTATCATATAACTCCAATACAAATTCTTTAATTTCCTGTTTAAAGTCATTAAGCATTTGAGAAAGAAATTCCTGTGTTAAGAAATCTCCAGTAGAGGGCGTAGGAGACAAGGGCAGCGATTTTGTAGCAGATTCTTTAAGCACATTCGTAGAAAGACGCTTTGGCTTTGACCTGGGAGCCATTATAAGTAAAGCTAAAGATAAACAAATAAACAGCGTTCTCGCTCCCCTCAATTTCCAAAAAAAAAATTTGTTTATAGATTTTGGGTAGTTAATGAGGAATAGTCTCCAGGAAGGTAGAGCCGGCTAAGTACCTCCCCTATCAGTCACCAACGGAGAAAAATCACCATTTTGTAACACGTTTGAACAAAGAAGCCTCTAGGACAAACGAGGCTGGTGTTTAAGATAGTAATAAAAGTAAAACCTCTCAGGGGTGGGACCCGCTCGTATTAATCATAAATAACTTCAAACAACTTTGCTTTGTCCTGAGGGGGGAGTCTCCTGTCTGGAGCTGCAAAAAAGGCAGCTGAGAAGAACTGGCTGGAGATAAGAGCTCAGCTAACGCTGGATCTAATCTCCGTCCACAGCCAAAAAAAAAGAAGAAGGCTGTGAACTACGAATAGACCCTAGCCACTGAGCTTCTCCCTGCCCCTTTCTTGCCAAAAAGAGGTGATATCTTTGATCTTATTTAGATATACAGACCAGATCTCTGAGAGGAGCTCCGTTGAGCCCCTTTCGGCGACAGGCTCCGCCCCCAGAAGTGGATAATAACTTTTAAATGGATTTACAAATACAGGTTTCAAATCCTATGACATTTGAATTAATTAAAGATCAAGATTGTTAGAAGTAAAAGGAAGGGATATAGAGTTGGTTAGTTTCATCAAGGTTAAATAAGGCATGTGTGAAATTCCCAAGAGATGACATAATTAATTTATGAGCCTCGAAACAAAGTTCAAACAAAAAACATTCATTTATTAGGATCAACATCTTGGCTTGATCTTCTGTGGAGCCTAAACTGAATCCCACTTAATGGCGTCTGAACTTTACCCCTGTGTCCCCACCCCTCTGCCTGAAGTCATCAATCACTTTCGCCAACAAGATGTTACGGCAGGGTTCTGGACATGCGCATTCACATCCCAGTTACAAGAATATGAGATTTTACTCTGGCCAAAAGTATGCATGGTATTCTCCTCCCTTCTCAAGTTGATAGTAGTCATGGAAATGCTTTAGACATTGGCAGCATGTTCTGGTAACTCTCTAAAGACTTTCTGCTGACATTAGGATTAAAAAAATAATAATCTGTGATTTGCATATAGATAAAGTTTGGGTTATGGAAAGAAGAGAAATGCATTTGTAACCTTATAAATGGTGAAGTGTTATAAACTGTTTTGACTTGTGATGAAGATTTGAAGTCACTTCTTAGTGTTTTCTGTTTCTTACTTTCTTCTGTTTTCTTTCTTTACACTTTTTTTCTTTCTATTTCTTTTTCTGACTTTAGTTTGCATTTATTTTTACAACTATAATTAAAATATTTAATAAAAATATATTTAAAAAGATGTAACTAGTGATCATAATCATGCTTCTTCTCTGACTTCCTTGAAGGGACAAATCAATCATGCAGGTTTGACAGCTACATGAATCATACTAAATATTTAATATGTGATGCTGAGCCCAAATCTTGTTTCCATAGTCCAATATAAATAGATACTTTATGATAGCATGAGCTATAAAGAAACCTTGCAGTCTCATAAAAATTATTGTACACATGATTTATATTTTAAAATTTAAAAATATACCTCTCAACTAGATGATTCATTAATTTACTTTTTTTAAAAAGTAGCTCATTTTTCCAGCAAACCTTTTGCATGCCAGGTTACTGGTAAAAGTTTTAAAAACAGAAAATCTAACTTAAAGCAGAAACAGCAATAAGATATGCAACAACTGTTCATAGTACACATATAAAATCCATAGATATCATGGTCCTGAAGATATATTCTGAAGAGAAGACTTTGTTTAGGTCACAGAGGAAGAGCTTGTGTTCACTCACCACTCACTTATGATTTATTTTGGCTTAAAATCAAAGCAGGACTTCAAAAACACTTTGAAATGTATCCCATTGTTATTTCTTATAATTTTTGACAGAATCAGATGAAATTTTCTGGCATAGACGTTTTCCCCAAATAGACCAAGTCTGACAAATTTCAGATAAATTCTTGGAAACAAGAAGTCTTAAAGTTTTTTTGGCTTTTTTTTTCTTTTACAGAGTTGCTGTCAGGTGCATGAAGCCAGGAATCAAGATTGTTCAAATGAACACAAGTTTACTCTAGCTCTCTACAAGAATCTGAACTACTAATTGGCCATAGCAAATTGAAGGTAGATAAGAGTCAATGGAATTCAAGGAAAACTTAGATCTGTTGTGGGCATGAAAAGACTTGAGACTGATGATGTGCTTGACCCCTCTCTCAGGTTCAGTCTGGTCATCTCCTACAGTTGCTTACATGTTACTTATTATATAGCAAAGTTGGATGAAGTTTGCAAGGCATGCCTTATCCATTCCACAGTAAAGAAACCAGCTAATTTCAGTGGAGATTTGTAGTCCAGGATATTTTTGAATGTAAAAAAAAGGAATTTACCACTTCTAGCCACACAGACATACACATTGTGCTTTTAACCTGCAAAGATTTAAATGAATAAAGTACACAGATATTTGATCAACAGAAATGTGTAAAATTTGAGAAAAGCATTCTGTTTCTTCCCACTTTCCTCGCATTTTACAGTTACATTGCAACTGAAACAGTAGATAAAATAATAATATTTTATGGGTGAAGTGGCACATTCTGATATTTAGAAATACGGCTATTTCCTGAGATGGTATTTAATACTGTCAGCCATATAAGCTAAAAGGAATTTATTTAAATATGGAATATTTCTAATCATCAAAGAAAACCATCTCCATAGGTTGTACTTGGAAAGGTTGCAGCTGGTGAAATGTCACAGCAGGTTTTATTAACTTGGCATCCTCTAGATAGGCTACATCTCTGGAGTTGGTTGGATCCACAGGAGGAGGTGAAGAGGAGGTGAAATAAAGAAACAAATATGATGATATAACTCCTTTTGTGCTTACAACAGTAAGATGATGCAGGAAAATATATAATAGATAAAACTTGTGGTGTCATAGTGTACCCTTTGTCATAAAATCTCACTTTGCTGCTGGGTCCCCAATGGGAAACATTGCAGGAAAATAGTTTAGCAAATCAGACATAATCTCTACTGAATAATATCCTATTATAGTTTTCAGCACCCTATGTAGTTGGGTGCTGAAAACCATAATAGGATATTATGCAGTAGTTGATTTGATTATACCAGAGAACAGAGTAGAACAGAATAACAGAGTTGGAAGGGACCTTGGAGGTCTTCTAGTCCAACCCTCTACTCAAGCAGGACACCCTAGACCATTTCAGACAAGTGGTTGTCCATTCTCTTCTTAAAAGCCTCCTATGATAGAGCACCCACAACATCTGAAGGCAAGCTGTTCCATTGATTAATTGTTCTGTTTGGAAATTTCTCCTTAGTTTTAGGTTTGATTCATTTCCATCAATTGTTTCTCATCTTGTCTTCTGGTACTTTCAAAAATTGGTAGACTTCCTCTTCTTGGTGGCAGCCCCCAAATATTGGAACACTGTTATCATGCCACCCTACTTCTTCTTTTCCCTAGAGCAGACATGCCCAATTCCTGCATCTGTTCTTCATATTTTTTTAGCCTCCAGCCCTCTAATCATCTTTGTTGCTGTGTTCTGCACTCTTTCCAGAGTCTCAACATCGTTTTTATAATATGGTGACCAAAACTGAATGCAATGTTCTAAGTGTGGTCTTAGTAAGGCTTTATAAAGCAAGTAGTAGTAATACACATGATCTTGATTCTATCCATCTGTTAATGCAACCTAGGAGTGCATTGGCTTTTTTGGCTGCTGCTGCACACTGCTGGCTCAAAGATCCCTCTCCCAGTTACTGGTGTGTGTGTGTGTGTGTGTGTGTGTGCGCGCGCGCGCGCGTTCTAGTCACATTCTGTTTCCTTTTTTTCCTTGGGCTTTCACAGTATTTGGCTCTGAATTCTTGCATGGGTTTTGCTTTTAAAAGTATGGTGGCTTGTTTCCACTAGGGTTCCTCTGGGCCTGATTTCATTGAGGCCAGGATGGAGACAACTTGATTCTGTTAAACCAAAATAGTGTATAGGAGCTAGAAGAAGCACAGTAAGGTTCCTGAAAAGGCCACATCCTGAAATCTAGCCTCCCTAAGTGTAATAGGTCATATGTAGACTATGTTTGTGTGGATGTATGTGGTTACACGTGTGCATATGTCAGTCCTTAGAGGTAGTTTAGGTGAGAAGCACCAACCATATACTAACACTACCTTTACTGTAAGGTTACAATAACAGAATCCTGCAAGTCTGGTCATTGCAGTCCAGAAAACAAGGGAATGTCTTTCTGACATATTTACCATACCCCATTCTTCTGTGAGTTAAGCTTCCTCTTATTTGACAAGTTACTTGGCTACTGCTGCTGCTGCTGCTCCTTCTTCTATCTTTCAAGGACATTCTCACAGATCTTTACACACGATTATAGCTTGCAAATATGTTTTTGAAGCAAGCTCCCGGATATTATATGGGGACATCCAGACAATTTTCTTGGCAGCATCATGAAATCGGCTTGCTATTTGCCACTTACTGCCTTTTGTTGTGGGATTTCAACTACCCAGTTCCATTCCTGGCATTACCAAGTGGTTTCTCGCACAGGTACTACTCAACCCTGACCATGTTTGCCTTCTGAGCAAGATTGTCTAGGACTGCCACCTCTTCATGCACCCACACACATAGAGACAGTGTCCAAAACAACTTATGTATATGTCTTAAGAATTTTATTGCTGGAGGCCAGATGATATCACTTACTAATATCCATGAGTAAAAACAGAAGAGTAATGATTCCCCAAACAATGACCTGATTAGAATAGAATCCAATCCCCAATTTAGTTTAACTTCTGCTATCCAACTTCCTTTGAATTCCCTCTGAGATTAACAGCACTAGCCAGCCGCTGGTCACAGCCAATTATCTAAGACAATATGCTCCCGTGGAGAAGAACACATTAAGAGACCCATGAGTTTGCAATGCAACATTGAATCCACATTAATTTACTGCTTTTCACTTCCAAGAAATAACCTTTTAAGTTCATAGTACCTACTTTGCATCTCAATTTTCCTATCAATCAACAAACATAACAATTTGAGGAAAGTATTTTAAACTCCTTTGTTGTTAAGATGTATTTGATTTAACACTAAAATATCCCGAACTAAGCTATTTGAGGGTTGGGTTAACTTTCTATATAATTAAAAGTAAACCAGGAACTGAAGAACAATTTAAACTTAAATCCTTGAATGGGAGAAAATAGCATGTCTAAATAATGTACAGTTCTGATTAGGAAGATTGGCCAATTTAATTGCTTATTATATGTACTATCTGCTTATTTATCTTACATTTCCTGCAAGCCACCACAACTAAATTAGATCACTGAGGAGTACCCAAAGAATCACTTTAATGTGTAAATATTTCAATATAGTGACCTAGAAGTTGACCTAATTTATTTCCTGCAGTAATCATGTTCTTCAGAGAGAAGGGGTGGGGGGGATTTCTTAATCTTTTCAAGTCTGGGAGTGCAGAAAAGTGATTGGAGGAAAGTCAGGTGAAGCAGGTTTTACATATTGTGAGTTCTTATGACCCACTTAAAATCCTTATCCTGTCAGGACATAAAATGTGAAATGTAGCTTGCCAAATGGCATTCTCATTTATGCATATTAAGTGGGATCAGTGGGATAAGCATTCAATTGCCATCCACAACATCCTGTGAAAGTCTTTACGGAAGCAATCCTGTGTAAGATTTTAAACCTTATGGTATTCTTCAAAAAAGATTTTTCATTCTCTGCAAATCTTTGTCGTAGAACTAAAGACTATGTTGTATATAGCCAGTGTAGTTAGGCAAAATTTTGAATGTCCAAAGTGCCATCTGCTTCCTAAATGAGGTTTACCTCTATTTGTGTATATAGGTAGACATGGGTGTGACACATACATACCTGTTTATTGAACAGGAAAATCTCCAGGTTTAGTTTAAACCTGGGTTGGCAATTCAGAGTTAACAAAGTGAGGAAGCAGGAATTTTGCAGAGGATTTTTGTCTCTGCTTACTATTTTTTTCCAGTCTGTTCTTTTTTGATGGAAGGGGGAGGGGGTATTTTCTTAAATTATTCCGAATTGTCTCCCTTCTGATCAATGCACACAAACACATGTCCAATGTGAATTTATAAGAGTGATGAGCTTTAAGACTAATAGGCCATGGTCTAATTATCCTAAAGTTTCTCAAGCAATTTTGACTCTCACATTCAGAGGCAATGCAATCTGCTACATAGCACATTTCTTGGCAGCTCACAGACAACTGAGCAGGAACTGAAGTAATCTATAATTGGACCACATCACTGGAATTCTAACTGGTTCTTCACCTAGATGAATTTCTAATTGGTTGATTATTTGAAGAAGTTCCATTTGGGATTGGTCCACTTTTGAAACACACTTTGCTTATTGTTCTTTCAGGTGAGATTTTAAATAGTGTTAAATGTTCTGACCCCCCTTCTCTGTCCAGGAATGAAAGCCAAAAGCCACGTAACTAAAAACGTTTCTTTTAATTAGTCCAAGCTCTTGTTGGCTGCAAGCCCAAATAAACAAAGATAATAGCTCTGACAAAAGTCCTATAACTCACAAAACACTGCAAGCCACTTATCCAAGTTAGCTTCTCTCGATGTGTGAATGCGAACAAGAACAATCACTAGAACAGGAACAGATGGAACGTTGACTTCTGCCACCAGGGCATGGCACCAGCAGTCTCTTTATGCTCAGGAGAGGATCCCAATGAGCAACAGCTGCTTGCAATCATCTCCTGTAGGTAGTCAGTTGTTCCTTCCATCGAGTAACCCTTCAATGGGGTGCATCTTGCAACAACTCCCAAGTGTTTCCCTGAACACTCCCTCTGATCCAATGGTCTGCCGCCACCTGGTGGCCAATGGCTCCTGCCGGGCCACAACAGTTACATATTTGTCAATTATCAGTTATAGGATTCCAGCCCAGTGGTGGGATCCTGCAGGTTTAACAACCGGTTCGGTGATCGCGTGCTCCGCACGCATGCACAGTTTTAACAAAATTTACCTTCCATGTTATTTTTGGGGAGTAACCCAGCTGTGGCGTGGCAATCCACTCTGGATATAGGTAAGAAAAGTGCAGGGATGAGCTCTCAGGCCCACCTGATCATTGGAGTGAACCGGTTCACTACCCAGCTTTGTTGGAGGTACCGGTTCACCAAACTGGTCCAAACCGGCTGAATCCCATCCCTGTTCCAGTCTCAATTGCTAGTGTATAGTTAGGATACTACATAATTAAACCATGACCTATTAGCCCAGAATCTGGTTGCTTTTGAGTTTAATGTTGGTCATGAAAGCAATATAATGAATTTTTAATCCTTTACTATTTTCATCTAACATGTAAGGGTTACATTTTTAAGCATTATTAAACTAATGGCTATGTGATTTAGATGTCTATTATCATACTACATCTACTTTTATGCTTCTCAGCTCCTCCGTTGATAGCTAATATTAGATTCCTTCAATGTATCAGGTTCAGATATAGTGGCTTGGGTTGCTCATAAGGTCAGATTTAGTGCTGGAGATTGAAGCATTCTTTGCAGACATATGGGAATGTAACCTAATTATGAAGCCAATGTTACAACTATAAGAGAAATTAGGTCTATTTTCAGGAAATACATGATAGGGCTAAGTAAAGCCTACTACCTAGCTAATTACATTCTACAAGAAGAAGAGTCAAATAATTTATGCTCTGTGATCTTCTGCTTAGGAAGAAAAGCAAAAGGAAGTGATCTCAGATTAACAATTTCCCTGAGAAAGGGAAGGCATAAGGATAAAGAGAGGGCAGTGTAACATTTTTCACTATTTAAACCCTATTGCCCCCTTGTGGTCAGTAGTCATGAGCTGTTGAAGAACCAATGGCATTAGATTTGGACCTCCAAAACAGCAGAGCAAAAAACACACACACCTAATACCCACTTCTTTCCTTTTACCCTATATATATATAAAATTATAAAACTAACACTGGGGCTTTATCATGACTTGGCACTATGAGAATAACTTTCTCTAACTGATATATTTAGCGAACTAGAGGCTAAAACATACGATGAACAGTTGTGCCAGGGTACCTACTGTACCTGTCCTAATATTCCCTTGTATTCATTTCATGTATTCATAATCATGTTTATACTTATATCTGTTATCTAATTCATGCTTGATGAAATAAATAAAATAAAAAAATAAATAAAAACTGGGCATGGCTAGTCTAGTGAAGAAAAGTATCAGGGGGGGACATGATAGCAGTGTTCCAATACTTGAGGGGCTACAACAGAGAGGAGAGGATGAAGCCATTTTCCAAGGCACCTGAAGACAACACAAGGATTAATGGATGGAAATTGAACAAGGAGAGATTCAACCTGCAAATAAGATAAATTTTCTACAGTGAGCACAATCAATCAATGGAACATCTTGCCTTTGGAAGTTGTGGGAGCTTCATCACTGGAAGCTTTCAAAAACAGACTGGACTGCCATCTGTCAAAAATGGTGTAGGGCTTCCTGTTTGGGAGGGAGGGTTGAACTAATGACGTACAAGGTCCCTTCCGACCCTGTTAATCTGTTAATATCAATGTGTTGTTAACAGCTAGAGATTCCTAGCGTGGGGATGCTGAAAGTGCAAACTTACAACTCCCAGTTGCAAGTAAATATGGAAAATAGGAAGCTAGATCGCCATTATACATAGCCAAATTAGGGGGTTGGGTCTGCATGCAAAAAAGCTATACATTCCGGGAAGAGGTCAGTGACCATCAACTATATATAATAGTCTCTGTTTTCTTTTTTTGTCAAAAGTTTTTTTTTTATTTTTTAACATACATATAATATAATCTAAAGTATACCAGTATATCTTAACAAGCATTTTTGAGTAGTCAATAATATATCAATTCCTTTTGCCATTAAGCCTCTTCAATTTTTATTTGCTCTTCTGCTTTCCATACACCATATTATAGTCTATTTCATCTTCAGCTCTCATCCTCTCCTTCTCTTCTCTTCCCTACCTTCTTTCTTCCCTCTACCCTCTCTCTCTTCTCTACTTCCCCTTGCTCCCTCCCTCTCCTCTCTTTCCACGTCTTCCCTCTGTCCTACTCTTTCCCTCCCTTCTATTTCCCTCTCCTGTCTCCTTTCTCTCTTTCTCTCTTCTTATCTCCCTTCCATTCTCTATTTTACATGATGTATTTCTGCCTTTTAGCAAACCCCATTTAAAATCAATGGCATTAATAATTGTATTCCCAAAGAAAAAAGAAAAATAATATTTTCCACATTGCTAGTTTTTCTTTTAGAGGTATACCTTTATATGAATTCCATTTGTTTACCCTCCCCCCCCCCATAACTACCTCTTTTTTGGATGCAGTGCAAGACAGATTCAAATTTACCGCTATCCTCATAATGCTGTTACATACTTTTACATCATTAAGTGCCCCTATTTTATTTCATCTTATGATTTTAACTATATATTATTAGGCGTATTTCCACCGTTTCTCTCCATTTCCCCCCTCTCCTCTAATAACTTTCCCAATTAATGTTTTTCTTATTTGTAACCTGGCATAATCATTTCACCTTCTGTTATTAACATATATTAGCTAGCCTACTATTTTTATTCACCTTAATTAATTTACCTTTAATTCTTTTTTGCTTGCAATCCTTTCTATACCATACAAAAATATTACATTTCAGTGTTACGGTTAATTAAAGTTCACAATAGCATATGCTTTACAAACATTCTCCACTTTTTTCCCCCATCACATCCACCAATTTTTATTTTTCCTTCCATTTATTTTTAAAGAATCTTAAATCCCAATCTCTGAACTTCTCCTTTTCTCTGTTATTTATATATCTTTTCTTCCCAATATTTTTATAGCTTTTTGCTGTACCATTTGCCGTGCCCTCTTCAGGATTTCCTTTTGTCTCCTCAGTCTAGTTTCCCTTTTTCTTTTCTTATTATATTTTCCCCCTGTAATAAACTCTTCTTTCTTTTATCGTGCTGCCTGTCTGCTCCATTCTTTTCTTTTCTTTTTTTTCTTTTGGTTTTTTATTGGGACATGCTCTTCCCTTTTCTTTTGCCCCTATTAGATCCAATGAGATCCTTTATCTCAGTGGTTCTCAACCTGTGGGTCATGACCCCTTTGGGGGTCAAACAACCTTTTCACAGGGGTCGCTAAGACCATCAGAACTCTAAACTTTAAACTCCACCTCATGTTCCTCGAAACCCCCCGTGGATGGGCTCCGGAGTCATCGCCAGCCACACAGAGCATTGCCACGGCTCCTCGTCATAGAAAACATAGATGCACATGCACACCCCGTACAATTACAGCCTTGGAGACCTTGCAATGGCGGAAAAGTATTCTCACTCTGACAAAGTGCTGCCTTGTCTTTCACAGCCACCTCATTTCCAATTGGGGGGAAGAAATCCTCTGGATGGATCCTCCCAATTGGAGACGAGCGGCTGTGAAAGATGTGTAGGGTCTAGAGCCCATCCTTGCTGCTGAGGATGGGCACCGGACAGGATGCTGGAGGTGCTGGGAGCCGGGATGAGCGCAGAGGAGCCAGTGACCAGGGCGCCCTGAAGCAGTGCCAGTCAGCATGTCCCGCAAAAAGAGTCCCAGAGACAAGGGCGGCAGCACCATGCCCTCCTCTGCCCTGCCCATCACTCAGCAATGTGCTGCCTCCGCTGCTTCATCAGGTGGGGCAGGCAGGGGAAGGGTGGGGCCTCATTTCCAATTGGGGGGGAGAAATCCTCTGCATGGATCCCCCCAATTGGAAATGAGATGTCTGTGAAAGATGTGTGGGGTCTGGAGACCATCTGTGGAGATGGGTCCCTTTTGCATTCCTCATCTTCCTGGTTCCGGAGTAATTGCCAGCGTGACCCGATAAAAGCGCGAATGTCATAAGTGCGCCTACAAAACCGCGGTGCTAAAACCACGATGTCAAAAGCGCGTCGACAACAGCGCGCCGACAACAGCGCGCCGACAGAAGCACTAGAAATTTAAGTTAAGGTAAGGTTTAGGGTTAGGTTTAGGTTTAGGGTTAGGGTTAGGGTTAGGGTTAGGGTTAGGGTTAGGGTTAGGGTTAGGGTTAGGTTTAGGGTTAGGTTTAGGGTTAGGTTTTGGGTTAGGTTACAGCGCGCTTCTGTCGGCGCACTGTTGTCGGCGCGCTTCAGGTCTCATTCGTCGCTCCTTCGTCGCACGGTTTTGTCGGTGCGGTTTTGTCGGCATGGTTTTGTCACCGCGGTTTAGTGAGGCGCGCTTTTGTCATTCGTGCATTTGTGGTGGAACCATTGCCAGCCGCGCAGAGCCTCGCCATGGCTCCATGCCATTGAAAACATAGGCGCGTGGCATGCGCACACCCTGTAAATTACAGCCTAGGAGACTTTCCCCCAGGGAAAAATGCCACTGCCAGGTACTTTTAACCTGTGATTAAAGGTGACCACAGTATGTTGAGAGATACAGACAGAGAGGCACACACAGAGTGACAGAGATGGGGGAGGGAGGGGAGAGAAAGGGTCGCAGCATTAGGAAGGTTGAGAACCACTGCTTTATCTGCTTATTATTTCCCTGACTGTCTCTTGCTTTTTCTATCTTTGGGTTTTCATTTTCAATTCTTTCCATAATATCTAAGCTATCATCCTTTCTCAACCCAAATGATTCACGCATATTTTTCAACATTTCACATATTTCTTTAAGATCCCACCTCTCCATAGTGCCCGACTTTTAATTTGCTATTTCCTTCTTTAGGTCATTTCCCAATTCTTTACATTTCAAAGCTCCCCCCCTTCAAACAAAAAAAGAAAAGGGTTTCATTGTAAAAGAAAGTAGTCAAACTGCTTGTGCTCAGTTCAAAGTTCCAAAATCCTCCCCGTCAAAATCAGCTGTTTCATTTTCTTTTGTTCTTCTGAGCGAGTTCGTTCTAGCAGAAATGTAACTGTAACCTTTAACTCCATGAAGACACAAAATGCAAATTGTAACAAAGAAGTAGGAGAGAGGAGAGGATTTCTTCTTTAGATTTTAAATCATGTTGAAATCATGTTGAAAGCAAGTCTCTTGGCTTTTGTTGTTAAACTCTGGCTGCCTACTCCTTCAGTTCCCAATTTTGTCTCTGCCTGGTAATGGTTGTTTTCAGTAAGTACCTCCACTTCTTAGCTTTGTTTTTTTGCCCAGTTAGATATCTTAGGTTTTGAATGTAAACTTTAATCTTTAATCTTTAACTCCACAGAAGCAAAGAATACAAATTGTAACAGAGAAGTGGGAGGAGGGTATTCTTCTTCAGTTTTAAATCATAGTTGTTATTGTTTCCCCCTTTCCTTCAGCTCCTTCTTAATGTTTCTGTGGGGTTTGAGGTTTATCAGTTATCAATTACCTGCTATTAATCCAAAATCTTTCCAGGTTTCAAGTTCAACTAGAGAGAAGATTTTTTTATATATTAATGAAATATTCAGTCCTTTTAATTCCGCCTCCTAAACTGGATAAATATTCCGTACTCTTTGGGCTTTAATGTTTTTAAACCACCACCTTTTTCTTTGTTTTGCCATGCAGTTCCCATTTCCTCCATTTATGTTGGTTTACATTTGAATTCTCTCCTAATCACAGCTCCACTCTTATTCTATTGATGGGTTTTAAATCTTCTCACCCAATCTTGCCTCCACAATGCTCTAAGTGCTCTGTGGCCCATCATGCAGGTGCTGTATGCACCATGCAGATGTGTGGAAGTGCAGAAGCCTTAAAAGACAAGTAAGGAGCTCAGGCGGGCAGGTGGGCCCTCTGGAGCACTGTACCGGAACAGTATCCAGTGCTCTGGGCAGGCTCCAGTATGCCCGTACCAGGGCCTACCTCCTGCAACCTACCACTGGAATGACCGCCCTTTAACCAAAATCAATGTAAGGGTGGCAAACATCATCCTTACTTGTATGGCACCATCACTCTTAGAAATTCCTAATTTAGTCATACTATACATTTGCCCAAATAAAATCACAGCCAATAATCTGATTGGGATGGGGTATTGATCATACACCCTAACATTCTGAAGCCAATGGCCCTTGCAGCATCATCATTATATGTGCCATCTTGAATCCTATACAAAATGCAGATTATAAATCTGACAAATCAAATTTAGCTTAAATATATGCTTGTCCTATATTCATTTTTCTTCAGTATTGTTTTCAAAGTTAAATTATCACCTTCCAAAGAGCTCTGCATCACTCAGTGCTCTTAAGAGCCACAATGGCTCAAGCTCTGTGCAACTCTACTCTAGAAAACAAAGTGGTAATTCATGGTAAATCATCCATATATCTTTCACAACAGACTGAAAAGAATATATATATATATATATATATATATATATATATATATATATATATATATGTGTGTGTGTGTGTGTGTGTGTGTGTGTGTGTGTGTGTGTGTGTGTGTGTGTTTTTATTTGTGCTGATAAATAAATAAAGGAAGACTAGTATAGATCTATTTCAAGCTATTTAGCTCTCATCAGCTCATCATTTGCCCAAATAAAATCACAGCCAATAATGTGATTGGGATGGGGTATTGATCATACACCCTAACATTCTGAAGCCAATGGCCCTTGCAGAGTGGAAGTGTGACCTTCCTCCCACACTTGGGCATACCAGGGGTTGTGACTTTAAGTATATACCTCCCACCCTGGCTGGCTGATAAAAGGAGTCGTTCTCTGTAGCTCAAATGGTTAACTCCCTGCCTGGGAGGCAATAGAGCACAGGTTCGAATCCCAGTAAGGATATGGCTAGCTGATGAGAGCTAAATAGCTTGAAATAGATCTATACTAGTCTTCCTTTATTTATTTATCAGCACAAATAAAAACACAAATATAACAAAGGCAACAGTAAAAATATTGGGTTTCTGTCTGGATGGACTCTTGTGACGAGCCTAATGACAGAGAGTGGAAGTGTGACCTTCCTCCCACACTTGGGCATACCAGGGGTTGTGACTTTAAGTATATATATATATATATATATATATATATATATATATATATATATATATATATATATATATATATATATATATATATATATATATATATATTCTTGATTGATTTCCCCTGTAGTGATCCATATATATCCATATATATATGGATCACTACAGGGGAAATCAATCAAGACTTTCCAATTGTTGACTTTCCATAGGTACATTAGTAGAGGGCTTCACTGCTCATGGGGTGAGGAGTACTTCATTGCAGGAACATAACCCCCTTGTACTTCCCTGGATATATACATGCTGCATTCTATGTATAAAAAATATACACATTCGTACAATTCATACACACACACACATACACATACACATGCAGAGTCACAATGAAATAAAATCATGAAAAAGGAGGTTCACTTCTGTGGTTTCCTCTGCTGAATTACAAGAAGAGACAGAGAAGCTGCATGTGTGAGGCTTCAAAGCAAATTAGTCTTTCAGCATGCAAGAGAGACAGCTCTGACCTTTTATTGGGCTGGAGAGAAATGTGGTTAAAATTATTATCAGAGGCTGGTCATCTCTTACAACACAAACACATAAGGAAACTATCACCCTACAACTTTTCCCAACCACCTTTGGAAGATGATGAAAGGTCTTGTACTGAAAGTTTTTTTTTTCTAAAGTCACAATTACAAATAAGTGTTTCTATTTCAACTGTGAAGTTTTCTTTGGATCATGGTAGCAGCACTGGCAACATTGAATGCCTGCAGCACCTAACAGGTGTGGTTGTGATTGTGATCTTCCGTGGTGTTTTGAGAAGACTGGATCTGACTGAGAAGATTGCCTAGTAGATACAAATGACAGAAAATAGCCTTTTCTCTTCCTCTGCAAAGATGCCGGTTCCTGTCATTTGCTATTTATTTATGCTTTTAGTAAAGTCAGTGGTGGGAGGGTAATGGTGATAAGCGAAGAAGAGAAGGTAGGTGGGGTGGGGAAAGGAGAAAAGAGAAATACATTTCCTCTTCCAACTGTTACCACAATAACATTCAATAATTGCAGCCTTTGGGAAGCAGGCTTCACTACAGAAATTGGAGGAAAATGGACACGGATTAGAGAGGAGAGGCCCAACTTTGACTGGATGGAAGCCAGTGGTGGGTTGCAGGCAGTACGCCACGGTACGGGCGTACCGGAGCCTGCCCAGAACACCAGGTACCATTCCAGTACGGTGCTCCGGAGGGCCACCCACCTGCCCAAGCTCCTTACCTGTCATTTAAGCCTTTGGCGCTTCCATTGACGCTCATGGCGCAAACAGCGCCTGCGTGACGCTCCGAGCAGTTGGAGCATCGCAGAGGCTTGCGGAGGCATCGCAGGCAGGCCTCACACGTTCATGTGGGCGATGCAGGGCCCGTTCCAACTGTACCAGTTGGAATAGGATCCAGAACCCACCACTGATGGAAGTGACCTGTTTGCAGTAATCAATAGTCACTCAAACAACTTCAGGGGACTGGGTCTATGATAGCAATAGCAATAGCAATAGCAGTTAGACTTATATACCACTGCATAGGGCTTTCAGCCCTCTCTAAGCGGTTTACAGAGTCAGCATATTGCCCCCAACAACAATCCGGGTCCTCATTTTACCCACCTCAGAAGGATGGAAGGCTGAGTCAACCCTGAGCCGGTGAGATTTGAACAGCCGAACTGCAGAACTGCAGTCAGCTGAAGTAGCCTGCAGTGCTGCATTTAACAACTGTGCCACCTTGGCTCTTATGATAACTCACCACAGCCAACTTGCCATGGTCAATTCACTGCAGCCAACTCATCATGTCCAACTTGCTGCAGTGAAATTACTATGGGACAATTCACCATGGCCAAATTGCCATGGAACAACTTGCTGTGGAACAAGAGTTACACTAATATTGAAGAAATAGTGGAATAAAATCATTAAAGAAAGGATGCCAAAATAGGGACAAAATGAAATGTGAATGACAAAAATTAAAATATTTTTCAACTATTTTAAATAATTGAATTGTTGAATTGTTCCGCTGCAAGTTAGCCGTGGTAAGTTGGCCATGGCAAATTGGCCATGCTGAGTTGACTGTGGCGAGTTGGCCATGGCAAGTCAGCTGTGGTGAGTTGTCCCATTCTGTCAGAAGGGGCAGTTAGAAGGTAATCGTAAAGGGTAAAAGGGCTTCCATGTGCTAATAGTCTTCCTTCCCCAGCCCAATGTTTTCCTTGCTTTTAGGTCCTGTTTCAGAAACCCTTTAGAAAGATGGAAGAATGAGACAGTCTCAGAATCAGTAATGATATTAATGACAAGTGGTAAGTTCTGGCTGATGAAATTTCCTCCTCAAAAGATAATGAAACTCGTTATTGTAAAGTTAAGCAAGATTATGATTTGCTTATAAGAATCGCATGTTAGGAAATGGATACAAAATACTTGAGTCCCAAATATTTGGATGAAGATCTTGTTTCAGCAGGAATGAAAATCAGAAATGGAGATGTTTCATATATAAATTCTCAACAATATTCAAAACTTCAATGATTCAAAACCCCTTAAAGACTTTTTGCATAGAACAAAGTTTTGTGACTTATTTTTTAAAATGCAGTAACTAAAACAACATACCTACCTTATACACCTTTCTCCTTGTACAGATAGTCCTCAACTTACAACAGTTCATTTAGTGACTGTTTTAATGGCACTGAAAAATGAGATGATCGTTTTTCATGCTTACGATCATGGTTATGTGATCAAAATTCAGATGATTAGCTCACATTTATGACAGCTGCAATGTTCCATGGTCATGTGATCATCTTTTGTAATTTTCTAACCAGCAAAGTCAACGTAGAAGTTAGAATCACTTAACAAGCATGTTACCAACTTAGCAACTGCATTGATTCACTTACCAGCTGTTTCAAGAAAGGTTGTAAAATGGGGACAAGGGTTACTTAACAAATGTCTCACTTAGCAACACACTTTTTTGGACTCAGTTGTGGTCGTAAGTTGAGGAATACCTGTATTTTGTCCACAAAACCCTGGTTGGGACAAGAGTCACCCAGCTGGCTTTCATGCCTCAGGCAGGATGAATACTTCCACTGTCCTTTTTCTAGCCTGATGCCATAACCACCATTGGCCAAGCAATGATTAGAAAAAATAGATTGTAGAAAGAATGGAATTATGATATAATCTTAGACAGATTTGATCATAATTGTATGTACAACTGCTGACCAGACCCATTTATTTATATTTCCTTTTATGTGTTCTGTTTCTTTTTTTTTCCTGTTGCCTTTTTATCTTTTTTTATTCTGTCTTTTTCCTTTTACATTTACTATCTTTTTCTTAATAAGTCTATTCAATTATATGTAAAATCTGTTAATAAAAGCCATTTTTTTAAAAAAGAAAGCATCTTGCACCAACAAGCTCAGGATTGTTCTCATGTCCTTTTTTTTTTTTTTGTAATTTACCTTGTACTGTTTAAATATCTTTCTCAGAGTTTCTGTCCTTTTGTAGACAAGTTGCTGGGTGAGATTTTAATTTGCGTTTCCTTTGGTATCATGCATATACTATCATTGGGAGTGTCTGTTTTTCTATCCATTAACCATTTTTTTAAATTAATTCCTCCTTTTTATTCTGATTCAGTTTATTGTGTGTTCAGTCCTCCATAAACAGAGACTCTTTACTTTGTAGGATCCAATTTGGGTAGGTCTTTACTTTCCCTAATGTAATCATCCAGACTTTCAGTTTTTCTTCTACAGTTTGTTTCATTTTTAATTATCTATTTCTTGTTATGTAAAAGCTATAAATAACATTTTTGAAGAGAAGTGCATGGTATACAGTTATTAGGTTCCTTGTTTTTCAATCAAACTCTTTAATTCAACTTGGTCAGCTGTGCTCACAGTATATCTAATTATAGAGATTGCTCAGGTGCTTGTTGCTTGAACAGTACCTCTGACTTTTTATTTAGATTTTTTTTTAAAAAAAGGCTTTTTGATATACTGTAGTTTGAACTAGTAGCCTTATAAACTCAGTTATGTAATAAATCAGAGGATTCCATGAATCTTAAGCATTTACATCTTTCTTCAAGTGCCAGGCATTTTAATGGCATTTCAGTCCATCTTCTCCTATAATTTGGCCTCCTTTAATTGACTGACTAGTATATTTTTCCAGGCCAGATTTCACTGCTGTGCCTTCACTAAATACAAGGACACTGTCCAACAGAGACTCACTTTCAGCTTTTGGTTTATTATACAGTTTTAAATCATTCAAATAAAGCAAACGGTTTATTTTCAGGCTTTGTTTTTTGGTTTCTATACAGATAATTATTTTGTTCAGAATACAGGTGAACGAAATCATTGCCAACACAAAGAGTAATGGTGACAGTGACATCTTTGGAAATGTGCCTTGTTTTATTTTTACTTTCCTCATCTCTTCTCCATTTACTACAATGGATGCCACATTGTCACAGTGATTGGGCTTGCATTGTTCAGAGATGCTAAGAACTGTGTTGGCAGGAGGCTATAGCTCTTAGAAGGGTCATGCTATGCCTTCACAGGAAGATCTCAACTGTGAATCTAGGCTAAGTACATCCCACAGCCCATTTTCAGTGGTAAAAACCAGAAAGAAATTTTCTATGCCAAATTTCCAAGTCAATAAGAGTCCCATATGATACTGATTCTGGGAAAATGGTGATAAGTAGGTTACAGGACTCGGTTACCTGTATTAAACAACCACAGCAGAAAATGCAAAACAGCTAAAAGGTGAAGAGATATGAAAAGTTTGGTAAAAGTAGAAAACAACTAGTTTATGGAGGGTTACTATTAATATAAATGGGTTTCAAAGGTAGATATTGGAAACACAAACTCTCACACTCCAGTATTACTAAACAGAGACTAATGGATCATTGTCGTGTTATTCTGAAAAGCATAGTTTTCTTTGATACTGAGCAGGAAGCTATTGACTGCAAACAATAACTATGGGTTGTCAAAACAAGCCAAAATTACAGATAATTTGAATATTGGACAACTAACAGTGAATAAAATGGTGGAAACTTTAAAATAATGTAATTCTGATCTACACAGAGATCAACACTTGGAAAACAGAAGCACTACAGCTAAACAATTGCAAATTGTTTAGGGATTGCAAAAATCAAATGTCAAATGGAAGAATCGGAAAGAATATTATCATCAAGCAAATAAAAGATCTGCATGACATTAACACAACATGACAATCAAAACAATTCCAACAGAATCTTTTAAAGAAACAAAGCAATTTATGTATTCTATTGCTAATGTAACAACAGAATTTGGACTTAAAATGAGAAAACTATAGACAGACATTTAGAAGGCTAGAGTGGAATGTTTGCTTAGTACAGGATAACAGCAACAACTATGGACGCATCTGAGTAACAAGGTTATATTAAAAATGAAAAAAAATATCAACCATTGCCTTATAAAGCAGTACATTATTGAGCTCAAGACCATTACAGAAACTTTGGAAGAAGGCAATGGATGATGGCACTAACATAGAAAATTTAACAAAATGAAAGCATTTTGGTTTAAACAAAACACTATGTTTAGAATTAAACAATATCTACAAATTCTGGTAAGGAAAAAATGTTGAATATTTCAAAAATGTGTGTGCAAAGAATGGAGTTTTAAAAAAGCACAATGGGTCAATAAAGTTGAGAAAGACATTGATGGATAGCAAATCAAAGAGAAAGGGCTAACTAAGTATGGTTTGAATGCAAGTCAGAAAGAATAAAAACTGCAGTGCCCTGGGAAAAAAATGAATGATATGGCTTTTGTCTCAAACAATTCTGATTATTCCTAGAATGAGGCCTACCAGCATTTCAGGCTTTGCCTCACTCTGTTTTGTTTTCTAGCACGATCTCACTTGTGGGGGGAAGTAAGAGGAAATTTTTTAAAAAGTCCTATAAAATTTGTATCAGAATATGAAGTGACTTTTGCAATCTTTCGGCAGAACAGAAAGATGTTACTCTCTGATGCGATAACACTTTGTAGGTTCAGAAAATAGGACGTACATCTAAGGGCTGTGACTGACTGTCACCTAATGTTCTGCCACCATTCCTTGTGAGAGTAGAAGCTATTTTTAAAATACCTTCCATACATTTCCTTTCCATACTGTATTGATAGTAGAGGCAGATCTGACAGCTAATATGGGGGGAGGGGGGATGAAACTAGAAATGATCATGAAGTAGAGCATCAAGAAAGGTAACTCCATCCTTAGAATAACCTTTGGGCAGGTTCTAATCTGTATGTAGCGGAGGGAAGGCTCCTTAGAACCTCAGTTTTGGATGCCTTAAATTTAGAGGACCCCTCTACATGAATTCAAAAGTATACTGGGAACAAAAAGATGATCAAGGGGAAGTAAAGCTTGTGTTCTTCCCATATTTGGAAGAATAATGTCCAAAGAGGGCTATGTAGTAACATTGTTGGATTGCACACAAAAACTCATACAATGTTATTCCTAGGATGTTGTATCTTGGACTAAGGGAGCCCCTGCCTAAATCCCTTCTCGGTTATCTCTCACTGGATGACTATGGGCCACTCAGAATATCTTAGATTCACAGGGACTGATTGTGATAGATTGGCAGCTGAATTACTGATCAACTCATGATAGGTCTATTTTAAAAATGCTTCCCTCAGACTGTATACTGTATGCACAAGAATAATATAGGATGGGAAAAAGAAACATAAAACTACATGTGTGACATAATTTTATGTTCAAATTTGTGGATAAGAAATAAAGGAGTTTAACATAGTGCCAGAAAATGTTAGATGTTTCCATTTGTCGGTTTTATTGTACGTATTCATTTGAAAGCTTTTATGTTCCCCTCACTTGCTTTTCCACTGATTGCTTGAAATTTTGCTGGAATTAAAGTTCACTCACAAGGACTGATCTATTTTCTATACCAATAAACCTTGAATACTATACTATATTACTGCTTGCTGTTGCTACTGCTATAATACTAGAACCTGGCCATGCTGCACAGCACAAGAACCAGAAAATAGCTGGGGAGTGTGGGGGGCAGGGAAACAATCAAATGCAAACTGTACCCATCCCTTGGAGTTTGGATTAGATCCTCAGCCATGCATAACAATCAAGGTACAGAGAATTATTAGAATCTATTCCTTAAAGTGAATAGGTTGCTCTAGATTTTTGACAGGCAGAAAACTGGGACGCTTGTGTGTATGTACCTAGTCTGTCTAGGTAAATATTTGTTGCACAAAATACTGGGAACTACTAGAATCAAAAGCTTACTGTATATACCATATACCATTGTTAGAAGTTTGGTTGTTACAAGTAGAGTTGAAGCCCATAAATGGTCAACCCAAGAGGTCCCATAATACCTCTACTCATCTCCACCCCACCCTGTATCATGCAACTCTACCACCACCCAATATCCAGCATAGAGTTTCATAGTTTTGTAGGTACAGAAATTCTCTCCCTATAGACATTAATGCTGTGCCATGTAGAAACTGTTGCTGTTATGCAAGTAATGGAGAGGTGAAGACTTGAGCTCCTTATATGAAGAATTAAAACATGTTTGTTATTCTGTATGTTAAATGGTACATGATAAAATGAATTTTGTGATGTAACTTTTGAAATCGAGACACAATATTTTAACTTGTTTTTGTCTTTTGATCTGACTCTAATCAACTACAACACAGATTTCAAAATACATAGGCAAAGATTTAAAGAGGAAAGCTCTATTTATGTGTATGCGAATGCTGAAAACATTCCTGTCTTCTAGTCTTTCACAAAGTCCTATTACTCAATAGATATAGCAGAAGCTTACCTTGAAAATGTCTAGGAAGTGTAAACAATAACAGAGTTGGAAGGGAACTTGGAGACCATCTAGTCCAACCCCCTGTTCACATAGGAGGCCTATACTAGGGATTTGAACTGCCGACCTTTCTGACTGACAAGCTCAGCCATTGAGTGCCATTTATCACCGTAGTGGATTGCGCCACTATGGCCCCTCTGGGTCAGCGGATCCCGGAGACCTCCTTGGTTCACCGAGGAGCTCCGGGAGAAGAAGCGCTGGAGGAGACGCCTAGAGCACCTGTGGAGGTCCGATAAGTCCGAGGCGAACTGAGCACTTTTGACTACCTGCACCAAGGATTAAATCCGGGCACTAAGAGTTGCCAAAAGAACGCATATCTCCGCCTTGGTAGCGTCCGCCGAGTCACGCCCAGCCGCCCTGTTTAGGATCACCCGCTCCCTCCTCAATAGGAGGGATGTGGGAGACCCCTTGCAGGGTAGGGCTGAGGACTATGCCCAGTTCTTGGCGGACAAAGTTGCTCGGTTTCGGTCAGACTTGGACTCCACCGCCGTAGATCCAGCCGAGACACAGGGGGATTACTTGGCAAACCATCTCTGGGTTGAGTTCCAGGATGTTGCCTCTGGGGATGTGGACAACGCCATTCGAGCTGTAAGTGCCTCCACCTGTATTCTGGACCCGTGTCCCTCCTGGCTGGTTGCCAACAGCAGGGAGGTGACACATGGCTGGATCCAGGTGGTTGTGACCGCCTCCCTTCGGGAGGGGCACTTCCCCGCCACACTTAAGACGGCGGTGGTGAGACCCCTCCTGAAGAAACCATCCTTGGATCCAGCCATTTTAAACAACTATCGTCCTGTCTCCAACCTCCCCTTTATTGGGAAGGTTGTTGAGAAGGTGGTGGCCTTCCAGCTTCAACGGGCCTTGGAGGAAGCTAGTTATCTTGACCCCTTCCAGTCCGGCTTCAGACCTGATCACAGCACTGAAACCGCTTTGGTCTCATTGACTGATGATCTCTGGAGGGCCAGAGATGGAGGCCATGCGTCCATCCTGGTTCTCCTTGACCTCTCAGCGGCTTTCGATACCATCGACCATGGTATCCTTCTGCGACGACTGCGGGAGGTGGGGGTGGGAGGCACTGTTTTGCAGTGGTTCTCCTCCTACCTCTCGGACAGGTCGCAGTCGGTGTTGGTCGGGGGGCAGAGATCGTCCCTGAGGCCCCTAACATACGGGGTGCCGCAGGGTTCGGTCTTATCCCCCCTACTATTTAACATATACATGAAACCGCTGGGCGAGATCATCCGGAGGCACGGGATAAAATACCATCAATATGCGGACGATACACAACTGTATCTGTCCGCCCCGTGCCAACTCAATGAAGCGGTGGACGTGATGAACCAGGGTCTTTAGGCCGTTAAGAACTGGATGAGTGCTAACAAACTGGTACTCAACCCGGACAAGACCGAGTGGCTGTTGTGTTTCCCTCCCAACAATTTGGCCGATATTCCAACACTCAGGCTGGGGGGTCAAATTTTATACCCCTCAGATAGGGTCCGTAATCTAGGAGTCCTCCTGGATCCACAGCTGACTTTTGACCATCAGTTGTCGGCTGTGACCAGGGGGGCATTTGCCCAGGTTCGCCTGGTCCGTCAGTTACGGCCCTACCTGAACCGGGAGGCTCTCGCAACAGTCACTCGAGCCCTTGTGATCTCTAGGCTGGAATACTGCAATGGGCTCTACATGGGGTTGCCCTTGAAGTGCATCCGGCGACTGCAGTTAGTCCAGAATGCAGCCGCGCGAGTGATAGTGGGCGCACCGCGGTTCGCCCACATTACACCCATCCTCCGCGAGCTGCACTGGCTACCTGTCGATCTCCGGGTGCGCTTCAGGGTATTGATGACCACCTTTAAAGCACTCCATGGTAGTGGATCTGGGTACTTGAGAGACCGCCTTCTGCCGATTACCTCCCTTCGACCGATTAGATCGCACAGATTGGGCCTCCTCCGGATTCCATCTGCCAGTCAATGTCAACTGGCGACTACACGGAGGAGAGCCTTTTCTGTTGCAGCTCCGACCCTGTGGAACGATCTCCCCGTTGAGATTCATACCCTCACCACCATCCAGACCTTCCGCACAGCCCTTAAGACCTGGCTCTCCCAGCAGGCCTGGGGATAAGTTCTTAAATTACCCGCCCGAGTGTTGACTGTTGAATGCAAGTTGTGTTTTATTATTTTATTTTGTTCACTCACTGTTTGTCTTTTATTATTGCACCCCCTTCCCTGTGATTGTAAGCCGCCCTGAGTCCCCTCAGGGAGAAGGGCGGCCTATAAATCTTAATAAAATGTTAAAAAATGTTAAAAATGTTAAATGTTATCAGGCTTGGCAACCTTTAGGAAACTCTAGATATGTTACCAAGTTTATTTTAAACATGGTTTGTGCTAAAATCTACATTTATTGATTACTTTCAAAACATGATTAGAGGCTGCTGAAGTCTTATCACCCCATTCACTTTCCCAAGCTAGGTAGGTCATCAAATACACAGAGACCTTTCTTTTGTCTCAAAGGTGCTTTTTTTCAAGAGGCAACTGGGCTGTCTGTTTTTTCTTTGAAGACATTCTGCTTCTCATCCATTCTTCAGCTCTGACTCTGAAGAAGCTTTTTTGTTGAGAAGCGAAACGTCTTCAAAGAAAAAACAGAAAGTCCAGTTGCCTCTTGGGGGGAAAAAGCACCTTTGGGACAACCATAACCTGGGTGACTGAGAATCTCCATAGACAGTCCTTTCTTTTGTGTTATCCTTCATTTTGCTTGATCCTATGGTTTGCTATTCAAAATGTAGAAAACAAAGCAGAACAGATGTGGTATTTCTTTCTCTTCTGAGAGGTTTTGTTACATGGTGCTGGCCTACTTTATTGAAATACGGAATAATGAAATAACTCAGGACACTGCCTAAGGATCTTACTCATAGAAAAAAAGAGAATGCATCTGTATCATAAAAATCCCAAACTAATCTGAAACTGTGTTATGACACTAAACATTAAGGTTTGCTGCCCAAATATATTGGTAGTAGATGAAGAAAAGGAAACATTCCTGTCCCTGAAGATATCAAAGGAAGCATTTCTCATCATAACATATTCTGGCTCCCTGTTTTACAAGGGTACAAGGCAGGGGTGGGTTCCTGCCAGTTCTAACCTCTTCTATAGAAGAGGTTCCGCAAATCTACAGTGCCGTTTAGAATCAGTTCCAGCTCCCTCCCCCCACCCATCCGGACATCATCAAGATGAAGAGCGAGAGGAGGAATTCTGGGAGTTAAAGTCCACAAGTCTTAAAGCTGTCAAGTTTGAACACCCCTGGGTTTTTTATAAAGGGTTGGGGGTGCAAGGGTCTTGTAACTTGACAGCTTTAAGACTTGCATGCTTCAAGTTCCAGAGTTTCTGAGTCAACATTTTGGTTGCTAAGCAAGAGTGTTGTTAAGTGAGTTTCACCATGTTTTACAGCTGGCCATGCCCACCCAGTCACATGGCCGCCAAGCCATTCCCACCCGGTCAAATGGCCAGCAAGCCACTCCCACCCAGTCACATGGTCGGCAAGCCATGCCCACAAAGCAGGCCATACCTACAGAAGAGGTTCTAAAAAATTTTGAAACCCACCACTGGTACAAGGTCTATCTAATAATGGCCGTATTGCCATGAAATATTATTGTCAAAGAGGCTGGAAATTTCATAACCCTGCTTATACATACATTTACTAGTTGTTATTATTTTTTTAAGAATGACAAAACTCAGTGGTTTACACCAGTATCTCTCAACTTCAGCAATTTTAAGATGTGTGGATTTCAGCTCCCAGAATTCCTCAGGCAGCATGGTGGGAAGCTGAAGTCCACATGTCTTAAAAGTTGCTGAAATAGGGAAACAGTGGTTTACACATATAACCCCAGCCATAGCATAACTGTAAAAACAAAAAGCCATAAAAAACATGATCTTTAATTTCAAATTAAAATGCCCCCAATAAGAACAAGTGATTTGATGGCACAGTGTTACTTAATTCATTATATATTAATCTAATTTAATTAATTAAAGCTGCTTAAGAAGAACTCCATTGTAACCAGCTTCTGAAAAAAAACAGCAGCTTCCATCTCTCTTGGAAGATTATTCTCCAAAAAAGGGGTGGGGGGGAGAAAGGGTGCAAATAAAGAGTATCATCACCTCAGCTCATTTCTCCTTCTTTTGGAGGCCAATGTGGTCCTCATTTTATTATCTCAGATGAAAAGCAGTCATTAGGATGACAGGGAACAGGTGATTTCCCTGGCAAAACTCTAGCCTAGTTGTGCTTGACACCATGAACAAAATGAAGGCACCCCGTTTCTTCTGATCTTCTTAAACTGTAATTAGAAGCAATTAAAGGTGGTGTGATTTTACAAAATCAGTCAATGCAAAGTCCAAAAGCACGATGGAAAGAGGTGCATCCATCAAAGGAATGGGCAACTGAGCTACTACACTCGGAAAGAGGTGCATCCATCAAAGGAATGGGCAACTGAGCTACTACACTCGGTCATCTCCTAGAAAGGGTGCTGGAAAGAGACCTTACCCCTTTCTGGGAGCTCCCGTAATACACTAGACTAGTAATAAATGACTGCAATTGAACTGTGCCCTTCTCCTTCAGAGCAAATTTGCATTTTACAGAATAAATGCCTATGCCTGAAATCAGAATCCCAGAAAATATGGAGGGCGGGGGAGAGAAAGGGAGGTACGGGGGAAGCTTTCATATGTAATGCAGTCTGTACCTTTGAGCCAATCCTAGAAGAATAACTCTCACCTCCTCCCCACCCATAGCACCAACACCTTCCTTCTCCTTCCTTCCCTCTCTCCCACACACCTGCCTCATTCCTCAGGCTAGCTGGCTTATCCCCATATGTAGCCTTTGTGTTCCCATCAGCTGGGAGCCTAGACTTCTTTTTCCTCACCATGTCCCAAACAATGATAAAGAAGGGGTTGACACCTCCAAATGTGGAGAAAGAGGGAAAAATTGGGGTAGAAGAAGAGACCAAAGTCAATCAGAATGGGAAAGGAAAGGACAGGGTTGCATTTGCTCCTTCAGCATCTCTTTCTGACTTCTTTGAACAATGAATCTCCCACCACCCCCTCATTCCTCTCAGAACAATTTGTGCCTGTCGCGCGCGCCCGCGCACCTTGTCTTAATCAAGTGGGCCCTTTGTGGGTAACACTAGGAGTCCCCAAGAGATAGCCCTCCTCCCTCTTGATCTGGAGCGAAGTGCAGGTGGAGTTGGCCGCTTAGGGGCCAGCAGCGTGTGGGAGGTGGGTGGGTGAGGGGGAATCTTACAGTTTCTCCAAAGACTCCACTTTGCACTGGAGGGTGTATTGACTGCCAGACTGTCCCTTGGAAGGGGGATTCTAAGGAAGCAACTGCAATTTTTTTTTTAAAAAAAGGCACTGCACGAGAGACTCTGGTCTCTCAGCTGGCGAGGTAGAACAAGGGGAGGGAAAGGAGCTTGATGGAAAAGCGAGTATTCTGTGTGTGTGAGAGAGTGTAGCTGTGTGTGCATGCCTCTGCGGGAGGGAGGCAGGGAGGGAGGGAGGGGGGAAGGGGACTGTGGATGAAGAAAGGATTTCTCTCTCTCAGAGCTCAGTTAAACCTGCTGTCAGTTGGTGTTAAGGGAGCAACTGAAACATTCGATTCCCAGAGAAAGAGTGGCACAGCAATATAGGAGGGTAAAGAGGGAACCAAAGAGAGGGGGGGAAAGAGAGAAGAAAAAGAAGGAAGGAAGAAGGAAGGAAGCAAGGAAGAAACCAGAAGGGGAGGGAAATACCAAAAATCTATGCTTGGACCTGGGCTTCTCTCTCGCCAATGCAAAAGGGAATATGCAGCACATTTTTGCCTTCTTCTGCACCAGTTTCCTAGGGGCAGCGTTGGGGGTCAATTTCCCCAGCAACATCCAGATCGGTGAGTGTGAAAAACGATGGCATCTTGGTGGCATCTTTCCGCGGAGAATCGATGTTGCTGCGTGTACGAGAATGGGAGGGAGAGCGAGATACAACCCACCCCTCGTTTTCGCTCGCGAAGGGGCCTCTGCGTGGAGTATAACCGCGTTCAGAGGATAAGGAGGAGACCCCCATACTGGACTTCGGGGGGGGAAGGGTCCCTGCCTTCTAACTGCTTCTAAAAGCACCCCCTCTTTTTACTCTCTCTCTCCCCCTCATTTTCTCCTGCATGTGGAACTCGGCATTTCGACAATCGGGTGCAGACCACTTCGCAATCTCTTCCCCCGCTCCGGGGGAGATGCGGGGGGTTTTCGGGGTCCGTAGAGACGGCGACCCGCCGACGGACGTCGAGTTTGGCGTTGCTCTTTGTTGTGGCTGCTAAACAAAAGCGGGGCAAGCTGTCGCCAGGCAGCTGTTGCGGTGACCTGCAGTCGCTTTCCCTCGCCTGCCCACTCGAGATCTCGTCCCTCGGTCCCCTCCCTCGGACAAAACCCGGCGCTTGGCTGGCTTCTCTGCCCCGTGCCCTGCCCCATCGCTTTTATGGCAGTTTTCCCTCCATTCCCCAGGCTGTGGGAGTGGGGTGAGGGGTATCGTGCCCCCCACGTTGCTTCCGCGTCTGGCTAGGAAGCAAAAGGTGAAGCTTAAAAAATGAACAGGCTTCCTTGGCAACAACGCCGAAGTGGGGCTTCTGGTTGATCTATTTATTTCGCCGGACGCACACAAATCCGGTTTCTTCGCACGCTGCTGAACCTGTCCAGGCAGCCTCTCTGGTATCTCCTCCTTCTTCCCCGCCCCTGGTGGACTTGGTACACTTGATGCTTCGGACTTCTTAGCTTTAATTCCACCTGCGGTTCCCGCTACCGGTTGCCGTTTTTTTCGGTCATTTGGTTTTTTATATGAGCCAGCCATTCACGCTGGGCCATCTAACAGACTTGAGTCCAACAGATTACAAAACAGTGCATTCCCGAAGCCAATTGCCCCAACCGAAACATTCGGGCTAATGGAATAATTGCTTGGACACCTCATAATTGCTTACAGCCCGAATCGCTTGCTCCTATGAGCAGGGATTCAATGAACACCAGGCCTCGGGAGACCAAGGGCTTGGGTGGTCTTCTTGTTACTTCCTTAGGATAAGTACCGTAACATCCCCTTATAGAGGGCATCTCTTGGAGAACATGGCTTAATTGTGGCTTCTCTTAAACTTGGCCATTCTCTTCTCCTGTCCAAAAACAGGAGTTGCTGGAATGATGGCAAGATGTATCCTTTGTTTATTCTTTTAGTTTAGCAACAACCTGTTGAAGAAACATCTGCTCAGCGTGGGCAAATCCACGCTTGGGTGAGGGGGGAGGGAGTTGGCCACTCGTTGCTGCAAAAAGGCTTAGTTTCAACGTTTAGAGTGTTGCTAAGTCCCGGTTTTATGCAGCTTCGATCTTCGTTTATAAACCTAATTGGGAGATCTGGTATCTTCGGGGTTATGTAATAATCGGCTGAAATGGAATATTGTACCAAAAGCTCCTGCCAAAATTCTACCGTTCATCTTCAAGACCCCTTGAGGCTGGCTATGGACTTAATAACATTTTTAAAAGGACCTTTTGAAATTGATGACAAGTAGATTGCCTAATTAAAACCCCTCTTCCCAATGGTTTGGGGAACTCCATTCTATGATTTTTATTTATTGTTTGTCTGTTCTTTAGACCAACATGGCTTCCTTTCTGCCAAAGTGTTTGGAGAAATGTTGGCCACTGTCTTTTGATACCCATTAAGTGTAATTGCTGCTGTTGTAGAATACTTTTGTCACCTAATGTTCGATTTCTGACTTAATGTCTATTTTTTATTATATATTTTTCCCTTCTTTTTACCTTAGGGGGATTATTTCCTACTCAACAATCCCAGGAACATGCAGCCTTTATGTTTGCATTATCTCAGTTCACAGAGCCCCCCAAGCTGGCTCCACAGATTGATATTGTGAATATTAGTGACAGTTTTGAAATGACCTACACCTGTAAGTAAAGGCTAGCTATTGGCCAACCTTTTGCTCTCTCTTGACTGCTTTTGCACCTACCTGTCTGCTTATCTTTAAATTGAAACCTCCTAGCAAGGATTTTTTTTTAACAATAGGTCCTTTTTTTCCTCCCCTTTCTAAAAATTATTTCAAAAATTATTCTCTTTTATTCTTACAACTGGTTTTCATCTGTTCTCCCTTACAATGTAATTTATGGCTATTGGTTTGTAATTGTCTAAATGTGTGAAAATGACAAGATGTGAAATTATGTAAGTATTATTTATAGGTATACAATATTTTAAAAATACCCAACAGTCACCTAAGAACATAAAAGCACTCTTTCAACAATGAAAGTTTGATTATAGGTCTGGACTGAAGCAGACATACTTTGATCTTCAGCAGTTTAAATATTTCTGAGACTTAAAATGGACTATTAAAGCTTTTTTTTTAAATCACTATAGGAAATATTTTATTACTGTATCAGAAAAAATGGAAATCAGTGTTATTTAGATTTTATTTATTTATTAGATGTTTTTATCCCACCTTTGTTACTTTCTAAATAACTGAAGGTGGTAAACATATATACAGTAACACTACTTCCTCCTCCTATTTCCCCCACAACAAGAGGGACTGGCCCAAAGTTATCCACTTGCCTAAGGCTGAACGAGAACTCATAGTCTGATTTCTAGGCCAGCACTTTAACCACTACACTTTACTGACTGTTATATGTTGCAAAGGTGACTATCAGTCAAGGCAATCTAAAATCTCTACTACTTGGGTTTAAAGGCTGTCAGATTGTGGTATGTTTACCACCTTGAGTTGAGTTAAAAGTTGGATAAAAATCTAATTTATTAAATAATGTAATAATATTTTTCTGCTCAGAAAAAAAGAATTGATATGATACTATAAGGATTCTCTGAATTATTTCTCTGTTCTGTGCTGCATGAATCAGAGACTCAAATTTTAACTGAAGATGTCATTTTCATCTTCTTTTGGAGCTTACCTGTTGATCCTTTCAAAGGTCTAGAAATCAAATGTCCTTGGCTTTTTTGTATGATGCTTAGACTGTTGAATTAATAATCCCCAGCCTCCCATTTTTCAGTGGTTATAGATTTCTTTGCATGAGTCTTTTGTTAATAAGGAACAATGTTTGCTTATGCGGATGAAAGAAATGTATTTGCAACTTCTTGTGTGTGGTTATTACAGTTATTTTCAAGTGGTGGATTTAGATCCGAGTTAAAATAGAGCGTAAAATAGAAAAAAAAGACTGTGATGTGAAGGTGAGAAGTGAACCAGAACTGTTGACCTTGGATAGACACTGCTTTAACACATTAGCTTAATGGATAAAGAAAATTAAGAAAGTGATTTATCATACAATGGAGGTCAAATGAATACCATGGAAACTAGATGTATTTTAATGGGACAATATTGATGGAATAGCTGGTAAAAGATTGAAGCAGTTAAATACCAATGCATTTGTATATATTATTAGACAAGTGTCTCAGAGTTAAATGAGACCACTTTCTATTTATTCAGTTGTTTAATTTCTGGATTCAATTAATATTGATGTGTTGTATATTATAGTAAATACATTATAGTAAATTTTTCTTAATGTTTCAGGTCCCTAATTGTGGCTAAGATATCAATAGGGAACTAAGATTGTGTCCCAATGGTAAACTGTAAGCAAACCATTTTCTTCTCTCTAAAACTTAAGGGAACAATAACTCTGACTAGCTTTATATTAGAGCTCAGTTTTATGTAGAACACTTTGTCCTAGATGACCCATGAAAGTTAGGCTGCACCACCTCATTGCACTGATTCTCATTTTTCCCTCTTAAATTAAAAGCTTCCATCATTTTTCTCTCTGTGGGTTATCGACAATTGTTGCTTTTCGCAAACACGAAGACTACAGTTGGGCTTTACCAATTCAGCTTTAAAACCATGTCAGACAAGGTCTTCATCCACCTGATACTCACATAGATTCATTTCCTATAAACGTTGACAACAATAGGGAATCTTGTAATTCTTTTAGACGGTGTTTACACAAACTCTAATTTTTTGGACAAATGTTTCATTTCAGAATGTGACTGCGTCAGGTGAAAGCAAGCATTGTCATTATGGAAATATTTCATGTGTCTTGATTCGAGAGTTGTTGGTATTCCTGTCACTATTATTTTTGGGTTGTTGCTCTTGTGGACATTATTTATCTCCAGATGTTTTTATAAGCATCTGCCTAGGCAGGGGGTTGGACTAGAAGACCTCCAAGGTTCCTTCCAACTCTGCTATTGTATGGTATTGTATAATGCTGGTTTCAGCTATTCATAAAGTGTTTGATTCTTCTATCAAAAATTGAAATGGAATTGAGTTTAAGGGCAAATATGAGTCTGGGATTCTATATTTGTGGATTATTAAGATTGTGTATGGGGCTGGCCTACCAGCATTTGCAAAAGACACTCACAATAGTGGTGTGGGAAGAGAGTTATTAACCTTTATCCACTTGTCTTTTCTCCTGCAAATCCAAAATATATTATTTTCCAAGCTCACGAGTCTAGAATAGTTGTGGAGGACAACCTTACTTGAGCATTTGCAGAAGAGGTTCAGCTGGAATAAGAGGATTATGCATTCTATTCAATTCTAGCTTCCAAAAAGTCCTTCGTGGACCTATGGTTGTGGACTTCAGATCACCCATTTTGGAGGACAACCTTTGAAAGGAATTACGCTTTGCAATCTTATGCAAAGATTTGTTCTTGCACAAATCATGAATCCTTTCATGATGTTAACAGCTAAAGCACAGAAAGCTGTAAATAAGAACCCGAGAATGTAAAGTTCTCACGATAACCTACAATCAAAAATAAAAAGAGCTTTCTAGTCTTTCCAAAGTGGAATGAAGCTAAGTTATAGTTTGCATTATGAAAGGATTTGAATTATGCCTACATGTAGCTATTTTGAATGGAATATTAAAGTTTTAAAAAAAACCTGCATACTTATAGCAGTGGATTAATCTGCAATGTGCTACATTCACATGTTGAGATTTTTTGCATCGCAAGTTCTTTCAATCCGTTTTGCTTTAAAAATGGTGTATTATCAATTATTTTGATAAAAACAACCACTCTTAATTTAAACTTGATCTGTACCACTTAATACAATAAACATAACTAATTCCAAACTGGAGAGGATAATGTTAGGTATTTCTTATCAGGCAGTTTTAAATGATGAGAAATCATTTAAATCAAGAGAAAAAAGTGTCAGCATCACAAACACACAAATCAAGGTTCTTAACAGCTTGGCACTGAATACTTTGTGCTAGATGGAAAAATCTTCCAGTCATATCTTTCCCCTGTATTTAGAATGTAAAGACGTTGATAGATTTTGGTATATTTCAATTAAATTCAGCTGAATTTTCACCATCGTTGGTAAAACTGTGTGCGTGTATGTGTCTATGTGTAAACTAACAAACAAACTTTGGTTACCCAGTAACAGCAAACAGAATTGGGAATGACACACAGCAAAACAATTGTGTGTAGGCAGAACCAGAAATAGTGATAGATTATTGCACAGTTGCCATGCCACCATTGTTAGCGAAATAAAGCAATAACAGTAAGTGCGTATAAATCGTAGCTATTTATGCAATAACATAGACTACTGCTTCATAGTAAATGAGCCTGGCATCCATTATAATTGATTGCAGACATTTATCTCTCTTTTATATTGAAAGAAGATGATTACAAGTCATATGCTGTTCTGTGGCTGAAATAGCTAGTGTTTTCAGATATTACATATTTATCCCACAAAAATATAACTTCCAGCAGTATAGTATGCACCAGAATGAAGACAACCAAGTTACGGTAAGATTTATTTGACGGGAAAATAGATGAGAGAGAGAGAGAGAGTACCATGTTTGTTTGTTTTTAAGTCAAGAAATATTAGGAACTCGTCATGGGAAATTACATTGCAGAGTTTGCTAGTCTTTACATAGAAGATGCCTAAGCAAACAAGATATGGCAGTCATAACAGAAGGCCACTGTGCCAAATGATAAATGAAATGTACCATGGGAAAAGCATCTTAGATGAAAAATGGAACTGAGCAAAAATGTTTGACTAGCTTGTAAGTAGCAAGAGTATCAACCATTAATTTTGTATCTATAAGCTACACATTAGGTATGGGATCTAGCCATTCACTCTGGTAATGTTGTCTCATTGATTATCAAACTTAACCAGCTGAATCTATGCCCAAGACCTATCAGCGGCCTTGTTGGAACAAGCATTTATGGGGGGAAAAAACTCAACTGAGTATTTTCTCCAAGCAGTCCAAGAAGGCCTGACAGTGACACTGGTCGGCTGATTTGCTGGCTCTTAATGAACAATGAGAAAGAAGAGAAATGATAAAGTATAAATTGGGATTCATAATGGCAGTGGTGCACACTGCAGCTTTTTGTTAGAATTTCCATTGGGAAGCATGGGTTTGCTAGCAACATTGGTGCAAGTTTCTGCATTGACCAGGATGTTGTGTTGTATGGATGCCGTCCTGCGTATGAACTTGTCCTGTAAATTTTATGCAATTCAGTATTTCACAGTATGGTTCGTTCACTATATTATGTAATAATGTTTAATATTTTGTGCATTCATTACATAGCATTTTCATGCTTTTTAATATTTTAGAATCTCTCTAGTTGGCCCAAAGAATTTCACTTTTCAAATCGGAATAGTTGCAATAGAAGTAGTAATAGTAATAGGGTGATTAATTAAACATAAGCTTTCTTACTATGGAACAATCCCAACGATGGAGAGTATCAAACATACATTTGTGAGTTTAGATCTCCTCACAAGATACAAGGTTCAATGTCATTACTGTAGATTACTGTAGCAATGAATGAAAAGTACTCCCAAATTCTTTGTGTGCAATTTAGAGTTCAATACTCTTTGTATACTGAATTCTTCAGAGAAGCTGCAATCATTTCTCAGAAATATGCTTATAAAATTCTGACCATTTGTGATGTCCTATAACTGCAGGTGTTCTAGGAGATTATAAAAGCATGTGAAAAAAGCCATTTCTGTTATTGTTCCCTGAACAGTTTCTTTTATCAGTTAGTTAATTATTTATTCAGCAACATACGGCAGTTTGCCAATGTTTTTTGGAAGTAAAGGGAGAAAAAATTAAGATAGAGCTACTTGGAGAAACTTTTGTAGAGACTCTAAAACCAAGAAGTAATATTATAATTGTCTATTTTTTCTGTATTTCAGAGCATAATAGACTATTGATTTGAATCATCAATTTTTGAGGAGATGAAAGCTAAAGAAATAGATTATTGTTTTAAAACAAAATGGCAAGTGGCAGATTCAGCAGGAGCGTGTTCATTATACATTCATTCATGAAGCTCCCCTTGACATCCTGAAGGACCTAGTATCTACTGATTTCACCTGATAGCTGAGTTTGATTGTCATCACAATAATATTGCTCTTGCAAGAAATAATTAACTCAATTTTATGATCAAGCAATTATGCTGAAGCAGTGTTTGATGGGGCCTGTAATTGGAGCACTATAAGACACATAATGGTAATATTTTGGACTCTTTAGTTGCTTCCTTTTCTCACTGAAAATGTTTGCTGGAATGCTTGGCCTGAAATGCAAGAAATAATAAATCAGAGTTTGGTTAAAACTTATACAATAATCAATTCTGTAATTCAGTTGCAAACTTTCGGAGGTGCAGAAAGACGTCTCTCTACCTTCGTTACAAGTGACAGATATTTCTTTCCTTTCAAAGGCATTCCTGATATTTCGTACTAGAAGACTCAATAGTCAGGTTTTCCTTTCGTTTTGACCAATCTATGAACCTGAGAATTAATTAACAATTAGAGGATGATGGCTAGAATCTTTTTTGTTTTTACTTTTTAACTTTTTTAACGAATTTGTTTTATTAAAATATTTCACAAAGAATTAAAAAAAACCACACAAACATAAAAAATAGAAAAAGATCATAAAAAGGTAATATTAAAAGTGAAGAATCACAAAAAAGCCAGAAAAATTTAAAAAATCTGAAGCAACAACTTGTGATCTTCCTTGCAGCAGTTATAAACATAACAATTACCATCTTCACTCTCCCATGGTGAATATCAGTTTCCTTATTCCTATAAAACTTTTTAATCAATACATTCTGAAATCAATTATTCATGTTTATCCATTTTCTGCAAACAGTTACAAAGGATTTCTAGACTTTTATAAAAGTAGTTGTAGTTCTCTCTTTAATCAAATAACTCGATTTAGTGATTTCTGTAGGCTCAGACATCTTCAAAATCCGTTTCTCCATTAATGATTTTTCTGTAGTCCTCCACCTTTGTGCTTATAATATCCTCACTGCAGTTACCATACTGGGTAACAATTATTAAGGCAAAGATGGAGTGATTTCAATTTTTAGCATCTACTTACAAATAAATCTACAGCCATAGAAATCTGTGAACCAGACAGATTTAGGTAAATGGATATATATTGAGAATTAAGGTACAAGCTATTTCTAAATACATGCTTTAACCCAGGAATTTGTGATGAGTATCAGAACCAAGAATGCAATTCAGTTCTCACAACAATAATACAGTCTGATTTTCTTTTCATTATTTTTTCCCGAGCAAGCTAAGGTAGGGTATGCTTGCTTTTAAACTATTGTTAGATCAGATCTATTGAAAACCATCTAGAAATTGACTTATAGATCCAAACTTGTTTTTGGTCACTTGTATGCTAATTACCAACATTTACTACAACATTAGAGAGAAAGTAGAGAAGGGATCAAGGGAATCGGCCATATTGGACTTAATTCTCACTAACAGAGAGGAAATGGTAGAAGGTGTTGAAGCCACAGGAACCCTGGGGGCAAGTGACCATGCAATATTGGAATTCAACATTATGCAAACACAAGTACTAGAACAAAGTCAAACTAGAGTCTTGGATTATAAGACAGCTAATTTCAATAAATTTAGAGATAGCTTGGGAAGAATTCCATGGATGAGAATCCTCAAGAAGAAAAAAACTCAAGAAGCTTGGGAAATTTTGAAATATGAGATTATAAAAGCTCAGTCTAGCACAATACCAATGACAAAGAAAAAATAATAGCTCCCAAAAGAAACCAGCATGGCTGCATAAAGAACTCTTTGACAAATTGAAAGACAAAAAAGGTAAGTATAAAAAGTGGAAAAGGGGGGACATAACTAAGGCAGAATATCAGCAAATATTCCAAGCCTCTAAAGATGAAGTAAGGAAAGCTAAAGCTCACAATGAAGAAAGGCTTGCCACAAAAGTAAAAAATAACAAAAAAAAAGCTTCTTCCAACATGTTAAAAACAAGAAAAAGGTTAAGGAAACAATTGGTCTATTGCTAGGAGAAAGTGGCAAGAAGGTGACAAGCAACAGGGAGAAAGCAGAACTTTTTAACTCATTTTTTGCATCTCTCTTTACACAAAGGGATAAAACAGTCCAACCTATCAAAAACAGCACCACAAAAATCAGATTAGGAACACAAGTTGGAATAGGGAAGAAAATGGTAAGTGAACACCTGTCTACCCTAGATGAGTTCAAATCACCAGGACTGGACGGATTACACCCCAGGGTTCTGGAGGAACTGGCAGATGAGATCTCAGAACCACTGAACTATATCTTTCAGAGATCCTGGAGCATCGGGGATTTGCCAGAGGACTGGAAAACAACTGATGTGGTTCCCATCTTCAAAAATGGAAAATAAATAGATCCAGGAAACTACAGACCTATCAGCCTGACCTCAATACCAGGAAAGATTCTGGAAAAGATAATCAAGCAACAAATTAGCGAACACCTAGAAGTAAACAAAGTAATAACCAAAAGCCAACATGGGTTTGTCAAAAACAGATCATGCCAGACTAATCTTATTGGATTCTTTGACAAAGTGACAAAATTAGTGGACCAGAGGAATGCCATCGATATAGTTTATTTGGACTTCAGTAAGGCATTTGATAAGGTAGACCTTAACCTACTACTAGATAAAGTAGAAGAATGTAGGTTGGACAGAATCACCACAGATGGTTTTGTAACTGGCTGACCAACTGCACTCAATGTGTAGTCCTCAATGGAACTGCATCTACATGGAGGGAAGTATGCAGTGGAGTACCCCAAGGCTCTGTTTTAGGTTCAGTACTCTTCAACATCTTCATCAATGATTTGGATGAGGAAATAAATGGGGAACTCATCAAATTTGCAGATGACACCAAGCTGGCAGGAATAGCCAACACTCCAGAAGATAGGCTAAAGATACAGAAGGATCTTGACAAACTTGAACATTGGGCACTATCTAATAAAATGAAATTCAATGGTGAAAAGAGTAAGGTTCTACATTTAGGCAAGAAAAACGAAATGCACAGGTACAGTATGGGTGGTACCTTGGTCAATAGTAGTAACTGTGAGAGGGATCTTGGAGTCCTAGTGGACAACCATTTAAATATGAGCCAGCAGTGTGCAGCAGCTGCCAAAAAAGCGAACACAGTTCTAGGCTACATAAATAGTGGGATAGAATCAAGATCATGTGAAGTGTTAATACTACTTTATAATGCCTTGTAAGGCCACACTTGGAATACTGCATTCAGTTTTGGTTGCCACGATGTAGAAAAGATGTGGAGACTCTAGAAAGAGTGCAGAGAAGAGCAACAAAGATGATTAGGGGACTGGAGGCTAAAACATATGAAGAACAGTTGCAGGAACTGGGTATGTCTAGTTCAGTGAAAAGAAGGACTAGGGGAGACATGATAGCAGTGTTCCAATATCTCAGGGGTTTCCACAAAGAAGCGGGAGTCAAACTATTCTCCAAGGCAATTGAGGGTAGAACAAGAAGCAATGGGTGGAAACTAATCAAGGAGAGAAGCAACTTAGAACTGAGGAGTAATTCCCTGACAGTTAGAACAATTAATCAGTGGAACAGCTTGCCTCCAGAAGTTGTGAATGCCCCAACACTGGAAGTCTTTAAGAAGATGTTGGATAGCCATTTGTCTGAAATGGTATACAGTTTCCTGCCTAGGCAGGGGTTTGGACTAGAAGACCTCCAAGTTCCCTTCCAACTCTGCTATTGTATTGTATTGTATTATTTGATTTGGAGTGGGAAAGTATTGTTGGGGTGGGGAAGCTGCTGAATGGTTGAGCTTTATTTATGTTATGTTCTAGACTGGCTTAGTTCCTTGCTTTGTTGGTGATTGTAACTTCGGACATGGCATTCTGTGGGATTTCACTATAAATAATAGTAAAAGTGGTAGTAGAAGGATTTGGAAAGGAGGAAAAGAAAGAGGAGAAATGGTTAAGTTTGGTACTAGGCTGAGATCTTTTTCTGTAGAATACATCAGACCCTTGCTTGGGTTCCAAAGCTGTCATGTAGCTGCAAGAAGTAATCGGCATGCATATTAATATTTTCAATTGCAGTTCTAAACGTATTGCAATTAAATAATTATTATGTGTCGGATGAAAAAAACTCTGTTGATAAAGTGTATATTGGTCGCTATTTCTCCGAATGGCACTGTTGTCATCTATTCCACAGGTAATCAATTAAAATGCAGTTTTGTAATTAAACTTCCCTGAGTTCAGTCGTACGATACTATGCAAATTTTGTGTGTTCTGTTTGTTTATCCCAGGAGTGCCATAAAAGCAACTAAGATGCATGTTCTAAATGTTGGATTGTTGCAAACCGTTAGGCTGTTAAAAGCCATTGAATGTGAGGTGCTTGGAGTGTGCAGGATTTCAGCCGCAGTTACCTAAGCAGCACAGGAAGTAATGTAATCAGAACAATGACTGTTCACCCAAAGGCTATCTTTAACAGTGCGGAAATACAATTGCTAATGCAACCATATGATGAGGACCTGTTTATTTGGGTTTACAGTATTAATGTCTCAATTTATATAATAATTTTATTGCTGCAATAACAGCAGAGTTGCAAATGGCAGCACTGACCAGAGGTTACTAGGCTTGAAAGAGGCAGGTTTGGGACAGGAAAGAACTTGAGTGGGAGGCCAGGGCTGTAAGCTAGCCTGAGAAGTTGAAAAACACGGTAGAAGAAAGTAATAACAAATCCCCTGTCTTGCTGCCAAGAAAAGTACATGGATGTATTGAGCGCCAATTGAATGAGACTTCTTACTTTTCAAACTTTTACAAAGCTGTTTTTAGACAGTGCTGTGAGCCGCAGAAGGACTTTCTGTTAGGTTCTAAATCGAGTGAGTACTACAAGTGCCACATCCTGTGTGAAAGCTCTACCATCTGCCTTGGAAGAAGGCTCTGTTCTTTCCTTCCAAACATCCAGCCAGGAGGTGCATTTTCTTAGGAGAAAAAAAAAGACACTGCACAGTTTGGGAGGTTTTGCTTTCAGATCTGGTTTCTGAACAATCAATGTTTCAATCAGAAACATTGTAGTAGATCTGGAAGGGACGTTGGAGGTGTTCTAGTCCAACCAACCCCTTGCTAAGCAGGAGAGATAAGTGGCTGGTCCAGTCTCTTCTTGAAAGCCTTCAGTGATGAAGCACCTACAACTTCTGAAGGCAAGCTGTTCCACTGGTTAACTGTTCTCACTGTCAGAAAGTTCCCCCTTATTTCTTAGTCAGTTTCTATCCATTATTCCTTGTCCAGACTTCAGGTGCTTTGGACAATAGTTTGACCCTCCTCTCTCTGTGGCAGGCCCTCAAATATTGGAACACTGCTATCATCTCCCCCTTGGTTTTTCTCTTCGCTAAACTAGCCGTGCCCAGTTCCCGCAACCGTTCATCATGTGTTTTAGTCTCTAGGCTTTCAATCATCTTATTTGCTCTTCACTACACTTCTTCTAAAGTCTCAACATCTTTTTTGTAATGTGGTGACCAAAATGGGATGCAGTATTTCAGGTGTGGTCTTACTAAGGTTTTATAACAAATAGGCCTTGCCATGGAAAAGTAGGGATTGATGCAAAAAAAAAAATCTTACACATATCACTAAAATTAACATTCCGTGGCAGCTACAGTATATGTGTATCATCAACAACCAGATTTTTTTTTCTTTGCAACTGTACGCATCTGCCTTAGCATGGCAAGCTACTTAGCAAAGTCACATTACTCTCTGAAGAACAGTGGAGGTGGAACATTCAGATGCTCCACTCGACTGATAGTGTAGATTAGGAGTGTCAAACTCGTGGCCCATGGGCTGGATGCATCACGTGCTGGCCACACCCATCCCTGTTTTAGCAAAGGGGGAAAAGGTGCAATACATCATGTGATGATGACATGAAGATGCAAGTTTGACGCCCCAGGTGTAGATGAAGAAAACCAAGGGCCAAGTGTGCTGCACTTTGTTGAAGAGAAGTGGGGCTCTGGTTTGCTTTGATCAAAATATTAACAAAGCTCTGCAGAGCTCCAAGGTGTATGTTCTGTTAAAATAATTAAAGTGAGACTAGAAATGCCTGCCTGTGAGAACTCATGTCTCATATAAGATCTCATATTAACTATAAGACTCCCCATGCTGTAAAAGAAAAAACTGACCTTCTGTTTGAATATGACACTTTCTCCTCTGCCTTCTCTATTTCTCAAAATAGTTTGATCCCAAATTATCCCATTAGCGCTTTGTTCTGACACTAGGATCTGGGTACAGCTGTAGCCATCTCAAGATGCTTCTAAGGACAGAAAAAGAGGACCTTGAAGAATCAGATTGGCTGAGGAGGTTAAATGAGAGTTGGAATGGTTTTTCATGATAGTGTTCCAGCATCTTCTAAGCACCACCCAGTTAAAAGGAGAAACAAAGCCTTGTGCTCCACTGCAATCTCCCTTTGTTTGCTTGGAACAGCAGTCATTCCTTCTGGCGCTGACTCTGTTGCTTCAATTCTCTCCATCCTGCCCTTTAAAATATTACTGACAATCGTCTTCAAACGCAAGGTATTTTTTGCTTCCTAATTTTTCCCAGTATGCATTTTATCCTGACTCATTGAAAACAGTTCTGTTCCCCATAACCCAGATTGGTTGCAGGAGAAAAAGGAACTGGGGTATAAATCTAATTAAGCCAAATAAAGATTGATTTCTTGGCAGAAATGGTGGTCAGGGGAAAAGTGAGGAAGCATTCTACATACAGATTATCTGGACTGTGTTTTTTGTTCCTCCTTTTGGGTGACTGAATAAATAGGAAACGTGTCTCAAACCGAAGACATGCTAAGATTATATACGGCCAGAGCCAGAGATCCTTAAATGTATGGTGACAGTCCAGTTAATAATTGAAGCTTGGCATTGTAATAGAGACACATGTAAGGAATAACGGAATGTTTTCCAGGATTTGAGCACATTGCACAGAAATGGAGTTAAACTGATTTTTGGTATGCTCTGAGTCTTTTGGTCTTTCATTATCTTTTCTGGGTAAGACCTGCTAAAATGAAAAGGATATCAAACTTTGTAAAGAGGCAGGTTATTAGAGATTGGGTCATTTGTGTTATACCCTTACAGGTTTTGTGTAGCCTCAGCAGGTGGCAGCACATTACTGACCTAACCTGGACCTGAAAAATTAAGCAGGGATTTCACTGGATGGGATTACAGGAAATCCTATAACTCAAGTTAGACTTGAATACGTAAACACCTCTCAGTAAAAAAAAAATAAAGCCATGGCAATCCAGTTCTGAATTGTGGCCAAGAAACCATATAGGCACGCCCATGGAGTAATCATGTATCAAGCTTAGAATGAAGAAAGCAAACAAAATTTATTTTTTTATAGAATCGTAGGACACCCAGAGAAGTTAGTTTGATTGTTTTCCCCTTTTGGTAGAGAACCAACCATCAACCAAGTTTCAGAAGTTATCTGCCAACAGCAATCTGTTTAGAACATGGCTGGGAAAACTGTGATCCTTCAGCCACCCATCATCTTTAAAAGTTGACCGCACGTAGGGAGTTTGAAAGAACTGGAAGTTCAATTTAATTTGGTAGGAAACAGAGTCCTTGCAAGATCATTTTGTCTTATGTCTTAGCAACCAGTTGCTGAGGAAGTAGGAAGGAAAGCAAAGGGGGCATCAGAAAGGGGGAAAAAAAACCACCAAAAGGCCAATGGAAGAGAGCACAGCAAGAAAAAAGCACTTTGGATGCTAATCAACCCTCAATTTCTCCCCTTCCCAAATGAAATACATGCCTGGAAAGCAAAATATAGCATAATCATTGTAGAGGAACAAGGGTTTGGGGGTAATAAGGAATGCTGTCCTTTTTGTATTAAGGCCCTTTCCTATATACTGATGCAATGGTTTTGCTTAAATTTCCACTTACAGAATTAAAATTGTTTCCCCATTTATGTGAATGCCATTGCTAAATGAGGTTCACTTTTCACTTTCAGTCTTAGAAATGCATTCTTCAACTCAATAACACAGTAATTCAGTCAGTCCCAGTTATGAATGGTTGTTCCATGGCACACTCTAGGTTATATAATTGGATGAATAAATTTAACCACAATTTGAGCAAATAAAATGTCTGTAATGCAAAGAATGACTACCTGACCATTCAACTTCAGAAAGAATAAAGATGTGGAAAGTAATGCCTTCTAAACCATGGTAGTAGTAAGTGGTTTATTGTGTTATAAACATTATTGTCCTGAAAGGAAACGTTTTGGTGTGTAGTAATTGTGAATTCAATCTTAAGTCACCCCAAAGGTGCTTTTCCAAGAGGCAATTGGACTTTCTGGTTTTTCTTTGAAGACATTTTCCTTCTCATCCAAGAAGCTTCTTCAGCTCTGCTTCTTGGATGAGAAGCGAAACATTTTTTAAAAAAAAAACAGAACATCCAGTTGCCTCTTGTACAAAGTACCTTTGTGACAACCATGACCAGTCGTGAACCATGATTGAGAATCTCCATAGACATTCAAGCTTAAGACTGAGTCTTGTAAATACCAGAGTTATGATCCAAAAGTGTTAAGTTCCAATAATTCTTGAAGTAGCTGTTGTATTGTAAGACCAAACATGACCTTGTCATGTTCCTGACGATGTCATTCAGTATTAAAGAATATTGCCTTATGAGTCAGCCAAATGGGCCTTTGAATCATCACCAACCTTCCTTCCCAGCTCCCTCCCTCTCTTCTTTTTACCTTTCTTAAGTGTTTGTGATGGTTGTCACACCTTTCTTGCTACTGGGCTGGTACTATAGCAAGAGGTGCAAGAAAACTGACAAATGGGGGGGAAAGTAGGGAAGAGGTGTGGGATGCATCCTAATTCTATTACCTTCCAATCTAAACCAGAGTTAGAATTGTATTATGGCAAGCATTACAAATCCTCCATATTTCAAGGAGTAGGAATTTCTATTCACAATGTCAAACCATTTCTGCCAACCCTTAGCTGTAATTCAGCATTGAGATATCAGATTCATAAATTAATCATGCTCCTGTCTATTCAAAAGGTAGTTCAATTGAGTTCAGTGGGTCTTACCCCCAGGACGATTCCAATTTACTCAAGCAAATTTCAATTTAAATGGTACTTGTATGTGTGAATATTTTATTATAAAGAAAGAAGCACCATATAAGGACTAAACCTGAGGTTTGTGGTGGTGGTGTGTATGGAGGGTGATATAAAAATTCAATCAATAATTGAGAACTATCATGATGAAGAAAATAATTTCATTACAGAAGTGAAAGCTATCACTTTTTGTCCAGATCCAATTGATCTGTATTAATAAAAACAACACAAGGTAAATGATTCAGCCATGTATAATCACAAATATCTATATGCACAAATAATGTCGGATTGGCTTGCTTATCATAAGCTCCTCAGGATACTGCATAAATTTATAAAAAATTCAGTCTTTCAAGCACAGGCAGCACCATTGAAGGTAGACTGCAGTAAATGCTGAACAGAGCATAATTTGCTGAAAGCCAGAAGATCCATTAAAAATAATCCTAGCAATTGTCACAAATGAAAATACAGAAAAAAGTAGAGATATGCTTTGTTTGTTGAAAAAAATACCATAGATATCTAGCTGTCTATAAAATTTTGTAAGTTATTTATATGTATGTCCTATGAGTACATTTTATGTGTTTATGTGTCTGATATGTCTATGTTTATGAATGTAGTGTATCTTTATTGATTATCAGCTACACACTTTTCCATCTAAATATATCAATGGATTACGACAAATAACAATTTATTAACATATTTACATAATGTAACAGATTATATAATATAAATATTTAGATAAATCATTAATTGCTATAAATAAGCTTTTAAGCAAACAATAATTAACACAATGCCATGTAGTCAAAGAGACATTATAACAGTTCTTACACTTAAATAAACAAAATTTTAAGATAAAAAATGTCTAGGATTACTCTTCCTGTGTTTTGATTTTTTTTCCAGTGTTCCAATATCCAAGGGATACAATTTATTGGTGCATAGTTTATGCACAATTATCCACTTACCAATCTTTATATAAAAATCTATTTTAATAATAAGCTTTATTATTAAATAAAGGTTCGTTCTTCATGCCAACACAAAGGAGCAATATTGCAAAAAAAATGAGTTGCGTATAATAAATATTAGAAATACTTACATAAATTAATAAAGACAATAATAAATTAATAGACATTATTGAGCATATTTTAAAACTCTGCTGATCATAGGGGAGGACAGCATCCTTACCCTTTCTCAGGGAAACGTATTCCACTCAGTGTAGGGAAGCTTTCTGTGTCAGTTGAACACTGTTTGAGCATAGAACCATAGGACTAGAAGGGACCTGGAAGTTTCCCCTGCCTGAGGCAGGTGTCCTTATAACATCCTGGATAAATGGTTGTCCAATCTTTTCTTGAAAACCTTCACCAATGCAGCATCCACAAACCCGGGAGGCAAGCAAGGTATAGTTGTGCAGCTTTCAGTTTTAATTTTGAGCTTTTCTTCCAGTTTTTTCTTTAGCTTTGTTCCTATGCTTATGTCTTCTATGGCCTTGGGTATTTCTCAGTCTCAAAAGTTTCAATTCCTGAATCACATCAACCTGGCGTGTACATAGATACTCTACATGACTTGCTCCTCCTTGAAAAGGAGAACACTATAAAGAGGGTGGAAGTGTGTAGGTCTGGAAGTGACACCATTAGTACCTACATGGATTTGAGTGAAATCCCTCCAATGTAAGATCAGTTTGTAGGGTATAACAGCAAAGTCGAATCTTCCAGATAAATGATTATTGTGAATTATAATTATCAGAGAAAATGGAGGTGTTCAACTTTTACTTGTAAAAAGCCTTGTCATCAGTGTTGGAAGTAGAATTTTTGACCTCATGATTCTTTTGCTAACTCTAGCACATGTTTCCATATCTATGAGGGTGTAGTTTGGGGTAATACAGTATTATCTTACCGTTACACTTGATTAGCCACTCATTAATTCTAGGGCTGAGATGAAGATAAGTAAATTCACAGCTTGAACATGACATAATCAATCCTAAGGAAAATCCATTATCCTGAGCATTTATGTAATGGAACTTCTGACTTTGGCAAAAGGACAAATACTAGAATTATTCTTTTTTTTTTTTTTTTTTTTGCAAGATGCCAGGGAAGCTAAATTCTAGGTGACTGGATATATCATTGTATCTATTCAGATGTAGGTCAATTCTCTGTAGATGTAAATCCGTGTTCTACATTGTGGTTAAGAGAGAGAGAGAGAGAGAGAGAAAGAGAGAGAGAGAGAGGGAGGGAGGGAGGGAGGGAGGGAGGGAGGGAGGGAGGGAGAGAGAGAGAGAGAGAGAGAGAGAGGGAGGAAGAAGCCCTTTGAAATGGATATTAAAACAAATTGTGCAAGGTCTGTAGTATACATAGCATAAATGTAGAATACTGGCATAAAGAAAATACAGATAAAAATACGAATGTTTTTAATGAATTAATCTAGTCTCAGTCGTCCCCTATTTTCTTAATGATTCTTTTGAAATATTAGCAAAATGGGTTTCCTAGGAATCTTGCACCAAAACAGTAACAGATTATTCAAATGAGAGTTTGGTGAATATGAAAGATAATGGTTACTTTCCTCAAAGTATTCTCAATAAGCCAAAATAAGGATACCTGAAAGAGTGATATACAGAGCTCTATCTCCTCTATGATTCACAATACAGCATATATGAAATATGGTATTTCAGCCTCTTTTTTTAAAAAAAATCCCAATCATCTAATGTAGCTTTTCTCAATCTTGGCAATCTTTAAGATGTGCGGACTTTAACTCCCAGAATTCCCAGGCAGTAAGGGGAAGTGAGGCTGGGTGTGGAAAATGGGTGTGGAAAATGGATGCATCTTAAAGTTGCCAAGTTGAGAAACACTGATTTAACATCTGCTGCCTCTGTAGAGAGTAGATTTCACGAATAGAACACTTCATTGATTCTTTAGTCTATATTGTACTAGTATAGATTTATTTGTTACTGAAGCAAACACTCTCCCATGATAGTTCAAACAGAAAACTAAATTGTCGTTTGTTATTATTCATTTATACACTGAATCTGTCTAACAATTGAAGCTCACTGGGCAGGTAACAACATTACTAAACACACATATACACAAAGAAAAATAATAAAATGCCTTCAACACAGAAATGGTATTGCAAAACATAATATACACCGTTTAGAAATCAATAGAATAAAATCAATCTTAGGCATTTTCTGATCCAGCATAAAAAAGTCTATGAAATCATTTGTCCTAGTATTACACTGTAAGTATACCGTAATATTAATTATTACATATATTTCAAAGTGCTTATATGCACCATAGAAAGTAAACAATATACATCACAGTGTGATGAGAACAACCTACAAGCTCCAATTTTGCTGGGATGAGCTGAAAATAAGAAGCAGGTTTTGCCTGCTGGGAATTCAGGATAAAAATCTGAGGTATATAAAGTGATTAATGTTGTTAATGAACCCTTAAAAGAAGCAATATATGTGAATCTGCAATCAGGATCTTGAAAGAATAACAAAAAAATTACTCCAGGTTAATCCCATGATTGCTCCACAATTGAATTTAGCACTACAATTGAATTTAGCACTACAGATAGTCCTCATTTAGCAACCACAATTGCTAAAGACTGGCAATTCAGTCATTAAGCAAAGCAATTGCTAAGTGAAACTGCAACTGTGCTTATGATCAGCTTCCTTTTGTTTTGTAGCCTTGCAAAGGTCATAAATATGAGGATTGGTCGTAAAGTTACGTTTTCAACACCATCTGAACTGCAGTCATTTTGCTAGCACTACCTGTAAATGGTTGACCCATGGTTGAATTTAGCCCAAAAGTGAATTGATGAAGATCTAAGGGATATGCATGCCTAATATAAATATATAAATATAAATAATTTCAGGAACATGCATGTTTAATACATAAACATATAAATGTTTGTTCTGATGTCTGTCTAAAATATTCTGATGTCTATGTGCTTGTGTATGCATATCAAAGGGCTGTACGTGCTTAACATAAATATACTTTTAGTAAGAAATATTCTGTACTCTAAGAATTTTGTAATCTGTGCAGAAATTCATTGAGTCATTCTTTCCAGTAAAAATACCATCTAGGTGTGGCTTCTATTTATAACAAATAAACTGTTCTGAGTTTCTTCTGTCTCGGAGCCGATTCCTTCAGAGATCTCTCAAGCAGGATCCTTCCCTTAGCAATGATGGGATTCACTTTAAACATAGCCTGCAGCCAAATCTTCAAAGAGAGAGTGGGGCAGTAATCCAATAAGGAAAATATCCAACCTCAAATTTGAATCAGCAGTTCTACATATATAGGAAGAGGGTCACACAGGTACAAAAATAAATAAAGAATGGTAAACTTTTCAACTTGCTGGGATCCCACAGGATGCTTCCCTCTGAGATAACATTGTTTTGTAAAACTGTCTGAGCAGACTCCTTAACCATAAAGTGAAATATATCTCCAAAGCACTGTACATATTTATACTTTCCCTTTTCCTTTGTAAAATGCTCGTGGCAACAGATTCCTCTATAAAAGTCTTATTTAGCCTGTTTTTCTCACTCTCTTCCTAGTACTTAATTCTTTTTTCCAACCTAGCCCATGTGAATCGTCTACTTTTCTTTCACTTGGTTCTTCAAATCTTCCACTTCCGTCCACCTGTAATCTGGTGATTTCTGCATTGATGAAATCTGTCAGCCTCTCTGTCTTCAGGCTGGCTGAGTTACCAATTTACATTCTTCTACCAACTTTAATCCTTTCTTTATTGCTGAACTGTACTACAGCTTCTGAGTTACACAGGCTTGGGTCCCAATGCTGCATAATTTAGTGGTAGAACTTGTTCATATAGAAAATTCCTTGGATTCATCGTTGCTCTTTGTAGTTAAAGGGATTTTATAGAGCAAGGATCTTGAGGTTTTCAAAAGGTATTCTGTATAGTGTTGAACTAAACAGCCATCTGACTGTATGATTTCACATTGAAATTACACTGATCTAAGCTGGACAGCAGTTGAGTTGAACTCGGCTAGATTTAATTGGGCACAGTATGATATTCGAACCCAGATTAATGGTTATGCCTTGGCTAAACTAATTACAATTTTACCTGTGTTTTATTTTTAATTTATCTTAAAGATGTTACACATTTATCTCTATTATATCCTGATTCCAATTTCTGGTCATAGGAATAGAACTTCTTGGCTCAGAGCAAAATTAATCTTTCAGCCTTCTATGAGTAAAATGGGGGCAATGTAGTGGAAATGTCTCAGCCTTCCATCCTTCCGAGGTGGGTAAAACGAGGACCCAGATTGTTGGGGAAAATATGCTGACTCTGTAAACCACTTAGACTGTGATGCTTGAACAACCAAAGCATCAGATGGTGCAGGGAGGCTCTTGATGCAACCACTCAAGACCTCCAAGGGAGATGACATGAGAACCTTCAAGATAATGATTTTGCACAGCCCATATGGTCAACTATGAGAAATGTATCAGAGATGCTGATAAAAGACTAATAAACATACATACAAAATGGTATGAGGAGCTTTGTATTGTGGTCAGCTATAATTTGGTATGACATCTGCTGAAGTACCCATGAATAAACTTTTATGTATGGTTTATGCTAAGACAGTAAGTTATGCTAAACCTGGCAATAATTATAGACTTTTCTATATGTCACTTAGTAGAGCGTAAGAGAACAAATTCCCCCAAAGCAGTCAAAAGCTTGATAGGGATTCACATTTAAAAGGAGAGTCAGGATTTAATTTTAGAAGGGAACAATGCCTTTTGAATCTGCCAACTCAGATTGTCACTATTTTATTAGTAATATTTGAAAAGTTTATGTGAAATCTTGGCATCTTTGGCTCTCATGAGATAATTCTTCTGATGAATTAGCTTTTATCGTGAGCCTCTGGAGAGGAAACTGAATGTTATTGATGTGTCTTTTTAAGCATATTCTTAAAAGACAGCCTGTCTTGCAAGGAAATATTCCCAATATCCCATGGGTGTAATTTCCTGAATTCAGTGACCACTATGAATAACAATTTTTATTTTTCCTTTTTCACTCCCTACAGTGCTGCTAAGATACATTTTTATTAAGAAATGGCAATCTCTAAATAATTATATAGATTTGAGTTATCATAATAAGAATTCATTTAGGAACTTAAGAACCTATCTTATATTATATCATATATTATATTTTCAGGTAGACCCCAGGTATCTACAGCATTTTAGGCATATCTCCTATAACCTTATCCTTGAATTGGAGAGCTCTTAAAATTTTACAAATCTCCACAGTGGCATGCTGACGAGGGAATTATAGGTGATAAAGACCATTCATCTAGAAGGCATTGAAGAAGTCTATAGTAACCCTTAATGTACTCTAAGTATGCATATTTAAGAAATCTAGAAGAAAGTTCCATGGATGTTCTATATACTTGTAACAAAGAATATTGCCTTTTCTCTCAACTCCTTTTAGAATGCTATTCCCGCTTTCTATATTTCTACTTTCAAAATTTAAGATGAAATCCAAGATTATGTTAGTTTAAAACAACAGATGTTTTAATTTTCTTCCTACTATCAGAAAACCAAAATTTTTGTTAGCAGTGCAACATCCCTCCTAATCTGGGACAATTTTCCCTGAAACTGTTGTGCTACTATAATAAAGAATTAAAATATATGATAATCTCTCTCTCTCTCCTCTCTCTCTCTCTCTCTCTCTCTCCTTCCCTCCCTCCCTCCCTCTTCTCTCTCTTTCTCTCTCCCCTCTGTGTGTGTGTGTTTGTGTGTGTGTGTTTGCACCGGGGTGGGTTTCTCGCCCCGTTCCAACCGGTTCGGTTGGAACTGGGCCAGCGGCGTACTAGCGTCTGTGCGATGCTCCAGCTGCTCCTGGAGGATCGTGCAGGCACTGTATGCGTCCTGCGCATGCGTGGAAGTGCAGAACGTGTCAAAACCGGGTAAGGAGCACGGGCGCGCAGGTGGGTAAGTAACTTCCGGGTTTGCCGACCAACGGTGGTGAACCGGTTGAAACCCACCCCTGGTTTTCACGCACTATAATGTAGACCATGTGAGTGTTTTAAATTATTCTAAAGTTATCTTCCTAATTGGGAGGAAACCATTTTTAGGATGTATTGATATAGACTTCTCAACATGTAAAATACATGTTTTGTTGCAGCAGAAAATGATTCCTTCAAAGGAGTGAATGTGTGTTTATTTCATAGCCTAACCAGTGTGACTTTCTATGCAGTGGGTGTTCTGTTGCAGCAATAATTTTTGTGATTGGTTGCATTGAACAAAAACGTATAGCAGTTATCTTATGATGGTACCCACTTATTTTTTTAAAAAAGTATTGCATATAGCTAAATGAGTATTCAGAAACAAAAATGCAATGATATATAATTTATTTCGGTCTTGTTTTTTGTTTTCTTTTTCTTTTTGTTATTGGAAATCATCCACTGCAACTCCTCAGTTAAGAATGCAGTACCACATCCTATTAGATGGCAATACTGTACAATCTTTGTTTAAATACCCCCAGCAAAATAGACTACACCACTGCCTGACACACTGTGTTCAAGTGTTACAAAACTCTTATTGCTAGGAATTTTTGCTGCTATCCAAATATGTTGTGCCAACATAACTGTGAGTTCATCTCTCCTCCTTGCCCTTTTAATATGAGTTCAAGTTTGACCAGTCAAGTATACACAGCTGTAATTCTTGGGACCAAGCATTGCTTGTAAATTCTAGTTGATTAGGCAAGTAAAATCTCTTTGCAAAAGATGAATGGCTATTAGGCTCACATTTACAGACATCACTGCAACCACATAACTTCTTTAAAAATGAAGAGAGCAACGTTATAAATGTTGCTCTCTCTGCCAGTCTGAATCCACTCACTTTTGTAGGATTGTAGCTCTCTATATCAGCTGGCTTCTGCTAACCAACAAAAGAAATTGCCAGTGGTTCTCAACCTTGAGCCAATGCCTGTCCCTATTATGCTAATGTGCTCTGCCATCCTATTAAGATCAGTGATGAAGAATATTGCTCACAAGAGTTATCCAGCTTGTTAACTGGCTTTGGCAACCTTCTTGTAACACCATGAAATTCAATGATCAAAACAAAGCTGCATTAGTATATTAAGGGGAAATAATATATGGTTGTTCTGAGGCCTGCTCACAACAGGCCTTACTTTGCCAGTATGCCCTGCCAAATCTGGAATTCATCCAAGAGCAACAATAGGGAGTTCTAGTCCTTGCGTCTCTCATCAGAAACTCAAATTAAATGATATCTTCTTCAAATTTTTACTCTTCATTCAATTCACACACTCCATTGGTAAATACAATACACGTAAATGTAAACAGAATCAGTTTAATTCAGTTATCATTTTGGGATAGTCCAATACACATTAGGACATACATGTCCCATTATTCTCACTCATTTTGAGGATTGATTTGTTTATTGATACTGTGGCCCATAATTCTATAATTAATGTTCATTTAATTTGCAGTGCAATCTTCCATTGCACTGCAAATTAAATGAAACAGTAACAGAAATATTATAGATCTTTAAAGATTTTATTATACTCAGAAGGACAAAAAGTATCTCTCACAACTTATAAAATACTACAAAAATAAATAAGGCCAGCAAAGTATGTAGCTATGTTTATGAATGTGTACGATAGTCCATCATGGGTGAGATTAACTCCTTACACATAGTTTTATTGTGGATTGGATGATTTTTGAGATTACTTTATCCCAAGCTATAATCAGTCTCCTTTTGTTGCCTTGACGACATGTATTATTGAGGATGGAAGTCCATATATGTGTAGGAATGCAAATTTAGGATAAAATATCTTGCTATAAAAACCACATCATAGGGCTGTAAAGCACTGTAAAGCAGTATATAAGTCTAATTGCTATTGCTATCATACAGTAACACCATTGTATTAATTTTCTTCATTCTTCTTTCATAAAGGTTTTCTGTTTTATTATATAGGGCTTTTGGTAGCCTCTTTAGAATATGTGAGGTACATGTGTTGATCTCCAACTGATTCCAACTGTGGATTAAATGTAATGGTACTGAATTATTGAACACTGCAGGAAAGTTATATTCTTGACTTGACATATGATTCCTAAAAGGATGAGGGTCACTTTTACTCTCTGTGTGTGCATGTGCATGCATGCGTGTGCATGCTCAGTGTGTCTATTTGTATATATGTATATATGTACACATATATAATCAAATGTGTGTGTGTGTGTGTGTGTGTGTTGTCCTGTCTTTATTTTTACTTATTTATTTATTTATTTACTTTATGTATGGCCTTTATTATTTTTATAAATAACTTAACGTGGTGAACATACCTAATATTCCTTCCTCCTATTTTCCCCCATACCAATCCTGTGATGAGTTAAACTGAGAGAGAGTGATTGCCTTGAAATCACCCAGCTGACTTTCATTCCTAATTCCTAGACCAACACTTTAACCCCTATGCTATATAATAATTTAGGTGATGAAGAGAGACATAGTACTGTAGGTTTCAGCAGGATATCAATGAACTTGCAGACCTAGAGACAACTTTGTACAATACCATATTACAGACACTTAAAAAACTTTTGTTCTGAGATTACATGTGACGGAACCCAGGAGAAACTTGGTATAGCTGTGCAATTTGTTGACTATTTAATACATCAGATTAATATAGGAACGGAAAAGGAAGGATGCTTTAAACTGATATTCAAATATAGGACATAGATTCTCCAATATGGGATGCAATTCTTTCTATTATCACTTTTATCTGCTTGTACAATATCTCAGTAAACCCCTGAGTTCTTCTTTTAGAAGACTCTTTAGATATCATAAGTGCAAAAAGGAATCAAGTGTGATTTCCAGGTTTATTCTGCATTGTGTTGGGTCATTGTCAATGGCTGTGCATTCTTGATTTCACTTTTGTGGTATCAGAATAGCTCTTTCTTTCTCCCTGTCTCTGTCATTCACAGTCACACATCCATGAATACTATCACTGTCACATACATCTGTCTAAGTTTTAAAATGAATGATTATATCAAATGAGTGCCCAATAATAGATCTTTCACTGGCATGTGGTGACTAAAATTTGGCTAGCTTGTCACTCATCCATCAAGTTGGGAGGCTTTTTTTGCAAGACTTTATTTTTGTCTAATTATGAAAATGACGAACAGCTGTGAGATCTCCAACTTGCAAATCATAGAATGGGAGCTCAATAACTCTGCACACCATTTGTTTATTAGCAGGTGGCTGCTGCTGTGTACTCATTCTCCGCACAGATTTTTCGCTAAAGGAGGCTGAACGGAATTGCAAACCATTTGCTTTAAGATCCGGCTGAAGATTGTCAGAGTAGATGGCGCAGTGTTTTAGCACCAGTTGACCTTTTCTTAAGCCAAACTTAACACATGTGCACAGGCCCATAATGCGAGCCAAAAAGCTTAATCAGAAATTGCTTCTTATGAAACCCAGGACAATTGCCATTCTAAGAAAAAATGAAACAAACCTCAACAATAACATTCTCTTGTGAGAGATATTGGACAAAAAATAGGGAATAATCACAATGAAGAGCCTTAGACATTCCCCAAAGCAACATCTATATAGCCGTTGCTAATTTTCTTTTAAAAATTTAATTTATAAACTGCAGTTGCAGTATTTTAGCCAATATTGTTTACAAAAAGGAACTGATATATTCCTCCTGAATGAGGGGAAGCAAATCTGATGAGGACAACACAAACCCTGAAAGAAGTCCTATATCTTTTTTTAAAAAAAAAATATTTAGGATTTTTTCTTTAACGTATATGAGTATTTAATAAAAAGTGTATTGTCTGAGTTGATTTTCAAATACATAATAATAGTAATAACAATATTCTTTACTTGTTTATAATGGTATTCTTTCAACTTCTAATTTCTACCTTTATTATCTAACTATTGGTAAAACAAAGCCTAAGTTAAAAAATATTCTGTATCTTTGTCTTTTATCTTTAATATTAACCTATCCATTTCCACACAATCTAATGTTTTTAATTATGTTTTCATCTGTAGAAATTTCTTCATTTTTCCAGTGTTGTGCAAATACAATTCTTGCTACTGTCAAAACATGTAATATTAAATATACATTTCCTTTGTCATATTTTTCTGGCAATATACCTAACAAAAAATATTTCTGGCTTTAAATCTATATGTTGCTTTATCATTTTCTCTAACCCTGTATGTATTTTTGTCCAAATTCTTTTTGCCTTTGGACATGTCCACCATACTAGCACAGTATCCAATTGTATTTCCAACATTTGGTGGACAAGAAGCCCTATATCTAAATGGCCAGATCTGAGCATGCACTTGGGGCAACAGTAATTCTCATTAGGCTTCTCCAGAACCTCCAAATTGGGTATTTTCAAAACTGAAAGAAAAAAATACACTTTTTTGAATATTTTGTGACCTTTTGCAACATGGTGGAACATACAGTACGTCACATTTCCTGCATCAGGAAATAATAAATGTGATATGGTAGCATTGTATGAAATTATAATGCTTCTAGGTTTTCCAATGGATATATTTAGCATACATTTATAAACATTAAGGATCAATACTTGCAAGTTATGTAGTAAAGGCATCTTTTCTGACATTATGTAAAACAGTAATAAATGTTCCAGCCTCAGAACTGTCTTGTTAGATATTCAGATACACCCAAATCTCTTCCTATTACAAAAAAAGGAATAAACTGACAAGAACAAGAAGATGACAGAGAAGTGGCCCTCATTGTCTTTATTTTTATGTGCATTTGGGGGTGAGAAGAGGCCAATATCCTTTCCCCAGCTCACAATAGATGTACTACTTCTTGAACCTTAGAACCTCTTGGGTCTGCAGTCATGTACTCTTGAAGGTCTTGAGCTTCTAATGCCTCACTAATTGTATGCCTTTTCCACATTTTCTATTTGCTAGAGCTTCAAAAACTAACAGGACATTAAAGTCCCTAGTTCCATGAACAAGCATATTCAGTGTCATGGCGAGAATGTTCTGATCTCAATGCAGGTGATAACAGCCTCTGCCTTGATTCCTGTCAAAAGCCAAGGCAGTCAGTGGGTTTCATATCTATACTCATTTAATTCGGAAGCTTTGAAGCAGAGGGAGAATGTAAGAACAAAAGCCAATGAAAGCATAAAGGCGAGCCTCAAATAACTTTTTACAGCCCTTTACAAAGATTTGACATTGTGTTGTTTTAGAACGGCAGTCAAGTGCAAATAGTGAAGGCATGCCAAAAAGAGAAAGACATTTGGTACTTGCATGAAACTTACATTTGGAAAGAGAGAAGAGGACTGAATGAAACCTGCACTTAGTCACTGTCTGTTGAATCCAATGTTCTGGACAGATGCTGTATCACAGACAGAGAAAAAAAAATCTATTTGGCTGGTTAGAGAGATTCAATCAGGGAAGAAAGGTCAATTTGCAGATGCCAAGGATTTATGTGAGTTTGGAGAAAACTGAAAAAGTGATCTGAGCAACTAATTTCAAAGATCTGGAGAGGAAAATAAATATACAGCATGAGTTGCCTATAATGAATCTAGACTCAGCAAGAGAGGCTAAGGCACAGATTGTGGTCTGGCTTGGGAAACACCAGGGATGCTATCATCAGAAGGCATGGCCAAAAGATGTTCAGTATTGCACTGTGGGAGAAGTATCGTACCTCTCCTCCTCATTATTCTGGACTAGTCTGGTCCTACCACCTAGGGATCTGAAAAAACCAAACTTTCATGAATTATGACAAAGGATGTGTTCAGCCAAATACAACTCTGAATCTATTATTGTTTGCAAAAATTTGTGCTAAAGGAAAGATGACAGCAGAGCCTGCTTTGTTTTGTTAAAAGATGGCTTAATCGTAATCTGTTCCACTGAGTTTATCTGAGAAAGTCTATAGCCATTCCGTTGAAAAGGAGATAAATACACACCCTTGGAGCAGAGGTTATTGCTTTAATACTGCATTAAAAATACTTTTTAGTGAACAGGACTCTCTAATTTTCCAGTTCGTGCTCTAAAAATATTTCCTGTTGTTGAAATGAGTTAGGTAATAATAGTTTTCTTACAACCAAACTTGAAAAGTTGGACAGTTAATCATGAATGATTTTTGCCATTTTCAATTTAAATTAATTAGGCAAATATTCTGGGATATTAGGTCTCGGGATATAATTAGTAAACCTAACTCACCTGGTGAAGGATAAATTATCAAAACCACTGGTGAGGGGGCTCATATTGACCAATTGAAGTTAGTGTACCTACCAGATTACAAAGTGAAATGCGTTTTCACCTGAGTCCTGCTAGAAGATTCCAGGATGTGCCTGTTTTACCCATAATCTGCCCTTGTTCTCTAAAGTAAAGGTGTGGGATATAGTTGGGATTTGTGGGCTGTACACAGATCTGAGACACAGCTTTATTTCTTTTTCAACCAGGTCATTTAAACCAAATAAATGTAAACTTTCTTTTATCCAACTTTGTCCCAGTGTGACTCTGGCAGCAGCCATATTTTTTGTTGCCAGGATTAGAAAGAAACTATTGGCTGAATGCCTTGTTTCCCTTGAAATTTCAAAATGTATGCTGTTTTCGTTGTTATTGTTGTTGTTGTTGTTAGGTTTGTTCTTGGGTCATTTGACTACAATAAACTTTCATTCAAAACTTCAATTCACTCATCTAATGAATAGAAATTTTATGCAATATTAAATGCAATATTAAAAAAAAGTAGCGGAAAAACAAATCCATAGGAAAACAAAAGGCTGCTTTTTTCCATAGTGTATCACTGGCTCAACTAGCTCAGTGTGCCCATACTGATAGACAGTAGACCTGTACAAAGTGGCTTAGATTTCTTTTGAGGAAGACTTTGTACGATGGGGATGATCAACACCAAGTCTTTGAAGAATAATAGTAACATGAGTGGCGCCACATAGGACCAGTGCTGCTGGAGAAGGCCCTCTCATATTTCCCCTAGTGCTAGCCAAAATATTTCCACCTGTGGTATTCAGTGAACTCAAACCAGATGAAAGTTCTTCATTTTGCACCAAGAAGGCTGTAGGCTGGACAGTTTCACTGCATGTTACAAGAACACCCAGAATTTGTGCTGAGAGTACCTAAGTAGAAAATAGCCAGCATTGCTAGAGACATTTGAGAGCAGCTGAAAAGTAGCGAAAGATGAACCTGCATGGGTGCTTCGTTCTTAGAAGCAAATGTGTCATGTTGATCCAAAGCAGCTTCAAAAAGCTCCTTTTCTTAAAACGTCAGCCAAGTGCCTTTTTGGAGATTTGTATAACCATAATAGACAACTGTTCTTCATGTTTTGCATGGAACTTTTCCCTACCTCTACTTAAATAAGGGAATGAATCCAAAATCGTCTACTTGAAAAAAATAATGCTCTATCCAGTGGTCCTTCTGCATTATATTAATACATTGAAGCCTGTAATAATGCAGGATTTATGCATGATTTCCAGTTTTGACCAGGTTGTGCAATATCTAGATCTACTAAACTCTCATTGTTGTGACCTTTACTTGAACAAAATGGTACATCATAGGGCAAAAATTTTTGAACTACGTTATCTCAAATGGACCAACTTACAGAATGCATCCACGATCCAGGACCTATAACACTTAAGAGAATGATATGGGGGAATGTTATGGCTGCTTAAGTGCTACTGGCTGCTGCTGTGGTGCTGTTGCAGACCCATGATCCTCATTTTCAACATTTTGTGTCACTTTCCTAGCCAATCCCTCACTCGCTTCCCCATCCAGCAGCAGCCACTTACCAGAGAGGCAGAAAAGAAAGAAGGAAGGTTGTCTGATGCTCTCTGCCAGATTCCACTAGGAAACTCAATGGGGAAGCTAGCAGGAAGTCAAAAGTCGAAGGTACTTACTTACACAGAAAACAAAATGGCCAAGGATGGCATCTTGCCCCATCACTTTTTTTGCCATCCTTGGTCATTCTGTTTTTCTGTGTAAGTAAGGAAATACCTTTGAAACAATGACCCAATAGGGCACTGGTTGTCCAGTTAGTATATTATAATGGACTACAGGGCTTTGTTGGGGGAATTCCCCTGTAAGAACTGAGAGCAGAACTATTACTGAAAAAGTTCAATGGCAGGAGTTCCATTCTGAAGTTTTCCCTTAGGTGATTTAATTGAATTAAAGGAGTTGAGGGAGGTTGCAAACCACAGGAAACATGACCGAACAATAGAAGACAGGGCACATCACTTGGCCACCTTTACATAAGGAGTTGAATTGAAATGGCCCTTTCCCTTGAAAGCAGTGATCAAAAATCATTTTTTAATCAAATTGATTAGCAGAGAACAACATGTAGGCTAATTTGTCTGCTTGAATTAATGGTTAATAATAATACTGAAGTCTCCCAATACGTGGTTCACATCTGGCATATCCTGAGGCAAATGCAGGGACTATACATATCCTTGGGAGAAGGTTCCATAAATTAGGAGTTGCCACTCAGAAGATCTATTAATGGCCTTCCTCTCAAGAACCTCATGAGAAGAGAAAACCTACAACAGACCGTCTGTAGATAATCAGAAAGGGTGGGCAAATGCAGTTTTGGTGAGGCACCTTCTGATGTGTCTCAGCATGTGGACAATATTATCTATTGTTAACACTCTCATTGAGATCTGAATTCATTTCACTGACCTAGAAGAGCAGGAAGTGATGAGTAACTGAATGTTTCTGGACTACAGCTTTTTACCCTGTCATCATTCACCATGTGGGCTGGGGCTAGTAAAAACGGAAATGCAAGAACATTTAGGAAGATTGCATTTTACTCATCTTTGCTCTAAAGTCCTGCCTACATTACAAATATTAATTAAACAGTCCAACTTATCAGAGACAGATAAGTGCACTCCTTGGAATTTTATTGCTCTTATTATTGCAGACTGATATGGCTTAAATCTAACAGGATTTCTGTACACAACTTTCCTGTGAAATTAATTAAGTATAGGCAATCCTTGAGTTACAACCGTAATTGGTATCAGAATTTTTATCGCTAAACAATGAAGCACAAGGTGACATGACTACATTGCTTAGTGATGGCAATACCAGCATTATGAATGAAGATGAATATAGGTGTCCCAGGACAATGTTGCAGGATCCAATCTGGGTTGGTCCCTGGGGCCTATTGATCCTGTAATACCAGCATTCCCCATTGCTTGAGCCAAGGTGGCGCAGTGGTTAAATGCAGCACTGCAGGCTACTTCAACTGACTGCAGTTCAGTAGTTTGGCTGTTCAAATCCCACCAGGCTCAAGGTTGACTCAGCCTTCCATCCTTCCGAGGTGGGTAAAATGAGGACCCGGATTGTTGTTGGGGGCGATATGCTGACTCTGTAAACCGCTTAGAGAGGGCTGAAAGCCCTATGAAGCGGTATATAAGTCTAACTATTGCTATTGCTATTGCTGTTTTTAACCAAATTCCATTACCTGAGGATCCATCCCAAGCAAACCATTCCAAAATTGATTCTTCCCAGCCCCCAGCCTTGGTTCTCCCAAGGTAAGAAACTACCTCTTCTTGACTCCCCCCAACTATCCAGCCCCCCCCCCCAAATATCTGCTCTTTTGGGTGCCATATACCATACTGTTCAGAGTGAAAGAAGCTCCAGAATTGTGTGCTTTGGGGCTGCTTGCCATTCAGCAGATCAGGAGTTTTATGGCATGTCATAACTCTGGGACTGCAAGAAAACCCTTGAGCCACAGCCCAGCCAAAACCTCAGTCCAGCGGCTGTTTGCCATTTGCCTTTCCAAATTGACTATAATTATATAAGAAATTCCCCATATAATTAACTCAGAGATTAATAACTCTCTATTCTACTAGATTGACATGGGAGTGATTTGGTTGCTTATTTCAGTCTTCATCTTTATCCTACAACATGACTCTGGGGGCCTGGCCATATGCCTTGATAGCTTGACTGACAGGCGGCTTAACTGCCCTTGTACTGATCCACCTGTGAGAATTACAAGGAATTAAAATGCTGAGTTGGGCAAACTGTTTTCTCAGAAGTGGATCCAATTAACACTTGTCATTCCATTTATTAAGTTCAAAAGATCTTCCGAAAACAAATTTGTAGTTGGATATAAGTACTTAAAATACCTCAAAGATTGGCATACCTATTAAGCCTAATTTCATTCTCTTTGCATCATCTCAAGCTGTTTTGGACCGGTGTTGCAGAATAAGGAGTCTTTCCAGATGACACTAACCTGGCAGGAATAGTCAATAATCCAGAAGATCTGGACTTGAACACTCCTCCCTATCTAGCAAAATGAAAATCAGTATAGAGAAAAGTAAAGTGTCACACTTAGGCAAGAAAAGCCAAATGGACAGGTATAGATTAGGTAAAAACTGGTTCAATAGCAGTAATTGTTAGAGGGATCTTGGAATCCTAATGGACAATTATTTAATATGAGCCAGCAATGTGCAGCAGCAGCCAAAAAAGCCAATTCAGTCTTAGGTTGCATTAACAGAAGAATAGAATCAAGTTCACATGAAGTATTAGTTTGGCTTTATAAAGCCTTAGTAAGACCACATTTAGAATACTGCATCCAATTTTAGTCATCATATTATTTAAAAAGATATAGAGACTCTGGAAAGGGTGCTGAAAAGAGAAACAAAGATGATTAGGGGACTGGAGGCTAAAACATGAAGAAAAGTTTCAGGAATTGGGTTTGTCTAGTCTAGTGAAATTAAGGACTAGGGCTAACATGATAGCATTGTTCCAATATTTGAGGGGCTGCCACAAAGAGTAAACCTATTTACCAAAGTACCAGAAGGCAAGACAAGAAGTAGTGGATGGAAACTAATCAAGGAGAGAAGCAACCTAGAACTAAGGAGAAATTTCCTAACATTGAGAACAATTAAACAGTGGAATGGCTTGCTTTCAGATATTGTGGGTACTGCACCACTGGGAGCTTTTAAGAAGAGTCTGGAAAGCCACTTGTCTGGAATGGTATAGGATCTCCTGCTTGAGCAGGGGATTGGACTAGAAGACCTTCAAGGTCACTTCCAACTTTGCTATTTGGTTATTCCCCAATATTGTTCAACATACTTACAAGCTGGACTGGGTTGGCTCACACCCTAGCACTTAACTTAAAAGACTGGGCATGTACCAATGATGTTCCAGGCTTCCTGGCTTCATCATGCACTCCAAGGACTTCCATATCCATGGTAATGCTACCTTTGTCCAATTCTGTGAAAAAAAAACTTTTCCCTATCTTCTCTTGCAGCATTCACCCTGGCTTTTTATAATGCAAGCTTTGTGAAAGAATGTTAGTCTCACAAAAAGTAAGATTAAAGTAGGATGATAGAGTTTGTCCAGATCAGAGGTGGGTTCCTACCAGTTCGCACCTATTCGGTAGAACCGGTTCGTCAAATCTACCGAACTGGTTAGAAGAGGTTCCACCAGTGGACCCGGAAAGCAGGCCACACCTACAGAAGAGGTTCCAAAATTTTTTGAAACCCACCACTGGTCCTTGGATATGATTATTCTACACTATCATGCTCATATTTATAAAACTCAGTGCCTCTGTGAAATGTAAGGATGACTACTGCGTTTGTGGTACAATCAGAACATTGCGTGTGTTGAAGTTGTTTTAACGCAAACCAAAGATGCCTTTTAAAAAACAACATATTCTTATGCATGCCAGTGCTGTGTGTGAGGTAATTTAAGGTGGTTCTGACAAGTGTCGGCGGCATCTTCATATCTGGTCACATGGGCGACAAGCCACTCCCTTATGGTCACATGGGTGGCAAGCCACTCCCACAAAGGAGGCCACACCCACAGAGTAGGTTCAAACAATTTTTGAAACCCACCACTGGTCCAGATTTATGTAGAAAGAACAAGACCACCTTAGTTCATAAAATAAATTTAAAGACAAACGTCAGATGAACTTTTGTCAATGTGAAGCACTCCTTCAAAGCATTGAAGGATATGACTATTGACTCAAAATATTTTGTGGCTAAAATCTAGAAACATTAAAGCAGTATTTCTCAGCTTTGGGTGGACTTCAACTCCTTGAATTTCCCAGCCAGTTTTGTTCAATCAACCAAAACTCCTTGAAAATATAGCATACATCTATTAAGCATGCAAACAACTACAGTGTGACCCAGCAATTCATTGGCAGTTTGCAAAGAAAAAAAAAGCCCTGAGCAAAAGCAGAACTACAGTTTGTATACTTTTTGGTCTACTATATTACAAAGGGAAGTTAAAGAAAATGGAAATTACAGCATAATGTGGAATGTTTTCATAAACCCATTTGAGTGGCCTTATTATTTATCTCTTTCAAGTAGGTTAGTATGTTAGCCATAGTCTCTTTGAGATATGATTAGTGAATATAAACAATTAAATTTATTGGGCCATTGGTTCCTGTCGGAAAACTCCCCCCGTTGTCTTACAGAGTCAACTTAGCTTACTATGAAAGTTTTCTTGTAAGGGCATTCTAAATAGTTCATGTATTTGGAGGGGCATCTTACAAGGGAGGTGTTAAAAGCAATTCACATGTGTATGGAAAGGTATCTTTAGATGATTAGTAGACTGGAGGCTAAAACACATGAAGAAGAGTTACAGGAACTCGGTATGTCTAGTTTAATGAAAAGAAGGACTAGGAATGACATGATAGCAGTGTTCCAATATCTCAGGGGCTGCCACAAGGAAGACAGGGTGAAACTATCCTGCACAGCACCCGAAGGCAGGACAAGAAGCAACGGATGAAAAGTAACCAAAGAGAAAAGCAACCTAGAAATAAGGAGACATTTCCTGACAGAACAATAATCAATGGAACGACTTGTCTCCAGAAATTGTGGATGCTCCAACCGTAGAAGTTTTTAAGAATAGATTGGACAACCATTTGCCTGAAATGGTATAGGGCAGTGATGGCGAGTGCCGAAAAGGGAGTCCCCGTGCACGTTGGGAACACGCCCTGGAAGAGAAGCTGCCTAGTGGGCATGCATGCTCCAGAAAGTTTCCAGCACACACATGCGCACCAAGCAGCTTGTCTTACGGTTACTGGTGTGCATGTGCGCATGATGATTAGCTGCATGGTGTGCATGCCCACAACAGAAACCAGAAGACTAGCTCTTCCAGTTTCTGGCATTGCTCCACGTGCAAAAAGCAGCTGATCATCGTGCGCATATGTGCGCCAGAAACATAGAAGAGGAATGTGCGATGCTGCATGTGCCAGCCAACAGGACTCTGTATGCCAGTTCAGGCATGGGTGCCATAGGTTTGCCATCACAGGTATAGGGTTTCCTGCCTAATCATGGGGTTGGATAGAAAATCTCCAAGGTCCTTTCCAAATCTGTTATTATTTTATTCTAGTAGTACATTAACAACAGCATCTCCATTTTGTCTGGATTCAATTTAAACTTCATTTCATTCATTGTGGATTAATAGGCAACGTTCAAGTCTCCTTCTGGAGTTGGAATGTAAGAGTAGTAGAGTTAAGTGGCATCAGCATGCCAACCCTTGCTCAACCTTGAAATAAAGCTGTCCACATTCTCAAAATTTGTGAGCTGAGAAGAAACCTTGTCCATCTGACAAGCATGCAAGATGGCCTCCCTAATTCTGGAGTCCAAAATGAGGTGTCAACTTTATCTGCCATGAATAGTGAAAATTGCTCACAGCAAGCCTCCAAATGTTCTGGCTCCCCTTAATGGAGAAGAAGCCAAACAGATGGAAAAGCATCACTGCACAGATGCAACGGAGGCTGAGAACTCTGCTCTCTTCATAGCTCCTATTGCTGTGGGATAGGATTGTAAATAGGCTGGGAAAGGACCCCATTCTTCTCTCTTCCTGGATAATAAGGCTATCAGTTGAGGGCAACGTAGGGTGGACTTTGTAATACTTGCAATATGTGCTTTGTACTACTTTTGCACCGGCTAACTGAAATGGGCTTTCTTGCAGTTTAATTTGTCTTATTTGTCTGTTTCTCTCTTTTAAGTTATTGTTAACAATTGGCCATAAGCTTAGCCTTCAAGAAGAATGTAAAAAGCTTTTCTTTTAGAAACTAGGTCTGACTGAATCGCTTGATAACACTGTAGATAAAAGTTTCATTTTCAGCTAATGACCAAAGCAAGTATTTGAGTCCAGTGGTGTGTCTGTGTGTGTGCGTGCACGCGCACACACGCGCACACACACACACACACTCACACACAAACAAACATACACATGTTACCCATACCCGAACTATAGAAGTGAATATAAGCTTTTATTTGAGGTGCTATCTCTCTCTCTCTCTCTCTCTCTCTCTCTCTCTCTCTCTCTCTCTCTCTCTCTCTCTCTCTCTCTCTCTCTCTCTCTCTCTCTCTCTCTCTCTCTCTCTCTCTCTGTGATAAAAAGGGAATCCTTTTTATCTTAGAACATACAGTATGTACCTTAAAGATGAAACTTATGGCTAAGTTATTAATATGTTTAAAAGACAGAGAAAGAAGGCAAATTAAAATTCAAGAAAAACCATTTTAGTTAGCCAGTCCAACAGTACTACCGCCCAAATTGCAAGTTTTACAAAGTCCATCCTGCATGTCCCTCACAATGGAATACTCAATTTTGGGAATTGTTCTGAAGGCTTATGGAGATTCATAGCTCTCTTCCCATACATAGCTTTGACCATTATGCTAATCTATAATCCGACCTAATTACTTGTTTATCTGTTTGCTCATTTATGAGGATAGACAAATAGCAATTGGGACATAAACCACTGTTTTTAATCTTGAATTTTTAGGGTTTTACTTCATTCTCAATTTGGGAACTGGATGTTTGCATGAGGTATGAAAAGGGAAACATGGGTTGTTTGTGGCTTCTTGGTTTATCTTTGGTTTGTCCTTATGCCATTGACCAGACCTTGAAGGAACACAAGGAAACAATGGCCTTAAAAAACCTGAACTGTTTCTTTGTCAGACAACTAATTTTACCTTGTTTTTGGTAAACAACCAATTTCAGTATGATGCCTGAATATGGACAATGCATAAGACTATTCAATTTCAGAAGGCTCTGCAGCATTTTGGATTCAGAGGCAAAAAAGGTGCTTCGGAAGCTACCAGATACTCATGTTGAACCTCTATCCCTAGAGCAATTTCCTCTTTCTGGATTCACAACTGCACCACTACAAGGAAAGAAGATGCTGTTTCCAGCCTTTTCAAATGTGTGGTCCATGATCTCCTAAAATAGGAAGCATACCTGCAAGTTGTGTTCTCTTTCAAGGGCTGAGGAAGTGCCTCTTTCTTTCTGTCTTCAGCACCAGCTAGGTTGGAATGAAAGTTGCAGGGTTGTTCCTCCTGCTTTGCCCAGCAGCCATATATCTGCAGTCACACCATTCACTTCTTGTTTGCCTTCAATCCTTCCAAGCCGCAGAACTGTAGATGCCAGTTCTAGGCCTTTGTTGCATTCAGACAACATTCCAAGCATGCCACATGTGTCCATTTACCATCTCAAATAAAATCTCCAGAGAGATGGAAAATTGGCTGCACCACTTCACTTTCTTTTTGATTGTGTGCCTCATGTGATGTGGGTGCCAGTGTTCTCTGGGATTTTTTGCTCTGTAGATTCTATTCTGCCTCCCACTTATCTTTCACGCCTTCTGGCTGCCTCAGATTTGTTCCTCAGTCCAGGATGTCATGACCCACAAATTGAGAAAAATACAGAGACATTATGTACTTACGTCTGAACTTCTCATTATATTTATCTCAGTATAATTGCCAAACCATCTGAGCTTCATGTTTGAACAAATTCCATAAAGGACAATTTATATTATCTTTAAGATTTTTGATGATTGTTCTTATTCGCCCATCTCAGAGTAATCCTCTACTCTCTCTCTCTTTTTTTTTACATTTTCTTCTTCAGCACATGATGAATGGTGCGTTCATCCCATGCCATAGTATCTTGCCTGAGTAGTCTAGTTCCCCATATGAACATTAAATAAGGAGTAAATTTGTGAAAGCTGCAATTTCTTTATAAAAGGTTTACTAGCTTATTTTACATAAAAAAGACAGGTTGAAAACTATTATTCCCAGATATTTGGGGCCTGTCTATCTTTCATAAAAGAAAAAAAGGAAATAAAAATATAGAAAATCATACTTTGGAGAAGGAAAAATCAATAACTTTCAAAAATCTTGCCTTCAATCCTGTTGCAAATTATTTGTAATGGCCTATTCCTCTGAGGATCATAAACTTCATTAACTAGATTGCTGTGAGGTTGGGAGAGCTGAAAAGAGAGAACAAGCATGAGTGACAAACTTCCAGTATGCGTTGACAGAAGGGAGGATGATTTTCTCTTCTTGAGTGGTGTCACTTTGATGATCCATGGAGAATTTGTGAGCATTATTTTTTGGAGCGTGAACTTTGGTGAGACTAAGCAGAAGATTTCATCCAACTACTCTGTTATCACTGCAAAAACTACACTTGATCAGATCGCTCAAGGTTTCCAGAGAAAATTCACATGGCATTTAATTTTTTTTTTTGCCTTAAGCAGACTATTGTTAACCTACAAATACCTTTAAGGAATGCCAGGAAAAAATTGTTGTAGCATCTTAAAGATTAATAGTACTGCAGTATAAGCCTGTGTTAATTACAGTACTATTACTTCAATAAAATGGGCTCCAATCTATGAAAGCTGATACCATCATAAGAAAGGTATGTGTCTTTAAGAGGGATTGTTGTAATATTCCTATCCAAAGATTTACAGGAATCATAAAACATGAATCTGATCAAATCAGATTTTATGTTGTCATAATTTTCATTTAATGAAGGCCAAAACAATTGTAAAAAGTTAAGAATTTTCTTAAATCATAATCACATTAAACAGTATTATAATTACTTTATTTAAGTGTGCAATAAAACTAAGTAGAAAGCAAACTTTTATTGATGATACATAAAGTTATTTCTTAATTAGCCTTTCACCTCTTGGTTCAACAATTAAATAGCAATAGCAATAACCCTTAGACTTATATACTGCTTCACAGTGCTCTCTATTATTGTGCTTGTGGGATGCTTGTGCCTTCGCTTCATTCCCCCAAAATCCTGTGACAGAAATGAACTCTTGTGCAGATATGCCCCCTTACTGCTACAGTGGATATTATGTGCAATGATTAGTTATAACAATGAACGAGCACTCATATTCTCATCACAGTGTGCATCCCATTTAGAATAATCTATGCTGTGAAAAATATTTATAATCATGGGTTTTCCATTTCTGCTAGATAGACCTGTTTTGCACCAATATTTGCATATCCAGCTATGGAGGATACAAAGAGGACAGAACAGGACATTACAAAAGATTCAACAAACCCTTGAGATATTGTAACTTGGAGAATTAGAATGAAATGGCTTTCATTGTGCTAATTAGAAGGCTGTACTGCAGGGGTGGTTTTCTCGCCCCATTCCAACTGGTTCGGCTGGAACGAGGCCGGCGGCGTCCTCGTGCACGTGTGCGGCACGCGAGTGCACACACGCGGCGCACGCATGCGTACTAGCGTCTGTGCGATGCTCCAGCTGCTCCTGGAGGATCGCGCAGGCGCTGTATGCATCCTGCGCATGCGTGGAAGCGCAGAATTCGTCAAAACCGGGTAAGGAGCGGGCGCGGGCGTGCGGGCGCGGGCGCGCGGGCGCAGGTGGGCCCTTCGCCGTTCCTGGAAGTTACTTACTTCCGGGTTCGGCGACCAACCGGTTCGCAGGGACCGCCGCGAACCGGCTGAAACCCACCCCTGCTGTACTGTAAGAATGTGAAAAACTCATACCAGTACAGCAAGCACTGTCAAAGCCCAATAGCATAACAATTCTAAGATTTTCACTGTTTTGCATTCAGAGAGGGTATCATTTCTGCAGTGTGATAATAAATTGCCTAGATTTAGCCCTTCATGTAAAATGGGGACATCTGTAAAAGCACTGTTCCTTTTGACAAATATATTAAATCAACCTGTAAAATAAATAGTGTCTTACATAGCTGCAAGTGGGGAAAGTATGATATCTCTGCAAGATGTCATAGCAACACAAGCTGCTTAGTTGCATCTGAACTGAAAGCTTGGGGAACAAATGGGTAGATAATCAACAGGGGACTAAGAAAGCCAATCACATGCTGTATTCAAAGTCCCAAATTCTCCAGGTGGGATTGAAGAAATGTAGCAGTTGTCGAATGATAAGCTATCTTGCCTCCAGGTCTTTTCTGTTCTCTAGAATAAATCTACCATGGATTGACTTAAAAATTAATTCAAGAAGATGAAATTCTTGTAAAAGCAAAAAAAAATCCATTGTTATCCTTTTACTTCTTCCATGCAACATACTCTTAATCTTCCAGAAGAAGAAATTCTATTAACCTTTCTGTGTCTTAGAAAGTATTTATGGATTGCAAAAGGATAAAAGGGAAAAAAGACAATGTCCTCTGTGTATTTTCCGTGTTAGCAGAATAAAATTTCTGCTATAGAGCTATGTTTTGAAACATAATGTTATGGTATTTATTATTTTGATTTAATCTAATCTGTGCTTTGCCAGTTAAAAACCACCACCTGTAGATAGCGTGAACAATCACTTAACTTTTCAGAGAAGCTGAATTCTCCATTTTTGAAACCTTTATTGAAACTCAGAAAACTGCTATCTTATAAAGGAAGACAACTGTTAGATATAGCCTCATAATACTGGATTATAGCAAGCCATGGCTTGTTTAGAGTCTTCCCTGCTTGTGAGATACATGGAGTATGAATCAGGCAATGGGCCTTCTGGAAGTATGGATTGCTTTTTGAAAGCAGATTAAAGCTGGCTTTTGGCTCTTAGTGGTGTTTGCACAGCCACCATGGGTAGATGGTATGGTAATTGTTTTGAAATTTTACATCAGTCTATATGGATTAAGGAGACCTCTAAATGTGGTGAAAAAAATAAACAAGCAGATGAATTCAGTCAAACTTTCAAAATTGTAATCATTAATAATTTTACAAATGAACTCTTTACTCACATAATATACACTATATTGCCAAAAGTATTCGCTCACCTGCCTTTACTCGCATATGAACTTACTGTAAGTGACATCCCATTCCTAATCCATAGGGTTCAATATGACGTCGGTCCACCCTTTGCATCCATAACAGCTCCAACTCTTCTGGAAAGGCTGTCCACAAGGTTTAGGAGTGTGTTTATGGGAATTTTTGACCATTCTTCCAGCAGCGCATTTGTGAGGTCACACACTGATGTTGAACGAGTTTACGTGGCCTACCACTTCGTGGCTGAGTTGCTGTCATTCCCAAACACTTCCACGTTCTTATAATACAGCTGACAGTTGACTGTGGAATATTTAGGAGCGAAGAAATTTCACGACTGGATTTGTTGAACAGGTGGCATCCTATCACAGTTCCACGCTGGAATTCACTGAGCTCCTGAGAGCGACCCATTCTTTCACAAATGTTTGTAAAAACAGTCTGCATGCCTAGGTACTTGATTTTATATAGCTGTGGCCATGGAAGTGATTGGAACACCTGATTCTGATTATTTGGATGGGTGAGAGAATACTTTTGGCAATATAGTATATATATTTAGTGTTGACTCCTGGCAGCTACTCATACAAATCCCTGCAGTTTTATTGGCAAGATTTCAAAAGTGGTTTCCCATTAGTTCTTCCCTAGGACTGAGAGAAAATGACTGACCTAAGGACATTCAGGTTAGTTTGTACCTAAGATAAAACTAGAACACATGGATTCCCAGTTTCTAGTACCCAGGTGCCATAACCACTACACCAAACAGGCTTTCAGATAATATTAAGGGCTTCATAACGTCATAACTTTATAAACAGGCCAGCAGGAAGTAATAAAAGTTAATTTTTAAATCTTAAAATCCTTAACCCAAAGGTGCTTTTTCAAGAGGGGAACTAGACTTTCTGGTTTTTCTTTGAAGATGTTTCACTTCTCATCCAAGAAGCTTCTTCAGCTATGACTGGATGATGGGGAATGGGAGGATTTATATTCCTTGCAGACAGCTGGTTGTTTGCATTCTTTTAGAGTGTTGTTGAGGCCACTTGGAATATAAATCATTTTATTCTCCACCATCCAGTAAGAGCTGAAGAAGCTTCTTGGATAAGAAGAAAAATGTATTTTAAAACCAACCAACCAACAAGAAAGTCCAGTTGTCTCATGAAAAATCACTTTTGGAACAACCATTACCTGAATGACTAACAATCTCCTTAGACACTTAAAATCCTTAAATATGATGACATAATACATTGAGGCATAGCTTTTACAAAAAAAATCATACAGCTTTACCAAACAGGTGATCATTCTTTGAATAAGAGTAACTTCTGCTCTGCACTCTGCCAATTTTTGCAAAAAATAATACATGACATGCTATCTTTTGGGGAGATTCCTCAAAACCTTTGTCAGCATTTCTTGCTAGTTATGCAACATTTTCTTCTTTATTGTTTCTTATTCCAAGTGATATGCTTTATTATTAGTGCTGCACTAAAAGTGCATTCCTTTTTTCCATTCAGATTCAATTTTAGGGAAAAGCAATTGTGTTTGATTCCCCCCTCCCCAAAGATAACATTTTGGTGAATTCTACAGGGTCAGAGTATGACATTCTTGCTTGTCCTTCAATTCAAGGATGGTGAAAGGTATACATACATTATCTCACCTTCCATTGTACCTTTACAGGTAGTCCTCAAATTATGACCACAATTGAGCCCAAAAATTATGTTGCTCAGTGACACATTTGTTAAGTGAGTTTTGCCCCATTCTACAATCTATCTTTCCACAATTGTTAAGTGAATCATTGCAGATGTTAAGTTAGTAACATCGTTAAATGAATCTGGCTTCCCTATTGACTTTGCTTGTCAGAAGGTCATAAAAGTTGATCACTTGACTCTGGGACACTGAGCCCATCATAAATATGAGTCAGTTACCAAGGATCTGAATTTTGATCACATGATCTTTGGGATGATGTGGTCAGAAGTGTGAAAAATTGTCATGTCACTTTTTTTAGTGCTGTTGTAAGTTTGAACGGTCACTAAATGGACTGTAGTCATCATAAGGCATTTTCAAGTCAGGAAATACAAAGGCAGCCAAGGAGGCTGCAGAAAGTTGGAAAGACAAGATTAAGAGCCAAGGTGGCGCAGTGGTTAAATGCAGCACTGCAGGCTACTGCTAGATCAGCAGGTCAGCGGTTCAAATCTCACCGGCTCAGGGTTGACTCAGCCTTCCATCCTTCCGAGGTGGGTAAAATGAGGACCCAGATTGTTGGGGGCAATATGCTGACTCTCTGTAAACCGCTTAGAGAGGCCTGAAAGGCCTATGAAGCGGTATATAAGTCTACTGCTATTGCTATTGCTATAAAATGTTAACTGTGATCCAACAACAACTGCAAAAAATACCATCCTAAGCACTTCAGTCTGGGGTTAGACAAACAAACCTCTTATTCATAACATCAAAATGGAGGGCAAAATTTGGGTTGGCATTATTATGCTTGACTTCTTCACAAGAAATAAAACTCTTCCTTCTCTGCCTAGCAGTCCAATTCAGTATCACTGTCCTTTCCAAATTATTTTCATAAGACTTAGCAGAGTTGTTCTTCCAGCTTGTATGTTTTCTCAGAAATTCACAGAGGGCTTTGATTTTTTTCTGCTGGAGAAATAAATATCATATTTGTTATTGAAGGACCACCATTCCATCTCCAGAATATAAGACTGCGAGACATAGCAGAAACTTTCATGGTCCATTTTGGAAGTGCCAATTATGTAGCTTTGTCTGACTGAGTTTTCGTACGCCTGGATTTGAAGCCCAGGGTGGAAAGGACATATATTATCTAGGGATACAGTTAGGAAGAGCATCAGCAATGCAGAAAATATTCCAGTCAATCAAACGGCTGCTTGTCGCATAAAAATGAACACAGCTTACGTTTATACACCAGCCATCAAAAGTAGGATTGTGTGATGCTTTTTTCTAGAAAAAAAAGTCAAACAGGGAGTTAATACTTTAAAGAGTTCAGGGCCATGTCTCTCCTGCAGGCAGGTGATGGGAATAATTGAAATGGAGGAAGCACGGAATTTAGACAGCACTCCGGATGATAATATATGCTCAGCAGAGAGTTATAATGAGGGTGGAGTGATAGCAGAAAGTGTCAGCTGGGTTTTTATTTCATGATAATGAGCTGTGATTTGAGGCAACTTCCTTCTAAGCCTCAGGCCAGTATATAAGGTACCCAGTGCACTTCCAAATGGCGTGGCAACACCCCTTACCATAAAGTTAGGTGCCCCAAACTTTAGTGGGTCCTGTCAGCATCAGCACTCAAGAGTTACTTTGAGGTAAGATGGGTGACCTATAAATTTTATAAATGAATACATAGAAAAGTATTTTCTTTTTAGAGAACACAGCTTTCTATTTCTGAGATGAGTACATTTTTGACTGCTCCATACTAATTCTGTGTGTTTTAGTTAAAACATTTCAATCTTTAAAAACTGAAACCTTTCTAGGCTTCAAGGAAAGCATGATAATAAAAGACTAATAAAACCAACAACTACCAGCTATAAAAAAGATCTCTCTCTCCTCTCTATACCATCAAAGGAAGGCTTGTGATTGTAAATTGCTCCCTTTTTAAAGACGGGTGGGAAGGGAGAACTTAAGAGTGGCAATCAGGTGTAAGGCCATTCCAGGCAAGGTTAAATTTGTATTAACTAAAAACAGCCCTCAGAAGAAAACTAGCAACACTTCAACATCTTAGGAGGCTAGAGCTGTTTGTTTTTTTCAAGTAATTTGATCGTATTTGAAATATTAACAAATAAAACAAGGAGACTGAATTGAATTTAGAAAACAATGACAAACAGTGAAGGGTAGTGTCATCTAATACAGGGATCTCCAACCTTGGGAACTTTAAGACTTGTGGACCTCCAGAGTTCCTCAGAATTCATCAGCCAGCTTTGCTAGCTGAGGAATTTTGAGAATTGAAGTCCACAAGTCTTAAAGTTCCCAAGGTTGGAGACCTCTGATCTAATAGGTCTTACTCTCACCAACATGCAGATCTTTTACTAGCTAACATTTTCAAACCATCTTCAAATGAGCTCCATGAAATGAGCCAGCACGGTGGTCAAGGTAACCACAGTAAGGCAAGGCTTCTCTCTACATTCTGTAGAGGCATCTGAGCTTGCCAAGAATTGAAGAAGATATTTGATCTTTAATATTTGATATTTGATTATATAATATTGGCATAACCAATCATCAAGAGCAGTTGACCTCCCTGATTATACCTCTCTTTTCTATATTAAGTTGACTAAAAGCAGCCTCTGAACCAGACCCATCCATTTTTTAATGTCTGCATCTGGAGACAGATTTCTAGTGGTACGGTGGCCTAGAGGTGGAGCTCTCATCTCACAATCAGGAGGCTGTGAGTTTGATCCTAGGTAGAGGCAGATATTTCTCTCTTTGGGCACACTGAGAATATATGTGCTGAACAAAACTCAGCATTGGCAACCAGAAGGGTATCCGGCCATTAAAACACTGCTAGCTCCATTCAGTTGCCCACACTCTAGCTGCCAAGGGATTGTGGAGTCGTTAAAAGAAGAAGAAGAAGAAGAAGAAGAAGAAGAAGAAGAAGAAGAAGAAGAAGAAGAAGAAGAAGAAGAAGAAGAAGAAGAAGAAGATGATGATTTGGGGGCAGATTTCTCATGCGTTAAATGGCTGGGCTATTTGTTTTTAAATTCAAAATTCATATAGAAATTTGTCAGACCACACCTAAATTATGGTAATAAATTATAAAAGGAAGAAGAGAGGTCTCTTCTATCTTTTTTTTTTTTTTTGGCTAGTCATCTCAAATAGACATCTGCTACAACATGAATCCAAACACTAAGCTTAGTTCTAGTTGATTTCATACAACAGGGTTGGCAAAGATTTAAACAGAAGGTTTCCAAGAAGTTTTTTTCTGGCCCCCAAGTTTGCAAGACCTGGAAGGTATATGGAGCAACATGGCAAGTTGATACACTAGTTATGTTCATCTCTGTTTTATGTATATTCAAAGAAAAATGACATTTAGCAACGTAAGAGATCCATAGCATGCAAAGAAATGAGATAAAGATAACCAGTGAAGTATCTCATATCAATAATAAATTATGAACATTTCTATTGTTAATAAAAGAGAGAACTTGATTCGGTATGAAAGCCTGAGGTGTCGGGGTCAAAATGGATTTGTTTATAGAGATAAAAAGATGACACAAACTGTACAATTGTCTGACTTCCTGCTGGTGTCACAATTGAGTTTCCCTGTTGAAGCTGGCAGGGAGCATTAGAAATATCCATTCCCTTCCCTTCCCGTGAGATAAATCACTGCTGCTGGGTGCAGAGAGGGAGCCAAAGTTTGTGAGACTGGCTTGGAAATTGTCGTGGAACATTGAAAATGAAGATCATGTGACCACAGCAGCAGTGCAGCAGAAGCCAGTAGCATTGAAACAATCACGACGTCTCCCAATTTAATTCCCTCTAGCGTCATGGATGGGCAAGATATGGAAATATCATGTATTTTAGCCCATTTCAAATACTTTGGTTCAAAACAATTTTTTCTCTATGATGCACTGTTTTGCCCAGTCATGATGACAAGAGTTTTAGTAGTATATGGATGAAATGTGTGGTACTTTATCGGCTCAAGATTATCACTGGTTGTGAAGGATCCAATGATAGATTATGATCTTCAGGGGGTTCATAGCCCATAGGAAAATAAGCTTATTGGGGCTCCACAGGGGGATTTTAAAAAAAATAAAACTGTTAGCCACAACTACATGATCATCATGAAAAGAGGATCAGCAATTACCTCACCACAACTGCTATCTTCATTTTATTTCTTCTCCCTGGTTTCCAAGGCATTTGTATCCAATAGAGGTGATGATTACTACACCCATTGATGTTGTTGTGTTTGCTCGTTCAAAAAAAAGAAGGCAAAAGTAAAGAATGTGTTAGTAGAAAGGGAGAGACTTGAAGTATCTTCGTCAAACTGATTCCTGCAAATAGGAACTTTGTGGTAGGATCAGTGGTGGGATGCTGCTGGTTTAACAACCAGTTTGGTGAGTGCAGACTTTGTGTGCATGTGTGCTTTGCGTGCATTCGTGATTTGCATGCATAGGCAGCACTGAAAATGGAGCATTTGGAAGCTCAGATGCTTACCTTCCAAGTCAGCAACAGTAAGTAAAACAGCTGGGGGGGGGATCAGCTGTGCCATGCGATTGAGATGAGCCAGAAAGCAGGAAATAAAGGACAAGTTAGGCCAGGGACAGGTGGGCAGGCCCAGCTGATCATCAGCGTGACCAGTTCACCTGAACTGGTCTGAACCGATACAATCCCACCACTGGGTAGGATGTATGTAGTCTAGCAGTTATTTTGTGAGACTCCTTATAAAACATTCTCAAAATTTCACTTGTATCTTACCAGCACCAAACTTTAAGGTTGCTTGACAGGAAATATTATTTTAGCCTATAAAATGTTGATAGAAGAGGTTTGGTCCTTAATCAAGAGAAGGATGACATCAGTTCATCAAATACGTAAGTCTTAAAGCTTAAAGGTTTCTAATGCTTTGAACAGAGAATGTTTTTTTTTTTCTTGAAGGCAGTCATTGCAAATCAAGAGAAACAGGGTAATTCCTGAGGCACATTTATAATTAAAATTACAGCACTGTGACCACAGCATTTACCATTAAGAGCAGACCAAGCTTAGCTGCAGAGGACTCCATGAAGTCACTGTTGACCTAAGATGTAGGAACGTGGTGGAAAATTACTTCCCCTTGTCAAGCATCTAAAGTTCCTATATATGGCAGTGAGTCCGTATTTCTTTTGAGAACTGGAAATTCAAGCAGAAAATTTTGTTTAATGCTTACATCTTACAGAATATGCAGATCTTTTCTTCTCAGTTTCATATATTCCACCAGCACAAAGTGCTGGTTCAGAATTGGATTCATTTTTAATCAATTCATTGATGCAGACATTTAAATCAAATAGTTGAATTGGTTCAGTTAAGGTTCTTGAACGGATTTTTCTGTTTGGAAGACTCAATAATTTGAAAGCATTCAATGTGACAAGTCAATTTTCTTGTTCGATTCAATGATTTAATGAACTAACCTCTGTTTTTAATTTCCACATCAGAAATTTCCATATTTCTAGTATGCATGCTCAAAATATTGGTCTCAGATGATATATAACGTTAAGCAAACCATCAACCCCAGGACTTAATCATTTTTGCACTTCAATAATTTCATAAACATCTAACTTTGCAAATCATTCCAGAATCAGTTGTTTCTGTTTCATACTTGGCTCAATCATTTTACCTACATAATATTCTTTGTATATTTTTTGTTTGCTTGTTTTATTTCATGTTCTTTCTAAACATTTTAAACACATTATCTTGATGCAGCTTTGTGTGTATTCCTCAGATGGTTGGCTTCCATCGAATTTATTTGTTCCTCAAGTGAAAACTCTGGATTGATTTGTTCAACGATCCATTTGTTTTTGTTTTTTTACTGTACTTCTTTTGTGCTACTATTCATGAAATGCTAGATTTCAGTAGATTAATACAAGTTGCATTTTCAAACAGAATCATCTAGTGAGTAATACTTCAGTACATTGTATTATTCTGCAGAGATTCCACAGTTATGATAAGTTGTCAGAAAAAATGACAGTTGCTTGTTGTAGCTCTAGTGCCCTGCATTTATCAGCCAAGAACCAGGAGGATTTTAAATGCTAATCCTTGTTCTTTTGGTGATACACAGCATGTGTCACCTTGGACAAGATGCTTGGTATCTGAATTCATCAAGACCATTCATCTGAAAAGATTCCCAGAGATTCTCAAACTAGAATTTCACTGACTGGAAGATTAGACCTTGGCTGAGAACCCTGTGGACATTGGTAACAGAAAAGGGGGGCATTCATCATTGCACTAACATGAGAATATAAAGTAGATATTTATTAAATCCACATCTGATATCAAATCAGGATCTGCAGGTATCCAGGAGGAAAGAAGGTAGAGGAATGGGAAAATAATGCTGGTAAGAAATTTAATATAGATACATGAACGATAATACTCAGAGGGAATATTAACACCCATCAGAAAACTGAGGACAAGAATTCATAGGATGATAATGAAAAGCCGTTAGTGGAGCGCTATGGGGTTTCAAATTAGTGGTAAAATGATTTAAAGAAGAGGCTATTCAAGATTAAAATCTATGTAAATAAATAAATCAAAACATAACTTGAAAGATGAAAAATTGGATTAAAATATATTTCAAACGTGAGTTTTATATCTGAACTTTTGTTTTGCCTACGCAGATGTGTATGTCCTAACACACTCATGTTTTCAAAATTACATAATGTAACTCTTTGAAAAATCAATTTTAGTTTTGTTTCAGAGGAAGTCATTCAATTTTTAGACAAATCCAAACCGTTGTTTGATTACTTTGACTACATTAAAAAAAAATTAAACCTTTGAAACAGATTAGTTGACCTTTGGAAAATTTCTTGCAAACTCACTTGATGATTTATTACCCATCAGGACTAGATTCAGCAGTTCATCTGCATTTAAAAGACAAAAGTCACTCTTTTGAAGACAGCAAAGTTCACATTTTGGATAAAGAAAACCGCTAGTTTGAAAAGGGGTCAAAGAGACCATCTATGCCAAATTGAACAGCCCTCTCTCAACAGAGGGGGAGGAATATGACATCATGTATCTCTAATCTACAACAGCATCCTTTCAACAGTTCCAAGAATGCTCCATACCCATTTGCACCACTCAGGTGATCAGATAAACCTCAGGTGGCCTTAATAGCTTGCTAAAAGAATGCAAAGGGCCAGCTGTTTGCAAGGAGTATAAATCCTTGCATTCCTCACCAACCAGTCAGAGCTGAAGGAGCTGTTTGATGACAAGCAAAATATCTTCAAAGAAAAAACAGAAAGTCCCGTTGCCTCTTGAAAAAAAAGCACCTTTGGGATAAACATTAATCCTTAGCCTCTGTTTAAATTCTATGACGATAGTGTGCTAAGTGGAATGAGCAATTGTTGAAGACAAAATGAAATTATTTTACTCCCTAGTATTATAGGCAAGGAACATGTGTGACTCTCAAGATGACAGAGAGCTGTATGACGTAAGCTGTAATTTTTAAACATTGTGAATGTTCCATTTTCCTGGAGATGCTTAATTCTTCCATTTAAAACAAATTCAGGTTCTTGACAACAATGAGAACTTATACAGGTAGTCTTCAACTTACAACAGTTCATTTAGCGACTGTTTGAAGTTGTAACAGCAATGAGAAAAAGTGACTTGTGACCATTGCATGAGCCCCATGATCACATGATCAAAATTCAGAAGCTTGACAACTGACTCATATTTATGATGGTTGCAGTATCCTGGGAACGTGTGATCACATTTGTGACCACCGGACAATCAAAGTCAATGGAGAAACCATATTCACTTAACAACCATGTTTCTAATTTAACAACTGCAATGATTTACTTAATAAATGTGGCAGGAAAAGTCATAAAAAGGGGAAAAATTAACTTAACAAATTTTTCACTTAGCAATATAATTTTTGGGCTCAATTGTGATCATACGTTGAGGACTATCTTGCAGCAGATATGGAGACATCAACCATTAGTGTGGTTTAAAATGCATTTGCACAAAGGAGAAACTCATGGAACCAGTTCAGATTTATAGAACCCTCCACTTCAGAAGGTATTTGGATGCTACACAAGGGCTGTTATCTTTCCATGAAATACTTGTGTGATCTATTTTGTGGACAATTATTTCCCTATGATATATGCATTTCCACATTGCTCCCAGTTTGGCCCAACCAGTAATGATGATTCGGCCTGGGTCGCAGAACCGGCAACAGCCCAGGCTGGCCATGCCCCCAAACCGGTTACCCGGTCTCTTCTGCCGTTGCTGGCATGTTTCTGCACATGCGCAGGACAAATTACAGTCAACTGTGCATGCGCAAGCAATGCGTGGCAGGAAGTGCGTGCCAAGCAAACCAGTACCAACCGTTACAGGAACCCACCCCTGATGCATTGTACAAATGGAAATGAATAAAGCTGCTATGGTTAAGTACAAAATATAAATTAGGCTTTCGTTTGGAGCCAAAAGGAGGTATGTTTGAAAATGTGATAAAATGATCTTCCCAAGTCAAAGTGTTATTAGAAAAGCCAATACAAGCCCTGTAGATAAGGAATTAGTGCTGTGCATGAACATTCTCCTGCTTTATTTTTCCTTCTACCAATAGTTCTCATTCAGTTTAACAGACAATATGGCAGCTGACAATATTCTTCTAAATTTCTTCTAAAATTTCTTCCAATGAAACGAATAGCATGACATTCTCATAGGTGGAAAAGGTTGTTTTTGTTTAATGAAGGTCGACATATGGATAATTGTCAAAATAGCTTCTTTTTTCCTGGTCCAGACATCGCTCCAAAAGACTTTATGACCTCTCTAATTTTCCACACTTTAATTTCCAGAGAAGAAAAAATTATTCCATGATGCATTTTTAGACTGGAAAATGTTAATAGCCAGGTAGATTTCAAGGACTGAAATATAGTTAACCGAAAACAAGACCTTACAATAAAAGGTGATCAGAGTGCCATGAAGAGAAATTCAAAAGAAATTGTTACACACTCTAAAAGTAACTTGAAAAAACAGACAACTCTATCAAGGGAAGAAAACTTTTGAGAAATTGCAAGGAAAAACTGGACACTGCATTATATATAATATAGTGAAACATACTAAAAACATACTTGGAAATAAAAAAATTGAATAGTTGAAATGATGTCAAACTAAAGTTTTAATCCACTCATAAGAACATTTCTGAATACAGCAAAACTTAAAAGCACATTACTGAAGACTTAAAGAAAAACAAATTGGTTTTACCAATCTCCCTTCATTTGCAGTTCTAAATTCTACTTCTACCCACTGTTCTAGAGATCACATTTTGAGACTAAAAGAGATTTCCCTTGCTTTCATCCTTTCTCTAGCATTAGAACATGTTTTGGTGTTTATTAAATTGCTTGTTCTGGACTAGACTTTATTAGAGGCAGTCTTTGAGTACGTCCATAACTGAGCTCAGAATTACAGTTGAAAGTCATTATGGTCATTAAGCAGGTTACCATGTAACTGTGCCCAATTTTACAATCTTTTGACACATCAGTCATTAAGCAAATGTATTTTATCCAATAGGCATTTTTGGCTGGAAACAAAAGTAAACACTGGAAACTTGAATAAAGGCAAAAATCCTGGTCACGTGTCTTTTAGGATGCTCCAAACAGCCATAAAGGTGAGCTGGTTGCCAAGCACATGATCATCACATGATCACAGAGTGTGCGTGTGTTGGCGACTGTTGGAACTTAAAAATCAAATCATAGGTACCTTTTTTTGGAGGGGGATGATTGTTATTTCAAATGGTTTCTAAGTGACCAGTCGTAACTCAAGGACTACTTGCATAGAAAACATGCAGTGATTTTCAGTTGGTACGACAGTGATCTTTTTTCCAATGTCCTATGATAAAGAATGAGGACAAAAAGAAAAAGGATGCTCCAGTGATTTCCAGATTTGGAAATCTGTTGACTGATGATAAGCTTTAAGGACATGTAATGGGTCCTTCTTACTATAGAAATATCACTTACAAATTTTGCCACAACTTTTCTTTCGTGTTGCATCCAAACAAGTATTAAGTAGGTTGAGTAGTTATTCAACCCTACTTTCAGAAAGTTGTATTTTTCCCGTGTTGAACCACTGTGGCAGTAGTATCTATTTTTTTGTTCTTGAATCTTAATACAAGCTACATATCTAGTCTTGCTGCACATAGCATAGGTTGCTCCTGGTCAGAACTTTGATTGTCAAACAATTTGTAGCTCCAGGCTCTCATTGGATTAGTGTATAAATGGAAACAGATGCCTTTTGTAACACCAGTAAAGGACTGTCTAAGCCATTAGAGCTGGCACAATCATTTTGTGAGGGTTCTTTCTCTCCTGGGGCAGTTTATATTGCATTATACATGGATGCTATTTCCATGGTAAACTCTTGTATTATAATGATTACAGTCCTCTCTTCATTTTCCTGTGCCTTATTTCCAATGCAAAACTCAGCCTTGGCATTTTCAATTCCTTAAGGAGAAAATCCTTCTGTAGCTACAAGAGAATCCGAGATGCCAAAACACATTACTCTGATGAACAATCAACCCATTTCTAGTTTTAATGGCACATTGTGATGTACTTTGTTGCAATTATAAACAGGGCAGATTATATTCACAGAGTACAATATTGGGAGACAAACAGTTCCATTTTTTTTTATCCACTACTAACCACCAAGGGAAAAGAACACAATAGCTTTTAGACCATATGTCATTTCCTTCCCAATTCAGAGTATAAATTATGAGGTGATATCATTGGGAATGGTGTGTTCAGAGCCCCAAAGCCCAGAAACATCCTACATTCAATGACAAACTTTTAAAAAAGAGAGAGATTGTGCCCTTGATTCTTTTTAGAAAAGCCAACATGGTGACCATGGAAGAGAAGTATCGGTAGATTATTTACTTAACAGATGAGATGGTGTATTCTCATGGTTGTAGTTGATTGTTTTAATTTTTATGATCTAGCCTACATTGTAATGAAACATTTGTTCATTCCTTAAACATAGATACTGCCCTCATCTTTCAGCAGTATTGCCTGGTAGGAAAGGAAAGAAAAGAGTAGCATGGCATGGCATGGGGTGGAAAGAAAAAGAAAAAAAGAAAGAGAAAATGCCCTGGGTGGGGAGAGAGAACATAGGGCCATGTGGATTAGGGTTAGGAACATTATAAGCCTTCATTGGAGGTATGAAAACAGAGACAGGAGAGCCAGCTGCCAGGAATGCTTTAATTTGAAATTCTACAAGACCCAGGATGTCTGCAGTAACCCTTTCCAAAACACTCTGATAAGCATGAACTAGAAAGGGGAAGAGAACCTGAGACCAAATCTTAAATTATCTGTTCTTACCATAAATAAATCTAACCATGTTCTAAAAGCAAAAAAGTAAGAATGTAGCAAAGGTTCCAGAAGTGAAGATGTAGACTTGACAACAATATATAGGCCAAAGAATTTTCCAAATTGTAGAACAGTCCATTGTAGTTCGTTGGCATTTTTTTATTAAAAAGTTTAAATAAGTTTTACAATTGTATACCTTTCCCCTTCCCTCCCTCCCCCCCATCCCACATCCCCTCCCCCCCCAACCTCCCAGAGCAAGTACAGGGTATAAGCATTTAATAATCATACACTAAAATAAACTAACTTTAGAATCATACCTTCGCTTATACTTTAACTCCCCTTTTGTAAAGCTAACTTTAGATAAATTGTAACATTCCTTGTCCATTCATTCATAAGCTAACTGAAATTTCTTAGTCCCATATTTGTTTTGAATATAATCAGTCCAACATCTCCATTCCAACTTGTATTTCTCATCTGAATGGTCCTTGAGATATGCTGATATTTTAGCCATCTCTGCTAAGTTTGTTATTTTAACGTCCATTCTTGAATAGTAGGCAATTCTTCCTTCTTCCAGTATTGCACCACCAACAATCTTGCTGCCGTTGTTAAATTCAGAATCAAATTAGTCTCTATAATTGTACAATCTGTAATTATACCTAACAAGAATAACTGAGGAGTAAACTTTATCCTCTTTTTAAGAATATTTTGAGTAATCCACCATATTTTTATCCAAAATGCTTTGACTTTTTTACAAGTCCACCATATATGATAATACTTAGCATCAGCACAATCACATCTCCAGCATTTAGATTATACGTTCGGATACATACAAGCTAATTTTTTAGGATCTAAATGCCATCTATAAAACATCTTATAAAAATTCTCTCTCAAGTTTTGGGCTTGCGTAAATTTTACATTTCTTACCCATATCTTTTCCCATGTTTCCATCATGATTGGTTCTTCAAAATTTTGTGTCCATTTTATCATACAGTCTTTAACTAGATCTGTTTCAGAATCTGTTTCTATCAATATATTATATAACCTTTTTATATGCATTTGACTCTGGTCCCTAATTTGTTTTACTAAATTATCCTCATTTTGCATAATACCAGTTTTCTGGTATTTTTTCCATCTGGCCTGTAGCTGTCCATACTGAAACCAGGTTTGAATTACCCTTTCCTCTTTTAGTACATTCATAGGCTTTAACTGTGGTACACCTCTTTCTATATTGAGAAGCTCTCTGTATGTGGTTACATCCTATTTTTGTTCTATGCTTATATTCTTTATCGCGTGTCTGGGTACTGCCCACATAGATATCTATGTAGTTTGAATAAACATTTTCAGTTGCCATGATCCTCCGGTGATATGTTAATTATGTATTGCACTCCAATAAAACAATTTTATTAAGCATTAATTCTCTGTGCCATAATACAAATCATACAGCACAAAAAAGCCTTAAATATTTATCACCTGTATGGGGAAATATTAAGCATTCCTTTCTGCTATTACGTACAGCATTAATGAATATTTTATATTGATAGTAACAGGCCACAGGCTTAAAATGTGTTGTAAGATAGCTACATTTGCAAGTGAAAGCATGAAAATAAATAATGGTCTAGGGCTGAGGTTCTCATATCTTTTAGGCATTGTAAACCATGTCTCTTTCAATGATGCTTAGAGAATCTAAAGAACAACTGCTTGTGCTAATGTATGTAGATGGGGTCTCCAGAGTGCCAAATAATAACCAATTTATGGCATGGTTAAAATAATCTCATTTTGCAGTAATAACAACTGAATGAAGGGACGCTAATATACAGTATGCAAGGATTTTCATTTCACATTAGAGTTATTTGTTATGTAATTATGTGTGTGCACGCAAGTATGTTTCGCTTTGTATATGAGTGTGCATGCATATGTGTAAAATATATACAGTATTTAAAAAGCTTTTCATTATTGCTTTTATTTTGAGAAGCTCTCCCTCCATCCTTGCCTGTAGTTTAGCAATAAACTTTTGATTTTTTTTATGTATTTCTTAAAACTTACTTTTTGTAGAGAAATTGATCTACAACATTCTAATATTTCTGCTTTAAAAAAACTTCTAGACAAAACAGATAGGTAGATGTATCATAAATTTGTTCTTGTGTAGATGAGAAGGACGAGATTCAAAGTATGCAAATATTCAAAGAAGGAAAGAATGGTTTCCTTTTTAATAATTCAGATGTTTAGCATTTAATTGAAAAACACCTTGCCTATCTTGTATAAATTCTGTCCGTTCAGAAAAAGACTTGCAATAAATAATTTAAGTTGTAGTTGTCACTTGCATTTGAACACAGTCATTACTTTTTAAAGATATTAACTCCTTGCTGATACATCTCCTTGGTTATTATACTCATCTTCCATTTCCCATATACTCCCTTCTTAATTATTATCTTAGCCGCAGGCTCTATCCATCTTCTATGATTTCCTAAATTGTCGTCCTTCCTTTTTTTTTTCTTTCCTAAGTAGAACAGTTTGCAATTGTACTTCAGTAATTCCTGAATTTTACTTCAGGAATTTTGATAAATTCCTAACCTTACTGCAGTTGTTTTGGCCTTAGGATTTCTGCCCATGGCCAAAGAACCAAGAATAATACAAGAAATTATTTCTGAGTAGTTCCTTTATTGCTGTTTACCTAGAAACAGAATTTGCAAGACTAAAGCAATTATTTGCAATAGCTACCGGTATGGATATAGTCTGAATTGCTGGGGAGATTCAACATTGTTTCTTCCTGCCCACCAAATATTCTAAGCTTTGCTTGGGAAACAGCCTCTTTCTCCTGTGATTCACGCACGAGCGAACCATAATAGTAAAAAAAATTAGAAACCCACCACTGCCTGGGAGTTGGATATGAATTATATTACAAAGTAGTTTCCAAAACCAGATATTTTTTAATGTCCTCCCTTTCTGAATTGGAAGGCTTCCATCGTAATACGTCAATATGTGGAAATGAGTAGAGCCTATGGATATGACTTGAAAGTTACTTTGCTTTTTAAATCATTCCTGGTAGAATTTTTTTTTTTTTTTTTTTTTTTTGTGGAAAGGGGTAGAGAAAAAAATGGGTAAAAGTTTTGAGTTTATTTTTTGTCATGTTAAGTGAAGGTATTATGACAATGGTGATGGTGATAGTAAGGATGCCAAGGACAACTCTGCAATAGACAGAAGATCAACCTCTAAATAAGATGAAAATACATAGGCCCTTTGGATGGTTATTCCAATTTCCTCACGACTTTAGGCCTCAGCTAATTAAAATAAAAATGAATGCCAAGAATGTAATAGGCATGTCCCTTGATCCCAAGACCTCCTGCATTGAAGCAGATTTTAGTGCCCTTCATAGCTTCCCTGTTAGGAATTTCAGGGAGGGGAAAAAAGAAATTCAAATGTTTGCCATACATCTCCTGTGCTGTAGATATTTAAAGAAAATGTCCTTCCTCTTTGTTTTGATGATTAATTGTAAGTGCAATGAGGTTTACACTCCCATTCACATCAAGGCTGATTGTTGTATCAGCATTTGGAAAATGGGTCACAACAAGGAGGAGGGCAACCAGCACTTTCAAATTTATTATAGGCCTCATAGTTTTCATTAGAAAGTTTCAGCTGCTGAGCCCGTAAGATTCTCAACGTTTTGTTAAGTAAGCATCTAACCTACTTGGCTCCAGAGAAAATATTGAAGATAGATTAAGAATGGAAACTAAGGGATATTTTTTTTTAAAAAATGACAAGGCTATTACCTTAAAATTTTTATCTTGTCGAATAATTCAAGTAACTTCTCCACAGTCTACCTTTTCACCATGTAGCTAATTCACTCAGTGATAAAGTCATAGGCCTTGCTGGTGTCCTGAAATACCCCAGTCAGTTATTTTGATATCTTTTTAGCTTCTGTCATTGTCTTTAAGATGCCATAGGCACATATACGACACTGAATTTCAGAGGGTGAAATTCATGCATTCTTCCACTAACCTTTTTGATGGAACAGTTCATTTCTTCTCATTACAATAGCCATGGTAGCCAGCTGCTTTCTCTTCTCAACACCAAAATCTTCTCTTACTCTCCATATAGCCTGCAGATCTCTCATCCATTGATGAATTGTTTCTGAAAGCATCAAACTAAATGTTAAATAAAGCTTTAAAAACAATAGAATGAAACCTAATAATCTCAATATGTGCATTCAGATAGGAATTATTAGTTGCATCAAGTGGAAAACTTTCTGGTTGATTGTACGTTTCAGATTTGGAGATGTATCTGAGCAGAATGAGAGAAAAAAATATCCTTGAGATCCGGCCACAATTTTCACTAACTAGCAAGTCTTGATTCAGGTTGTTGGACTCTACATATGTGGCCTTCAAGATCTTACTGAATTACAACTCACAACATGCTCCAATATTGACTCTGGATGTTCTGAAATTATAGTTCAGCAACATATGAAACATCAGAAGCTACCTGTTTAGAAATATAGAAATATGATTCCCATTTGTACTTAAAATTTGCTCTAATTTCTTGATAAATTTGCAGGCTCTTCACAGTCCATAAATGTGTAAAATTCCTCCCCGAACTGGAGGTAAAACAGATTCTTTGTATCAACGTGCTAACTGAATGCTAATAACCAATGTTGTTTGTGCAATTAGCCAGCCTTCATTGGCCTTGGAAGCAGCCAGTTTAAGCTGAAAGTTACAAGCAGAATCTTGAAATTAGCTCATAGAGGCTGCAAAGAGATAAAATTCAGCAGGGCTTTCAGGAATCCCACTGATATTTGGAACTCATATTCAGCTGCATCAGTATCTTTGTGGATTTCCTGTGCTGTGCTTTCCATGTCTGTAGTTGTGATCTTCTTAGGTAATGCCTCCCCTTTGGATTTTTTTCCTCCAACAAAAGAAAAGAAAAGAAAAGAAATCCAATATGCTACATAAATAAATTAATGTTCTTCACCTTGGCACTGGACGCTTCAGTCATGTAACTTTAACCAGACTTGCTTTATTTAGAATATATATTTATTCTCTGTGTGTATTCCTATATACCATTTATATTTGTGGTATACAATATATGAAAGGCAGACTAGAAATATATTGTGAAACAATGCAAAGGATAATGTTGCAGGATCCAATCTGAGTTGGTCACTGGGACCAAACGTTTATTCTTCCTAGCTTTGGGCTCATGCTGGAGCTCATCCTCAGGGAAATATTTTAAATAAATATATTTTAAACAAACCAGAGTCCTCCCACGCACATAAAAAACATGCATGATCATTGCTGGAATATACATTTAAACAGCATAAATAAATGCTTAGAATTATTTGAGCCCTGTTTTGGGCTTGGAAAACTTCCTGCACCAATCTGGAAGCCAAAACCAAGTGTGGAAGGGTGCCGTGGGAGGCTCCAAAATGCAATGTGAGTTCCCCCTGGATGCACAGGATGTATGTGGGGGATGCACGGGGTGCAATGCATGCACCCCATGTGTCCTCCACATGAGCCCTGTGCATGCATGGCAAAGACCCAAAGACAACTGGCCGGTGGGAGGTATGTGCACATGCGCAGTGGAGCTGGGCTGGAGCAACAGCTGGCATGCCTGCAAAGAGGGCTCTGCATGCCACCTGTGGCACACACGCCATAGGTTTGCCACCACAGTCCTAGAGCTTCAGGTGAAGCCTATCATTCTCTCAGCACTAGAGACAGAATGAGCTGTATTGATGGACTAAATGCTAAATTGAAATTAATCTGTCACAGTTAGTTCCCTGTAATCACAGAACAATGAAAAATTATGCAGTCATTTTCAACATGAAATTTAGAGTTGCTCACCCTTTCTCTTCCCAATAGACCCATGACAGACAAGCATTCAACAAATGCAGTCACAACAAATCTATTGAATCAACATTTTTCAATGGATGCTACAGGATCTCAAATTATACAAAATTGTCTATGATTGACTGAATTCCACTTTTCCAGGAAAATGAAAAAGTACCTCTTCACTTCTTGCCATCTATTTTTTTTGCCAACTTTCAAGGGTGGAATGACCTTTCCTCTGTGGCCTGTGAGTTTTGTTTTTGTCAACAGATTATTTTGTGCTTTGCTTCAGTACATATCCATTGTCTTAAGCTCTTCACTCAACTGGAATGGGGAACAGGTAGTTCTTAATATGATGCTTGACTAGTTCCCAGAAACCTTAATCATTGCTAATGGTATATTACTATTAAGAGCCATGGTTCATCATCATGTAAAATACTAGAACAACATTGTATTTTCCAAAACAAGTAAAAAGGAATATTTTATCAAAGGTTGAGATTCCCTCCCCCTCCCCTTTGATTTGTCCCCACATGATCAAACTTCTATTTGGTTCTATAAAATTGGTAGAAACAACATTTTTGGTGATATAGAAAACAGCAGCGGAGAAAGCATTTCCTCCTTAATGTCTATTGGATGAATCCTGACTGAGATAATATTACTTAATCATATATTCTAAAGTAATCTAGAGTTGTCTGTTCCTATAACACTCTACATCAAAATCAAATATTATGGCTTTTCATGATGTATGAACCAAGACTAGTTTAATTCTATTGAAATCAATAGGTGAAGTTAACCTGAGTACCATTAATTTCAAAAATAATAGATAAGGATTTAAAATATGTGATTCCACTAAATTAATTCCAGCTACTGTTAAGGATGACAGAATTATAGAAGTTATGTTTGAGTGACCACAGTTTCCATATCTCAGGCATCAGTTATGGTTAATTTAAACTGCATTTATCTTTGTATGTTCAAGCAGAGGCTAGATTGACATCTGCCTGGAATTCTTTAAATTGGATTCTTGCATCATGCAAGGGGTTGGGCCATTGGATTAAATCCTTCTATTTGTGATAGGACTTAAAAATGAAGCATCTGGGCCAAGATAAAGTTAGTATCTTCACAATATTTCTTCATATACAGGCAAAAAAGTAATAAACTAAACCAGTGTTTCTCAACTTGAACAACTTTAAGACATGTGAACTTCAATTTCCAGAATTCCTTAATTTGTCTGATGGCTGGGGAATTCTAGCAGTTGAAGTCCACATGCCTTAAAATTCCTTAACTTGAGAAAAACTGAAGTATACCAGAAAAATAAAAATAAAAACTGCAACACCAAAAATAATGGAGATGGATGCTTTAAAAATATGTTGAGTTTTCAAAGCTTCAGCTGTCATGCTCATGGTTTTAAAAAGGATGGCTTACTTAGCAGAAACCTGGGGGAAAGAGAGGGCTTGAAAACCAGCCATCTTACTTCCCTCCTGTATTGTTCTAAGATGATTTCTACATCCAACCAAAAAATAGATTATCAGTATTTTCACTTGCCATACATAGGTCACTGGGGAGAGAAAACAAACAATGTTGCCTCCCCTGCCTGGTGACTGTCACATAAAGCACCATAAGATATTTATATTTGTGAAATGTGGACTGTTTATAAGTTATATGAAATGTATGAATGGAATAAATTACTATTTGGGCTAAGTTTTTTTTAAATTGTTGATATTTGAATTGAGGAAAAATGGATATTGGAGGTTGTCTTTTGTAAAGGCAAAATGGTCTCTGTTAAAGATTCATTTTCTTTGTGCATATTAGGGTATTGTGGCCATCATATGACGTTTAAATGGGATTTTGTTAGAGCAAGAAGCTGAGATGTGGAACACTGAGTTTTATATATGTCAATTATGTTAATATCTTAGACTGTGTTTGGACATTTTATTAATAATTGGATTTGAGATGACATGACTGATTTAATTTGGCTATTGTTAAGGGATGGATTTTAGGATGAGGAGTTTTATATTTGACAACTCAGAAGAGGTGATGAGATCATGAAATTGTTTACACTAGTCATGATGTCATAGTGGAAACTCACTTTCTTGGGAGGAGGAAGTATGTTTGTGTGTGTGTGTGTGTGTGTGTGTGTGTGTGTGTGTAGTACCCTTTTCTTTTTTAGTTTGTACTATTTTTATTGCTCTTTTCAGAAAGTTTAATGAAATTATTATCAAATATCATAAGAGGCTGGAAGAAGTGATCATGTGGAGGAAAGGAAATAGAAGAACTATAAGAGGAAATAGAAGAACTAGAGGTACATGCAAGAGCTCAAATGAATTTGTCCCGGGATCAAATGAGTTGCAAGTTGCTATTGCAACTCTAGCTTTTACTAGCCATTGCTCAGTAAAACATTGATAGGAAGGACAAAGCCATGTCTGCTGTTTCTCAGATTGTTATAATTTATCTAGATTGATCTCCATCAGCAATTTTACACATTTTTGGATACTTTTTTTAATTAACTTTGTGGATCCATGAGGAGCAGATTCCACATTCAACATAAATACAAGCTTACTTAAAGATAAATTTCAGCATGCTGATTAACAGGATGCTACAACCTATTGCTAATATTTATTAATTTATTAAGACCATTTATATAGTCACCCAATTCATGAATAAAAACCCCAAATGTAAAACCCAATAGATCCTCACCCCCTTGGTGACAATGACCAGACAAACCATCTGATGTGAACTATATTTTCAGAGAACAATTATGAGGGATGCAAGATGGAACTTTTTCCTTATAATACATTTTCTTCCTTTCAAATTCCTTCCTCCTTAAGCAGTTCCAGTCTACCCACAGTTTAGGTGACCCTTGCAAGGAGACCTTTTTCACTAATGAACAGAATTTTTGAGGGCAGTTAAGTAAGTCTCTGTCATTTCCCTCTAGAAATATTGGTTGTTATATACGTAGTAACAAATATATGTTAATTTTAAAAGATTCATGAGGTAAGAATTTAGATATTAAACTAAAATGGAAAAATGTAAGTTCTGATCCCTGTTTACGTCTGAGTTTTTCATAATATATTTGGCCATTCATGATTTCTTAGCCTAATGTACTCTCTGAGACTATGAAGAGAATACAATGGAGAAATGGGGAAGTTTTCATCCTCCTTGAAGTAAGACCAGGCAATGAATCAATAACTATACCCGTGATGACAAACCTATGGCACACGTGCCACAGGTGGCATGCACAGCCCTCTCTGTGCACATGTGCGCCATCACCCCAACTCACCTTTCTGTGGCATTTCTTTTGTGACCTTCTGTTTCCTTGCAAACGAGAAACAGAAGCTCCCGGAAAAAAAAGATCTACCTCTGGCAGAGTTGCTGGTGTTGGGATGCCCCGCCTCCTGCAGGCCAGCTGGTCTTCGGGTCTCTGCTGTGCATACGCACATGTTCACGCGTGCAGACGTACGCCTTACAGTTTGGGCAGTTTCAGCACTTGGTGCCTAAAAGGGTCGCCATCACTGCTCCATACCTTGCTAACGAATTCAAATTAACAATTTAGTAACAGCTGTTTAATAACCCTTGGGTTAACCATGATTGCTGCCTAAAGCTAATTTAAAAAGTGATAAGTTTATGTCATACAGTATATATATTCATAATCATCTTATCATTGCAGCAGAAGCAACTGTTTTGTGTTGTTTGTTCTTTCTGGTTGTCAAAATGAATTATGGAATCTTTGCACTATTGGCAAAACATCTTGGAAGCCTCCATGGAAGTCACAGTTGTGGTTGTAGAGAAAAGAAACAGTTCTTGCTTTACAGATTAGATCCATCTGTAGCTGTGGAATAGTGTGTTTTCCTGAGTGGAGACTCATATATGGATATATGGATTGCATAAATGGATTTCTGGCAGTGGTGGGTTTCAAAAATTGTTCGAACCTACTCTGTGGGTGTGGCCTCCTTTGTGGGGGTGGCTTGCTGCCCATGTGACCAGATGGGAGTGGCTTGTCAGAACCACCTTAAATTACCTCACACACAGCACTGGCATGCATAAGAATATGATGTAAACTTGTTTTTTAAAAGGCTTCTTTGGTTTGCATTAAAACAACTTCAACACACGCAATGTTCTGATTGCACCACAAACGCAGTAGTCATCCTTACCTTTCACAGAGGCACTGAGTTTTATAAATATGAGCATGATAGTGTAGAATAATCATATCCAAGGACCAGTGGTGGGTTTCAAAAAATTTTGGAACCTCTTCTGTAGGTGTGGCCTGCTTTCCGGGTCCACTGGTGGAACCTCTTTTAACCGGTTCAGTAGATTTGACAAACCAGTTCTACCGAATAGGTGCGAACCGGTAGGAACCCACCTCTGATTTCTGGGGAAAGACCCTAGGAGTCTTCTCTTGCACTACCCTCAGTTTCAGTTGTGTCTGCTTCACCTACTGTCCCTGATTTAAATGTTACATACAATAGCATTATTTGCACTATTTTTTCCCAGTTCTGAGGAAAACCCAAAACAGAGGATTTTTCACCTGTAAGACAATCATTTTATGCAAGCATTCATTTGCACAAAATTAAGGAAAGAAGAGATCAATACAGGTAGTCCTAAATTTATGATCGATCACTCAGGAAAACATTTGAAATTATGCACTTCCTGCCCAGGTGTACTTACAATTCAGTTTGTAAGTTATGACAGCCATCATAACCTGGTGGTCACAGGATTGTATTTCAGATACTTAGCAGCCTGCATTTATAGCTGTTTGCAGTGTTCTACCCACTCACATGGCTTCATTTTACAGCATTTACTTCCAGATTTTGGCAAAACTGACCCAAAGCAAACCATTGGTTTACTTTATGACTGCTTAATGATTGCTGCAGAAAAGGTCATAATATCAGGTCAGTCGCATGAGTGATCTGCTTTATAACCATCATGACTTGCTGGACAAGGATCCATTACAACCATAAGTCAAGGACTACCTGTAATAAGCCAGAGTTGTTGGAAAGGTAAAATATTTAGAATTTTGGCTGAAAGGGTGGCTGAATTTTGAAAATATATAAAAAATTACTTTTCAGCACAGGATATGAATATGTAGGAACAACAAGAGCTGAACAATCATGTTTATCCCTCATAGGCTACATGCAGTAATTTTATGTAAGATGCAAGGAGACTCCTGAGAGATGCAAATTGAATTATGAAAGAAATGAGTATTTATATTAGTAACCTTCAGGTCCCTGTGTCACTTTCTTGAAGCTGTTGAAGGTTCAGCTGTCCCTGACTGCTGAAAACTGAGATAGCTTCCTGCAGTTTTAAAACAGGAAAGATAAAAAGTAAATTGTAAATCCTAACAGATTATATATTATACTTTTACTAAAAAAACAACAATAGGATCCCTTCAAAAACTGAAGCATAGTGATTCATAGTGACCCTCATCTAGTCTGTGATTCCCAGCCACCAGAAAAATGTTGAGTGCAGCCTTAGGCCACCAAAAATTGCACATTCTGACCTACAGAAATGTTTTTATTTCCATTTAAAGTTAAGAATCTTCTTTACAAATCATTGGTCCTACGACAGTCATATTTTCAGATTTTCTGAACTCTCAGCAATTGTCCTATCATTTGTCCCTTGTGATGCTAGGGCAAACATTGGTACCTTTTGTATATTATAGTCTTAAAGCATTTATGTTGCTCTTCTCCCAGAAAGACTCAAATGAGCAGCTCACAAATCAGTATAAGTTTATGGACTGAAGTCATGATCTTTCAGAATGCAGCTGGAATCCCCTGACTTCTTACCTTATAATCTATTATAGGTGTTAAAGGTGTTCAACTTTGGCAAATTTGACCTGTGGACTAACTCTCAGAATTCTCCAGCTGGCTTGGGAATTCTGGGAGTTGAAGTCTAAAGGTCATCAAGTTGCCAAGGTTGGACAGCCCTGTAGATCATTTCCAGAGGGCCCATGTTAGGAAGGAGAGGAGAAAGGAGAGGAAAAGGAGTGAGGGAAAAGCAGAGGAAGAATTGGAGGGAATGTAAGAGTAGGAGAGAGGGGAGGAAAGGGAAGAAGAAGGGAAGGGTAGAGGAGAGGAAGGGGAAGGAGAGACGGGAAAGGAGAGGAGGAAGGAAGGAAGGAGAGAAGGAGAGAAGAAAGGAGGGAAGGAAGGGGGAAGGAAGGAGAGAAGGAGAGAAGAAAGGAAGGAAAGGGAGGATGAAGTGAAGGAGGGAAGCAAGGAGGGAGGGAAGCAAGGAGGGAAGGAAGGAGGGAAGGAAGGGGGGAAGGAAGGAGGGAGGGAAGCAAGGAGGGAAGGAGGGAAGGAAGGAGAGAAGGAGAGAAGAAAGAAGGGAAGGAAGGAGGGAAGGAAGGAGAAGGGAGGGGGAAGGAGGAAAGAAAGGAGAGAAGGATGGAAGGAAGGAGGAAGGAAGGAAGGAGGGAAAGAGGGAAGGAAAGAAAGAAGATCGCAAGAGGAAGGGAGGGGGAGGGAGGAGGGAAGGAAGAAGGAAGGAAGGAAAGAAGGAGAGAAGAAAGGAGGGAAGGGAAGGAGGGAAGGAAGGAAGAAGAGTAGGATTGTTGAAAATAAGATGGGTTTATGGGATGGTAAGAAAGCAACTTCATTATATGTCAACTGTAGGGGAGAAAAAATTGTTACAAATACATATTATTAATAACAGTTATGAGTTCATATAATTGTGAATGTATATATGAGAAATTAAAAAAACAAAAAAAACAACAACCATCCATTCCCAAGACAGATGATTCTTCTGCAAGTTCTCAAACAATTTATCATTTGGAAATCAGCTGGACTGATTTCTTCCTTAGTGGGACCAGCATCTTTGTAGAATATCAGCTCCTGCATGGGGCAAATTCCTTCATCAGTTGTCCTCTTAGAAATCAGCTGTACATACAGATAGAGAACCATATTATCAGCAAAGCATGATGTGATGACTGCAGAATAAAAAGTAGGACATTTTACACACACTTTGGACACTTTATAACTGAATAAGTGCAAGAACAGAGATAATTTCACTGTTTCTTTGTTTTGACAATCACTTCTCATGCAAAGTCTCTTGCATTATATTATATGATACTGGTAGGGAGAACAATTCCACTGCCTGACCTTACGTATTAAAGACCATGGGTCTGCTAAGAATATCCATATTCTTTTCTCATAAGCTCACATTTTGAGGAAATACCCAATGACATTTCATCTACAGAGTAATGCAGCCTTTCTCCTGATACCAGGACAGGGCATTGTCTCCCACTGGGTTAAAAACAAAGGTATATGCAAAAAATATCTATTGGCCTACTGGTTCTTCAATTGCTTTCATGCAAAAATCCCAAGGCCATCCAGTTAATGGGTAAGTGAAGCTGAGGGATTTCTATCTGATGTCCTGCCCTAGAAAACATGATCCTGTTTTTCTTACTCACAAAGACAGACAACATTTAATGGAAATGTTGGCAGAGAAACAGAGATGAGAGCAATTAATCTTCAATTATACATATAAGCTTTAAGGTGGCAAAAAGACTGGTTTAGTAAAATTAAACAATAAGATCAGATTACTAAAGTGAGTGAAAGGGAGAAAGATGAGAATAAGAGAGAGATGGGGGCAGGAGAGGGAGAGAGAGATGGGATATTCTCTGGAGTAGAGGTTAAACTATCTTAGTCAAGGAAGAGGATATCCTGTACAATGATTATGGGGGAAAAAACCAATATTAGTTTGCAGTATAAAATATGGGCACAGAGCTCTCAAATTTCCTTCCAATCTTAATAATATATCTGGATTTTATGGAACTTAGGTGGAACCAATCCCAGAAGTGGATCCTGATTGATTTCAGAGGGACCTGGGAGTTGTTCTTGCTGCATAGTTCATTTGAAACTTTGGTTGTCATTTCATACCTACTTGATCTTTCCCATCTTGCAGATCCCAGCACTCTCCATGATTTGTAGAGTTAAGGGAGTTTAAACAAGAAAGATATATCTATAGTTTTGTTGGTGTTCTACAGACTTGACCTGACATAGGTTAGAACTTGCTATTAAGACCTTCCTTCTAATCATAAGGGCAGTGAAGCATAGGCACTTTTCCACCCTTACTGCATCTTTAGATAGCCATCCTATGGCCTTTCTTCAGGTGTCATATGCTTCTTGGGTTCAGAGAACTCCAAAAACAAAGTGCAATCAAATGACCACAGTGGGGACAACCTTTGGCACGTCATATCCAGGTCATAAGTCCCCTTTATCAGTCCATTGTAATTTCCCAGTTGTAAAGTGAGGATTACATCTATATTGTTTTTAACTTTGTTGTATATCACCCAGATTCACTTAATTGTAAGATTCACAGTCATATCATTGTGATGAAGAATGAATGAATGAATGATGAATGAATGAATTGTTAAATAGCTAAATCAATCAACAGCTGAAGGAATAACTCCGATCTTCTGGTTTTTCATATGAAAGCTTTTTCTGTTTCCACATCATTTTGCATTAAAACACAAATAGTGTTTTAGTTTAGTACAAAGAGGGAAGAAATTGTATATTTCCCCCCAAAATTTTTTACTTATTTTTATCATTTTAATGTTGCAGAATGTATTGCAGCATTCAAAAAAGCAATCCATTTGTGCATAAATATTTCCACTTTCATTAAACTTTGCCATTAAATGGAGTGAATGTTATGCCTTTAGCCAACATTAATAGGATTCTTTGCACATTATTTGATTACAATTATTATTGTAGTAAAAGAAAAAAAGACATACACTGACCTTTACTGTCTGTGTATCTTTGAAGAGACCGAATATCAATAGACAAGTATGGACAGAATAAAAACGATCCCGATTCTTCTCAATATTTAAGAACCACCTTCCTTGTTAGTATTGAAAAATATATTCCTTCCTCATAACTACATTAACTGCTTTGGGCTACAGCTGGTTCTGTCTGAAAAAAGTGCTGCATAAAGTAAAATAAAGGATTTATATACTTACTTCAAATCCAGACAGGAAGGATGTTATTTATTTCTGTGTGCTATATTAAAATGAAGTCAAACAACGCATAAGTGCTGGGAACCTTGAGATAGGGTTAAATTATCATGAATCCACAGCAATGTTGATGATATTGTTCTCTTAAAACGAGCCTGAACGATGATCTCATGGCATCAATTCAGAAAAGAAATACTACCTTGACTTTCATATAGCCATTTTTAGCCTGTGGTAGTGAAGACACCAGTGGTTTCTATGAAGAGATAGAGATAAATCTGGATGCCTGCAACCAGCATGACAGTGCGGCCCATTAAATATCTTTTATGGCCATCACATCATCCCCTGCAGTTGTTGCCATGCCAGTTAGAGCACAAATTGTACTGACTGACTTTGTCACTGATAGCCTGTGAATCATGAAATGAAGTGCATGGGTGAGGTGGGTATACAGTACACAGTCATTGAAATCTATGGACGGACACACTCCTGGCTGGATTTCATCTATCTATCTATCTATCTATCTATCTATCTATCTATCTATCTATCTATTTTAAAAAAAATAAAAAGCTTGTCTGCTATTGACTTGATACTATGTGTAGACAAACAGGCAGCCCAAAAAAGCTGATTATTCTCAAACAGGAACAATTGGACAATTGAGAAGCCTTAACAGAGCTTGTGTCAGGCCTGGAAACCATCTTTTACATTGGCCTTCAGGCCTACCACATTTTGTGCTGTGGGAAAATTATATGGAGTATGGATGATAGATAGTCAAAATAACATTCTTTTCTAAGAGAGTCAAGGACACCTTGCCCTGCAGCTTCAATGGTGTAACTGGGAGGCACCTCCAGTTTTGGATGGTGCCTGATTGGATCATGTGATGGACATGTGGGTGCTGGGCAGTTGAACTTTCACTTGGGTGGGGGAAAAGCTGGAAACTTTCAGATTCGGGTTTTCTCAGATGTGCCAATATGCAACTCTAATAAAATGGAACTTTGAGGAAACTCGAGCCTCGGAGTCTTCTTTCATTGGGGGTGTTACTTGGAACCCTGATAGCTTGTTTCCCAGATACATTTACCAGTCCTTCTCTTCCTCTGGATGCAATGGTTTTACTTACAAGTAGATAAATATAATTAATTCACTAGGGCAGGATTTCTTAAACACAGTTTATTGAACTAGTGATCACACCTCACCCTAAAACAAAAACATTATATTATAAGTATTATATATTAACCAGCATCTCTCAATCTGTATTTTTTCTTATTTTTGCATATCCCAAATAATTTCTTAGAAACACCCATATAAACTAAGAAAATATATATCTCAGGAGCTTCTCAGATGTCAGTTATGGAAATGCTAATACTATATAGTATTATTGGATTTTTAAATATATGCAGTAAATAAGCCATGAGAGGCTTATGTTTGAATAGGTGTATATTCCTAACCTTTCGGGTGTAAAAATAATTGAGAACCACTAAGCAGATTAAAAAAAAACACTTGTACTGATTTCTTCCTTATATTTAATGGTTTTAATTTATTATATACTTCTCATAAAGCAGCTACTACATGAAAGAAAGCAAAGAAATAACATTCTGCTTGCATGCTATTAATCTAATTTTTAATTGGCAGATTAGAGTGCTTTCTTTTCATTTCTACAAAGATGATTTTTATATAATCAATATTTGACATGAGAAGTTATATCAGAAAGAGAAAAATGCATTAACAACAATCCCTAATTATACATTTAATGGGATATCACTTTGAGTAAGTGATAGGATTATCTAAAATTTATTTTTAGAAAAAGAAAAATCCTTAAATTTGCACTGATGAACAACATCCATTGTTCCTCAGTCTGTTAAACATCTCTGCTGTTTATTCAGTGTCTACTATTCATAAAGGTAAAGGTAAAGGTTTCCCTACATATGTGCTAGTTGTTCAAGACTCTAGGGGGTGGTGCTCATCTCCATTTCAAAGCCGAAGAGCCAGCGCTGTCCTAAAACGTCTCCGTGGTCATGTGGCCAGCATGACTAAATGCTGAAGGCACACCGAATGCTGTTACTTTCCCACAAAGGTGGTTCCTATTTTTCTACTTGCATTTTTACATCTTCGAACTGCTAGGTTGCTAGAAGCTGGGACAAGTAAGGGAGCTCACATCTGTTATGTGGCACTAGGGATTCAAACCACCGACTGCTGACCTTTCTGATCAACAAGCTCAGCATCTGAGCCAACTGAGCCACCACGCCCCTATCCATATCTATCCATACTATCCATATGGATAACTTATTCTTGTCCCTTGAAATTATAGCCTAGAAGAGAACAAATATAGTAAATCAAGAGAATGACTAAAAACTCAAGTTTTCTATCTCATCTCTGGAACGAAAACCATTAAATGATTTAGGTTTATGGCTGTCTCTCAAGTTTAAAGACACGTCAGCACACATCCACGATAGTCTTTCTATCTTTGCCAAGGATTTTTGAGGTCATGTGAACAAAATGACTGTCTCATAAATGTAATTATACATACCACCTGGTGTTACACTCTATATTATTTATTCATTTGTTACACCTTTCATCCTGATTTTCAGAGAATGATTCTTCCAATCTATTAAGACAGGCTGGCTCTCAGGATTAAAAGGATTAAAATGCCCAAGAGGGAAAGCTGAAAAAGGAAAAAATAAGAGGTGAGATATTAGGTTTTTAAGTCCAGAGTAAAAATGCAAGCAAAACAATGTCACCAATATGCAGAAAAGTCTGGGATGACTTCCTTCCTAAAGTTCTTATTGTCTTCCAATTTGTAGCTTTTGACCAACTGGTATAAATAAAATTATGCTGGCAAATGCATCAGGGTGAAATGTGATGACTTGATCCCAACACTACTCCAAGCCTGACCTTTTCTGGCTGGGAAAGATGAAACCAGAATCGACCTCTTATTTGACAATGCAAAGTTATGGATAGGTCTTTTTTCTATGCTGCAGAGGTAGCTTGGGTCCCTTAATTGATCCATGCCAAAGGCACTGTTAAAAATTGCAGCCTAAAATTAGAAAAAACTCCTTTTGAATTCCTTGTACTGTATGCATAGGTAGACTCTTGTGTAGAGGATTAAAACCTTTACATTAGCACTTCTACAATATCACTTATTGAATTACCTTTGTAGATGTCATATGCGAAATAATAAATCAAATAAAATTAGCATTTCTTAAATGTCATATGCAAAATAATAAATCAAATAAAATTAGCATTTCTTAAATTTGCAACGGTTCCCACAACTGTTTATTTTTCTACTTAACAACTTTCATACACACTGTGTAGTGCTCAGTCTTATTTAGAAGAGATATCTCTCTTGTTTTTCATATTACCTTCATCCTCAGTAACTAGTGTTGGCCCTTCCTTATCTGGTCCAGGCTCTTCTAACTGTTTAAGCCCTTAAAAAGGTCTTCTGAAGACCTTGTGAAGAATATAAATTCTTTTCTCCAACTCTAGAAAGATGGCATCCCTTTAAAATCCCAGATTCCGTAGTCCCTACTTCCTGATACAGTAAGATGCACACTATTAAGTCCAAAAACCCTATTTTTATTTCAAAGGCTGTGAATTATATTCATTCACAGCCTATAATGTGTTCCAAATAGTGGTAAAGAGTTCTACAGCAAGCTGCCAAAGTCTTTCGGGATAAGGCTGATAAGCACCCATCTTTATCTTCTTTGAAAATGCTGCCAAAAACTTAATTGGCAATTAGCTTGACAAGGCCACATGGAGCAAAGAGTCCGAACGTATTTTCAGAGAGTAAACTGACCAGCATGAACCAAGTTGCTTCCTGCAAAGGCTCATGTGCCTTTGCTCCTCCTTTATGTCCTATGGGAGGGACCACTTCCAAACCTTACTCCTGAATCGTCTCTTCTGTTTTAATTGTTCTTGCCTTCTGGCAGGTTTTTACATTCACACACTGGGAACAGGGGGAGCCTGTTTGTCTGCCTCACTACTGTCTGATTCTGGAGACTCCGAGGCAACACATAACTCCCAGAAGGCCATGTTTCCCTCTCTGCCTCTGAGCCTTGTTCCAAGCCTTCCCCAGACTCCAGGATTGGCCCATGTTCCTCCCCAACCTCCTTGCTGTCTGACTCTGCTGCAAGCTCCACAGACTGCTGGCAGACCACAACACTACTCAAAGTCTTCATCCTTTCCCCTTTACTCTAATCTCTCCTTGAATTCCCCAGTTGAATCATTTATGTTAGCTACTAGGAAATCTGCCATGAATTTGACTCTCCCATCTTTATGGTTGGATTTTTCAGGAGAATGTGTAACACCAATCCATATGTGGTACAAACACAATCCTGCAGATCCAACCAGCAAAGAGGTTGCAAATGAACCTAGAAACTATCTTATGTGATGAGATGAGTTCAGTGGTGTTTGAAATCAATGTTGGCTATCATGCTGTGAATCTATTATTAATGCCGATTCTTCTGTTGCCCTTGGTTTCAGTAATGTTAAAGCTTTAGTGGATTTCTATTTTAGAACTGTCTTGATGACTCTGAGGTCTAGAGATTTATTCCTTTTCAGAAAAAAAGGGAAAGGAATGAGAATAATCTCAAATATATTTCCAAGGCAAATATTCCAAATATTGGCATAATAGGTAAATCACTAGGACAACATTAAACTATGACTACAAGAACAATAGTTTCTGTAGATATGATAACAGGTGTCCCTGAATTTTAATAAATAGAATGCAACCACTTGCATACAGATATGCTTCTGGTTTAACATTGTACCAAAATCTGCTTCACCAATTGTCAGAGGTTTATTTCATTGCAAGAGTCTTGTACTAACAAAGGACAGTATTTGTAAGTCAAGGTTGAAATGAGAGGCCCTTTGTGCTTTCTGAGCTTGGGAGGTTTTTTGTACATATTTTTACCCAAACCATAACTTCATCAGTATTTCATCAGAGTCTTCTATATTTCTGCCTAGTTCTTGGGGTGCTTAAAAGTGTCTTTTGATTTTTTCTTGTTTGATACTTTAAAACCATGTTGTTCTTAAAAGTGGCAGAAAATGGTGTTTGGTTTTTTTCTATTACATCTCTTTTCCTCACTCTGAATCCTCCCTGGCTGTCTATACCTCTGGAATTTGAAAAAAAAATTAAATGGCAAGGGTTCCCTCTGGAGGTCATTCTGAAATTCTCTTATGAATATGAGAGTCTATAGCAAACCACAACAAAACCTTCCTGAAAATGGCACATGCATTATGAAATCATTGCACAAACATCTCCATTGCATTTTTGCTTTTGACATTTGACACAAATTAGGACATGTACACATTACATGTATATTGGCATTTGCCCCTTTGCCACACACATAACCCCCCCACTCCCGACAGGCTATATACCATTGGAGAAATGTTTGGGTAAGAGAAATGGGTTATTCTACACATATGTTTTGATCACCTTGTACTAAACATAAGGCTTTTACAATCTCTGAAAAATTCATCAATAATCTCTTCTTCTTTGACAGAAATTTTGAGAGCCACAATCACCTTTATCATATTGAGTAAGGGCTGGAAGGCAGAGGAAAGGAAAGGAGAATTTCCTGTATAGCACTAGTTCATCAGGAATAGGCTAATCCAAATTAAATATTAACTCCTTAACGCATGGGTCCTCAAACTATGGCCCATCGGCCCGTCAAAGCCATTAACCTGGCACGCACAGGACCACAAGGCTGCCCCGCCAACATCACCCCACCCCACCCTTTGGCTGAGCACAGGGTTTACCTTCGCAACAGAAAGATAAGGGCCAACAATTTTGGCCTGCAGAGACATTCTGGAAGTGGGTGTATGTGTGACCCTTCAGAAGGCCAAAAAAACAGATGAAAACAGCCCATTTTTGCCCCAAATACGAGTCTGTTTTGTCTGTTTTTGGTCTGCAGAATGCTTCTGGAGGTGTGTATGGGAGGGGTGAAAAACAGGGTGAACAGACCCCAGGAAGTCAAAAAGCTGGCAAAAATGGCTATTTTTCACTTCCCCCACCTCCAGAAGATATCATAGATAGATATAGAGATAGATAGATAGGATAGATAGATAGATATAGATAGATAGATGATAGATAGATACACAAAGGGGGAGGGAAGGAGAGGGAAAGAGACAGAGAGAGATTTCTCAAGCCCCTTCTCAAGCTGAGAAGAATTGCTGGAAAACTGAGTTTCCTGAAGTGGACCACTAGACTCCTGAAAAATGATCTAGTAAAAGAAAAGGAACCAAAAGAGCAACATGTAAACAAAAGCAAATAAACATTCTCAGGAGCAAAACAAATAAAAGTTTAATTTGTGCATTGTTCAATGGACTGTTAAATTGGTCACACCCACCTAGTCACATGACCACTTATCCATGCCCACCCATCACATGACCACCTAGCCACACCCACCCAGCCGGTCCCCCCCCAACAGTCTGAGGGGCCATGAATTGTCCCCCTGTTAAAAAGGTTTGAGGACCCGCCTTAATGTACAGACCAGAAAATCCCTCTGATTATTTATTTATGCCTTCAAATGAGTGTTGTCCATTGGCAACACTAGGCCCTACAGATTTTTTGTCTTAAATTTTTCAGAAGAGAGTTGCCATATTCTCCTCCTTCCTAGGCCTGAGATAGAATGACTGGCCCAAAGTTATCCAGCTGGCTTTGTGCCCTAGGCAGGATTCAAACTCATTCCCCATTGCTAGCCTCATGCCTCAATCACTACACTGAACTGTCCCTCCCTGAATTAATTGGTGAAGCCAATATGGTAATTATATAATGAGTTTCTAATAGAGTGTGAATAATCTTTGGAACGATCTCCCCGTGGAGATTCGTACCCTCACCACCGTCCAGACCTTCCGCACAGCCCTCAAGATCTGGCTATCCCGTCAGGCCTGGGGATAAGACTCTGACCTCGCCCCACCCGAATGCTGAATGAATGTTGTGTTTTATTGGTTTATTTTTTTTCACATTTTTTTTCTTGTGTCTTGTCTTGCACTCCCTTCCCATTAATTGTAAGCCGCCCTGAGTCCCCTCAGGGAAAAGGGCGGCCTATAAATGTCAAATAAATGACTAAATGACTAAAAATCTGAATTTCCTGATACTGATCTTTTAGTTCAGAGCAGCTTGTAGCATTTAATATACTGTTGAGGTTCAGCTTCCACCCTGGTCAGCCTAGGTAAAGGTTATGATCCTGGGAGCTACCATTCAGCAAAACCTCAAAGGCCACAGGAGGTCTCCTTGTGGACTAGTTACTGTGCTGTTGGAAGTTAATTGACTAAATTTTCAAACCTGACTTTTATTGTTAAGTTATTCTACCAATGATCTGAAGCACAATAGTAAGGAGAGAAGAGGGAAAGTTTATGGGGAAAAAATCCTGTTTTGTTTTATACAAAAATATGCATGAAAAAAAATCAATGATGCATCATGTGTGGCATCACAGCAAGTATTTAGACTTATATACCACTGCACAGTGTTTACAGCACTGTCTAAGCAGTTTAAAAAGCCAGCATATTGTTCCCAATAATCTGGGATCTCATTTTATCAACCTCGGAAGGATGGAAGGCTGAGTCAACCTTGAGCTAGTCAGAATCAAACTCCTGGCAGTGGACAGAGTTAGCCTGCAGTGCTGCATTCTAACCACTCTACGACCATGGTGTATGAGAAATCCCAGTATGAAACAATGTATCAGCCAAGCAAAGATAAAACTTACTCATATATCCAAAATTTAATTGAGGGGCATACTTAATGCCCAGAACAAGCTTTATGATAAGAGTTTTATTTGATATAAACCACATTATATCTCAATGTTGGCTGAATTGTCTTCAATAAAATAGATTTCCCCTTGAGATCTGTCATGTCCCCACCGACTCACCCTTCCATAAATTGGCAAACAGCCTAGCTTTTCCTCCAGACACCAGAACTGTAATCTTTGAACCCAGGAATTAAAAGGATAAATAGGTATAGTTATGTGTTAGGTAACTTTTTTTCTTTGATTTTTTCCCAATCTTTTCTTTTTGAATTGATTTTATTGATTAGTAGGTAGGTAGGTAGTAGGTAGGTAGGTAGGTAGATAAAAGGGATAAAGAAGAGCGAGAGAAATAGAGAGAGATGGAGAAATAGAGAAATACAATAGGTATAGGGAAAGAGAGAGGTGTAGGTAGGTAGAGGGATAGAGAGAGGAAATACAAAGAGATAGAGAGAGAGATAAATACAGTAGATAGGGAGGGAGAGAGAGAAAGAGAGTAGGTAGGTAGATAGGTGTTTCCAGGTGTATTTATCCATGTGCTGGAGAGGAAATCACTGACAATCTGCAGCACCTAAGACTTTGTTTTTGCTGGCACAGTACTTGATCAATGCAATTCTCATCAATCACTCTAACTAAAGAGCTTTTCGAAAGGAAAAAAATTTTTTCACTCTGCACACCTCCCAAAAATGGCCTATTTTTCATGAAAACGGGCCCATTTTTTTAAAAAAGGCATGAATAGCCTTGGGGGCTTGCAGAGTGCTCCTGTTGGGGGCAAAAATGAGCAAAAAGCAGCCCATTGTTTGTATAAATAGGCCCGTTTTTTGTGGAAAAAAATGCATGCATAGCCTTATGAAGGCTTATAAAGTGCTGGGGGCTGGGAGGCAAAAAAGGCCCATTTTTTGCTCATTTCTGCCCTCCCGCCCCCAGGAGCTCTCTGAAAGCCTCCATAAGGGTATGCACTGCCATGTTGGTAAAGGGCTTCAGGAGACAAAAATGCTTTATTCAGTGTATAAGACGCACCCAGACTTTCAGCCTCTTTTTTGAGGAAAAAGGTGTGTCTTATACTCCAAACAATATGGTAAGTAAGAAAACCGGCACATATAAACGTATATTTTATAATTTTTACCAGTTTGTATCATGAAATACCAAGTAAACCGAATTAACTTGCTAAATATTGTTTTTTTCATTAAACCTAAAGAGCTCACTAAAATAATGAAGAAATCAACCAAATATTTTGTTATGTACTAGGTTAGCAATTTTTTAGCATTAAGATCTTTTTACTGCGTCATAAAAATGTAATTTTGTTCAAAATATTATAAATTTTTAAAAACATCATTAAAACTACCAGGAGGAACTTATTCTATCAGAATTCTAAACATTATCATTTTGAGTTTGAATCCTTCTCCTCCTCACAACTCTCACTCAACACACATATACATGCAGCTTGTTATTTTACTCTCTCTCACTCACTCACTTTCACACACACACACACACACACACACACACAAACAATGGAAAGATTTTGAAGTTCAAAGCTAACAAAGTCCATGTTCTGAATTGAAATCCTTGTCACAATTGGAAATATAAGCTAATCCTTTCTAGGGAAGAATCCATGGATGCTCACAGTCAGCTGAAAAACTCTGATTTCTTTTTTAAAAATCTTTTCTGCCAGGGATCTTCTTTTTATTTTATTTTTTAAAAAAATATTTTTAATTTAAAACAAACACGATCCTTCTTAACATGCTGTAGAAAGTGTATCAGTTGGTTACAAAAAGACTTTCGTGCATCTCCTCCACAGTCAACAAACGTACTTCATATTAACTCAAGAAGTTTAACTCAAATATTTAAACATGTCATCATCATCATAACTCCATTTTCATTTGACTATAATTGTTTAAGCGTCCTTCAACATAAAATACCAAAGTTTAATACATAACTGCATACTGGCCTTTCAATTACTATTCTAAGATCGTCCACTAACACTAAAACCTTATGTCCTATTGTAGCTAACCATCCATAAGATTTAATAACAAAGTTTTCTAATCCTAAATCACTGTTTAAAATTTACATCCAGTTTCTATATTATACCCATTTCTATATACGTTGTATTCTTATCCCTCCTTTATTTGACTATATCCTGTATCATAACATTTCCCCCCTAATAATCGAAGCTTTTGCTGCATCTAAATTAGTTCCTTTTTTAAAATTAACCTTTATGTATAATCCAAAGGGATTTCTAATCTTCCTTACATGGGTACCATTCCATATTCATATCCAATCATACTCATCATAACACTATACATTGTATACATTAATAACATTATAAATTATTTATTTAAACTATATTGTCAATAAATTTCACTAGGTTTAACTAGTTTTAAATTATATTCTTCCATCTATCAACCTGTATCTTTCCAATAGCAAAACAGTCTCATATCTTTTGCCATTTGTGGTGCCAGTCCTCTAATCATCTCCTTGATCAACTTTGTATGGACTCCTCTTAGCAACTCCTTGCTTATAAGATCTCTAATGTAATCTTGATGCCCTTCTTCTATTTCCTTAATCAGCTTATCTTTGATTGTCAGTAGTGTTATCCATGCTATTGCTAATGAAATTTCTCTCTTTAAATCCATAGATTCTTTGTTTTTTTCTTCTTCTGTGTCTTGTCCTATGGGATAAATTTCCCCTCCCTTTAATTCCTCTTTCAGTATTCCACTCTTTCCATTTTCAGAGACCAGCCAATCACCATAAAAATCAGCAAATTTAATCTCTTTATATTCATTTTCCATTTCGGTTTTTTGAGTTTTAACCACCACATTTTGCATTTGATAAACATCTTCAACTTCTTCATCATATTTTGCTGTTATGTGCTCTAAGTCTTCCAACTTCTTGTCTATTCTCTCATATGTATTTAATAATTTCTGTATTTCTGAAATATCTTTTGCAAACTCAAGGTTTGTTTGCTTTTGAAATTGTGCTATTCTTTCCAGCTAACAAACACAGCTGCTCTAGCTTGGAAGGTTAAAAAAATTAAACATAGATTCACAAAAACGTTTGTTTTCACTTTTCTCTGGTTAGAGATATACTTCAAAGGGAAATCTGTGTGTTTCCCTTCTTATCATTCTCTATAACCAAGCAGTAAGATCTTACAGTGCCAAGCCAAAACAAGGAGCCAAGATGGCGCAGTGGTTAGAGTGCAGTACTGCAGGCCACTTCAGCTGACTGCTATCTGCAGTTCGGCGGTTCAAATCTCACCGGCTCAATGTTGACTCAGCCTTCCATCCTTCCGAGGTGGGTAAAATGAGGACCCAGACTGTGGGGGCAATATGCTGACTCTGTAAACCGCTTAGAGAGGGCTGAAAGCCCTATGAAGCAGTATATAAGTCTAACTGCTATTGCTATTGCTATAATCAGCAAAGAAAAATAATGTTCCATTGCCAATACACAAACTCCAATAAACAAACCCTCTAGCCTCCGAGCAGCAGTGTTACCATTGCAAATATTTCTTTTGTATCTTTTTTGTATTTCAAGTTTTAAAAAAAAGAGTCCAATCTTTAAATGAGTTAGAAAAACACCCAAAGCAATGAAACTTTAGTCCATAGGTTATACAGAAAAATAAAAGAAAAGAATAAAGAAAAAATAGAAGAAGAAAGCTTACCATCTGTTTCAAAAGGCTTGCATAAATTCCATCCATGAAGATAGCATTTAAAAAGTAAGATAACCACTGTCCAAAACCATCCCAAATTTAATTCCATCACTTAATTCTTCTGTTCGCCAATTTGAATTAATTTTAAGTTTTTTATAGGCAGTCTCTTTTTAAAATAGTAAAAGTTCCTCACCAGCTGGAAATACTTTCACTTTCCATATCCTTCTGTTTTGGAGCCGCCCCAACTTCGTCAGCCTTGGCTGGATTTTTTGTCCCCAGCTTGAAGAACTTCTCTTGCTTCTATCAGGGACTTTGCAATGTCCCTGAGGTCAGCAATATGTATTCTTCCTGTTCACCATCTCTGTGAGATGGTTTAGGTCCGATTGGATCACCCAGCGGCAAAAGTATTGGCTGCAGTTTCGGACCATCAAGACCGCATGTCCATATTGTCACAACATTGGCTCCTCCTCTCCCAGGGATCTTCTTGAAATATAAATAAAGGCAAGGACACATTAATGAGACCATGGGGCTAAAGAAAATGATAGAAATCCACTACAGTCTCTTCTCAGCATCTACTACTAAAACAAAGTAGCCATTGCTGAAGAAACATTTGATCTCATTCTCTCTGTATACAGAAATTTAGATGCACTGTGGAGACATGACAGTCACTCCATAGGCTAATAACCAAATCAAAAGGTGGTCTGGAGATTCATGCAGTGTCTTCCTAAAGCAACCTCAAAAAACAGTTCTGTGTTCACAACAAAAGGGAAGGTTTCCTGTTAATCTCTAGTAAGAGTTTTTTTTAAAAAAATATTGTTTCAAAGATTTCCTGTGATGCTCTAGTTTTAGAGATTCAAAAAATAAAGCAAGATAAGGTAAAGGTAAAGATTCCCGTCGCACATACAGTATGTGCTGGTCCTTCCTGACTCTCGGAGTGGTGCTCATCTCCGTTTCAAAGCTGAAGAGCCAGCACTGTCTGAAGATGTCTCCGTGGGCATGACTAAATACCGAAGGCTCACGGAATGTTGTTACCAAAGGTGGTTCCTATTTTTCTACCTGCGTTTTTTTTTACATGCTTTCGAACTGCTAGGTGGGCAGAAGGTGGGACAAGTAAAGGGAACTCATTCCTTTATGCAGCGATAGGGATTCGAACTGCCAAACTGCCGACCTTTCTGATCAACAAGCTCAGCACCTTAGCCACTGAGCCACCACATCTCCTACAAGCAAAATCTGACATTTAATCATTCAACTAAGGGGAAAACAATCACAATTTTGGGAATGGAAGGCTACAGGTGCTTCACTAGAAGTGAGGGTTGATATAAATTGCACTCCTACTGCTTATATCACCCCCCAAAAAAGATTATTTTAAAATTTGGGCAAGAAGAAAAGAGATGATGATATTAGACTTCACCATTCTTCAGCATCTATAGACCTACTGAATAATAAGACTAATAGATGTAGAGACAGTTGAAAGAGGAATTCTAAACTTTTATTGCATTTTCCTCTTTGAAAATATCGAGCTTGCATGTTTCGAAGTAATATGCCTCCCAATTGGTTATATAGATATTCTCGGGACTTTCATCTCTATCTTCTTCTTTTCATTCAACCCTCATTTTCTTTTGATTCTGACCTGTGGTGCAGATTCTGCCTTTGTTGTAGATTGACTTAAACAAGGTAGGCTTTCCTGCCACCATGTTATTCCCTCAATAAAGCTTATATTTTTTTCTTTCATTCCAGTACTAGCCTCAAGAATAGTTTCTTATAAAACTTACACTCTTACTGTTAGAATGCCTCTCTCCATGCATTCTTTTCCACTATATAAATCTATCTGCTCTCCAACAAAAGATGCTTCTGGAGTACAGGAAAAATTTATAGTCTTGCTCATGGCAGGCTGTGCCTGTTTTATCTTGAGAAACTATGGCTCATAATAAGTCTTTTTTCACCCTTACCCACTCCTAGCTTTTGAGGAACAAAGGCATTTGTTTCTGAGTGTATCTCTCGTGGGCTCTTCTCTTGACTGAACTTCTATACTCTTGGCCCTGCCCTTTGATTCTTGAAGTATATTAGCTGGAAAACGCCTCACTGTTTCTTGCTCTCAGCTTAACTCAAGGGCCTGCTTTGTGGATAACCTTGGGTTCTCTATGAAATTACTTTTCTGACCTGGGCTTACCTTGTCCTAAGCAGAGCATTTAGGTGCTATTCAAGAAATATGTGAAGATAAGTTAGAAACTGGATTTCTTACATGCATCTTAGGATAACATGGACATGACAATTGCACAAAGCAGGTGTCAGGCCTGCAGCCATCTTTTCTTTTGGATCTTTGACCTGATACCCTCTCTATTATTCTACAATACATTTTCTATTGTGGGAAAATGGGAGGGGGATTGTAGGAGTGAGATGTGATATAGCCATAACAAAATTCTTTCTAGAAAGCCAAGGTCATTCTTTGTCTTTGCACCTCTGCATCTGATCGGAACTGGATGGATGGAACTGCCAGCATGGCAGTGGAAGATTGGACCATGTGATGGACTTGTGGGTGTTGGGAAAAGATCTTGAACTTTCAACTAGGTGGGGAATCTTTCAGATTTGGGTTTTCCCAGATGTGCCGACATGACTCTCTTAATAAATTGGAACTTTGAGCAATACTTTGTCTTTGACTCTGATTTAATTTTGGATGCTATTTGGAACCCTGACAGCAGGTTCCTAATTAAGGCAGTCTGAGTAACCATCACTGTGTTGCAAATCTGTTTTTAGCGAAGCTGAAGAGGCACGTTCATGATGATATCTGATGCAAGTATGTAAGCATTTGTGTGGTGATAGAGTCAACAAATGCCATTCTCCTGTGCTCCCTACAAATATCTCTGACTGCTTTCTTATGGACAAAAGATTACATTGTTTGAGGGCTGTCCCCCCCCCCAATGTTATTAAAATTTTAGTAGTGAATGCAGGTAAAACATTTTGTTTTCATTTACTCTATTTTGCATTGCTTCAAAAGGATTTAGATAAATTTGGAACATATTCTAGGAATGGAAGTACTTTCCCTTCAGTTTTCCCTTGCTATTCCTCCCATTAAGATCTGAGAGGATACATTTGATAGAGGGCAGCTAGGAATTCCAAGGCTTTAAACCAGGGTATCAAACTCGTGGCTCGCAGACTGGATGCATCATACACTGGCCATGGCCACACCCAGTTTAGCGAAGGGGGGAAGTCGCAATACATCACGTGATGATGCCATGATGACATGAGTTTGATACCCCTGCTTTAAACTAAGACCGGGTTTTTGAAGCAAACAATTTCCATAATACTCTCAAGAAAAGATTTTGGGTATAATTGCCAGGAATCAAACTCTACTCAAGAATACTTGAAAATAGAAAGGCAGGAATATGTAAATTTGCAAGTAACAGTATCTTACTTGCAGATTTGTGTAGGTAAACAGAAAGGCACATGTATATTCCTGCCTTTCTATTTTACAGCAGCAAGCAAATAGCTATCCTACAATTTAATGAGATCCCATTATATTGTCCTGATTTTTTATTTGAAGAGATCAAAAAGAAAAGCACTTAGTAGCTCTTCAGAAAGGTTAGCAGAACTGTTTCCCACTGATTCTCCTCCTCTGCTCATTTATTATTTCTCAGGGTATTTACCAAATAAATGTTGCCTTTGTGCACCTCACCAAGGAACCTTTTTGCCACACACCAGTTCCAATTATAACATCCATTGTACAGTGAAAGTTCACATGTCAAAAATGAGAATAAAAGTTCATTTAGAGCAAAAAAAAAACCTGTTCCTCTACTACCACTATTAATTTACATATACCTTATGATCGATGGAAGGTATGCCCTTTCTTTGTGTTCATAGCCTGAAAATGTGCCTGAGATTTACGTTTTCCACATAAATGCCAAAATTATCTTCCTGAATATCATTTTTTCTGTTTTCACTTTTGTCCACTGTGTAAGAAGGAATTTAAATAAAACCTAGGTTAATGAAATACTTTGTGTGTTCTGCTTTTAATTAAAAGACTACATGTCATGGATTTTGCTGAAACTAACTTCAAGTTTATTGATATGCTAAGGTGGTGGCCTTGTTTAATTAATATTTAGGACTTTTGAGTGAGTATGATGCTGTTGATGGAGGAGATGAAAAAAGAGAACTTCAAGGTCCAAGAAGTAAAGAGATACATGGGCTAGAAAATTAGAAACTCTCAGAACTCAAGTGGATATTCACTTTTTTAATTGAGTAGAAAGGAGACATTTGTGACAAAGATACATTTCTAAATATTTTCATTGTAAACACATTTTGCTGTTTACAATAATTGCTCCAATTGATGTCTGCTATTATTCGTATATTGTAATGGAATGTGTACCTACAGCTGCAGAGTGGGAGGATTTGACCAACTCAGAGCTTTCCCAGAGGAAGACCTGAATCAATAGACTTCACAGTCCTGAATTGGAGGTAGAAAGGGGAAAGAGCTTCAGAATAATCACACCCTTGAAACTTTCAAGATATAAAATATATAGAATTTAGAAACTTACAACTTTAGTGAGATAAGAATCTGTCTATTGGATATAACAAATACAGGTTTGAACTCAATTGGATCTCACTGTCTCATCTCTGGGCTTTAGCCTGATACATAAAGTTAACAGATCTGGACTGGAAGTGTTTAAGTAACCATCGGTGGCAACACAGATGTATAGAAAGATACCAGAATATCTTACTCTTGGGCGCTGCATAGTAGTTGTCTGGATTTTGCAGGCCATATCTCATAACCCAGATCTTAACTTACTTTTAATCTTACCTGTTATGAATTCCTGAGTTACTTATCTTCATAGATTCTGCAATCGTAATTCCCATCATGATTGGGATGTCACTAAATGTCTCTAGGGGAAAATATTTGGTACTGGTTCACAACAAATATGTACTTTAATCAATGGATTTCCTGAATTTAAGACATTTGACATTTTTCCAGTCATATATAGCAATGTCTGAGATTAATTTTTATTATTTCACTAATAATAAATTGTTATTAGTAAATATTTTTTATGAAAATATCATGGACATTCAAATAAGAGGGCAGGATTTCTCTGCTGCAAAGTTCTTACAAACACACGAGAGAGAGGGGAGGGAGGGAGGGAGGGAGAGAGAAGGGAGAGAGAGACTTCAAGCCAAGGCAAGCAGAGAATATTTACTTGCTAGTTCATCTTTGAGACATAGAATATTAGATTCAGTAGAATATATCAAGAAGTTCAGCCTTTTAATAATATTGATTATTTCCTTGAGTGTTAAATCAAGTTCTCTTGTTCCTCTCAATCAGAAATGACTGAAAGAAGCCACTGCAAATTGTACTTTTGTGCACCAAAAACATTATTAATCACTAAATGTTTTTCCCGTGAGACCAGTCTATCAGGGCAATCTGGTCTAACCCAAATATGGGATGGAGCATACTGCTTCTGCTTTTAACATAGCTTGAAATAGATATACTGCCTTATTTCTTTGTTGGTGAAATTTAAATTTAACACATTATTACACTATCTTAAACCTTGTCTCATATTGCTATTGTATATTACTTGAAATACCAATGGCCAAATTCAATTAACCTTGCCATCATTCACATAATGTGAAATAAATTAGATTTCATTTGTATTTATTTAGGCTATACTTTGATCCACTGATTTTACTTTCATTATTTTGAGCATTCTTAAAATGCCTGTATGCCACCCTTCAGAGTCATGCTTTCCCATAGCAGTTTACAGACTGCTAAAACTAAACAATTATATTACATAAAAACTTGTAATATAGAAATGATAAGACATTGAAATAAGAACAGAGCTTACCAGATACGTTCTGAAGTTCACAAGCTTCAGAAGGAAATCAGTTCTCTCCCACTCTAACTTCCCAAGTTCTGGTATTTAAAATAAGATGCCTAGAATCACACTACTCAGTGCCTGTATGGTAAAGTGGTTAAGATACCAGGCAGAGGTGGTATTCAGCAGTTTCTGATCAGTTCTGGAGAACCAGCAGCGGAAATTTTGAGTAGTTCGGAAAACTGGTAAATACCACCTCTGGCTGGCTCCGCCTCCATCTATTCTCTGTCTCCTGAGTCCCAGCTGATTAGGAGGAAATGGGATTTTGCAGTAACTTTTCTCTGGAGTGGGGAGGGAATGGCGATTTTACAGTATCCTTCCCCTGCCACACCACCAAGCCACCCCCCCCATGCCCACAGAACCGGTAGTAAAAGTTTTTGAATCCCACCACTGATACCAGACTAGAACCCGGGAGACTGTAAGTTCTAGTCCCACCTTAGAGAGGGTCAGTCATGCCCTCTCAGTCCTAGCAGGCAATGGCAAACCACTTACAAAAAATCTTGTCAAGTAAATTGCAGGGACTAGTCAGGTTGCCAGGAGGCAACACTGACTTGATGGCACACATACAAGCAAACACACACACATAGAATAGTGAATAAAATAATAAACAATTTGTGGCAATCGCACATTCAGAGCAACCAATTTCAGAGTTTACTTTGTGGGATGAGCTGTTTCCTTTTATTGGTCTAGAGACTTGCTCAAAAATAGATTCAATGAAAGTCCTGAACTCTAGCCTTGTGAGAGGGATAGATTACATTTAATTCCGTCCTTGGCTGTATGGATTTATATATTTTTTATTATATGGTACTGAACTCATGTTTGTTCTGAATTAAAAAGAAGCCCAATCACTAAAATCTTTCTATGTTGGGATCGGCTACTCCTGCCTGTGGCTTTGAAAAATTTAGCTTTATTATTGACCTTAACAGTAACTATTTTATTAGCTTATTTAACATTGAAAATATATGATGTAAACCTATTAAATCATTACAGTTTCTAAATCAAATATTGAACTTTTCTTAAAATGGTTGATATTCTGACTCTTTGAATAAGTTTACGAACTATTACCATCATCTTATCATATCTATATTCTCCATAATATCACATGAGATTTGATAGGAAAAATCTCTATAGAATATTTCTGTAATCTCTGCCATTATCCTGCTCTCTTGTACAGTTAAATTCCATTTCTGAAAAATGAAGGCAGTGTCGCTAAAGACCCTGAATGCATGTTTTAAGATTTTTTAATGTAATCCAAGACTTTGTCTATATGAATAGCCGGAAGTGGCAGTAATCTCTATCTGAATCATTTATCTGGAATTTGCCTAACTCTCCCTCTTCCTTCCTTAGCCCCTTTGATATCCTAAATTTTCCCCATCCTCTACATATTCTTTTGTTATGTATGCTGTTCCTGTCTGTGATGGACTCACCATAATTTCCTGCAGTCTGAAGTAATACACTCCAGCAACAATTGTATTCTACTAGTTGGCCTAAAGTAGTCAGGCCCTGGATACATTTATAAGATAGGCAGAGCAAAGATAGCATTAAAAAAAAATCCCATTTTTCTACAGCCAAAAATACTCTGCAGTCTCCAGCATTTAAATGGCCCTTTTAAATATTGCTGCAAGGAAAAAATATATGCTCCCTAACCCACTCTTCTGTGTAAACCCAGGTTCTCCTTTGCCCCTTTCCTAAGTTAGTGCATTTGTATTCCGAAATAGATTTGCTGATTGCCTAGAAGATGTTTCAGTGGAGAATCTGCAAGGTTTGTCATTCCTGTGCCCTGCCATTACAAAGACAGCTGATGCACTTAAAGTTATGAAGCCCAGAGTAAGCAAATCTAAAATGTTTAATCTATTATTAATCAGACAGTTGCTGAAATGATGAGGCTCTGGGGGACTTGAGAAAAGGCATCAATATTTAATAGGCTCGTTAGCAAATGTTTCTCTCTCATTTTTCTATTTATCTTTAAAGAGACAGCAGGAACATGAAGGATGTTTATGTTTTATGTCATTACATAAGGAGGCAATGTCATGTTCAGGGATAGGAAGATTCAGTACAAGATTCTGAATATTAATCACAGAAATCAAATGTTGCACTACGAATCACATTTTCATTGGGTTGTAACCAAATATCCGAGGTTTTCAAAAAGCCTTGGACTACATACAATACAATATTTGTAAGTGTAGAGGAATTGCAGATCAGGTTTGTAATTCAGTGATACTATCATAGAAGCCTGTACAAATGGGAGCTCATGCACTCGGCCATTGGTTGCCACACAATTCAAGATTTCCATAAGGAAGTTTGTCAGTTGAAGATGAAAATGTCCATTCTGGATTCCTCTGCAAGACAGAAGTCACCAAGATGTACTGTGCACCTCTTGTTTCAATGACAAAGATGTACATGTATCTTTGTGTTGAAAATACTCTACCAACTTATTTCATGTCAGATTCCAGGGCACTGTACAGCATGAGAGAGAGAGAAAAACCAGCTTTTTCCTTTCAGTTCCAGATTGCTGTTTTCAGCTTTAATATCTAATGATAGTGCTGAATTTAGGAAGATATCAAACCTAATTCCTGAAAGCAAACTGCTCTTCTGGTTTCCCGGTGCTCCCGAGTGTACGTACTAGGGAACTGCTCATCTGGTTCCTGGCACTCCCTTGCACGCTCCCATTTTGGCACTCGATGCCAAAAAAAATTGCCAACACTAACCTATACTGTACAGGTGAATCAATACCATGTTTCTAATTCCCCTGGGAGGAAAAAAATGAGGCAGAGAAAGTTATTCAGAAAGATAAAAGTGAGGAGTGATATTATTTGGGATAAAAAAATATGAGAAATGCATGGAGCAGAAATTATGGGAAATATCTGCACTTGTTCTCATAGAAATCTGAGGAACAAACTAGATGAATATTTGCAAAATAAGTGGGGTGTCCCTTTTTTATTTTCTTCCTGCTTGAAAAGAAATATTTTAAGGGAAAATAGATTGTCCAATTAAATAATCTTATATGAACATCTGTCTGAGAGCAAGTCTCACTGAGCTCTATGGGGCGTACCTCTGAGCAGAGATGCACTGGATAACACAGTAACTGTCTACTCTCCCCGTGGCTTACATTTTGTTTCACTTAGCTTGTAAATCTGTTCTGAAAAGCTGGGAATGAATGGCTTAGAGCGAAGAAGTATTGTTTACTGATTGCGTTTGCCTGCTTCCACTGTCACTACTGTACAAACTCATTTGCCGGACTCCAAGACCCAAGAATGCCTTCAGCTTCTAGATAAAAACTAGTTTCTGACCCTTGAGCGTAGAAGTCTATTGTTTGCCAATTGAGTCATCTGCTGATGCTGCATCCCTGAACGCCTTCTGATGATATTGTTTTGGCCTGGCTCTAAGAGTAAGTTCTTTATTCTCTTAGTCATCTATTCCCAGTTTTTCGCCACTGTGAATATTGTGTTTAATTACTGTAGGCCAACCTAACACAAGGCTATCATTATCCTTTGAACCCATGGAAAAACTCTTCTGTACCCTACCACAGATAGAAAGAGACCCGATGGTGAGATGCTGCTAACTATGCAGAAGCAATGGCAAGAATATAGCAGGCATGTGTGCAAAACAAGTGTAATAAAAATGGCATTCCTTCTTCCTAGGAAATGCAGAGCTTTCGTCTGTATTGTATACTTAGATACTCTCTAGTAACTGACATCAGTTCCCAAAGTTCTATAGCATTTGGGACTCGGGCCATCAACATGCAAAGCATGTGATGTCATTTGCAGTCATGTTCATGGCCATTCTCATTAGGTCCATATTGAATAAAGCACATTATTTGAGTTGATAACCCATGAAGCTTTTCCTAATGTTCTGAAACTCTCTCCCACTCTACTTAGCACCCAGGCCTGGATTTGGGGCTTGGCTAAGCAGAACTGATCTCAGAGAGAGGACTGCTATATTTTGTCCTAAAATAAGGATGTGATTGTTGTTGTGAAGGGAAGCAGAATGTACCTGAGAAAAGAGAAAAATCTAATTAGGATATATTGCAGTCACTGACACAGCGTGTGTGTGTGTGCGTGTGTGAGTGTGTGTGTGCATGCGCTTGTACATTTGCCTCTAACCACGTGTGTGAGACTATAAGAGGCATTGTGACCAATATCTCTGAGAGAGAAACGTTATTGTAGCTGCAACAGTCAATAAAAGATTATTTTCCTACAGTATTGCAAGAGGGATTAGAGCAGTTTTAATTTGAGGAGGGAGTTTGGTTTGCATAAAGAAAGATGAAAGAATCATTAGGTGAGGAATCACAGCGTGAGAAGGTTTGTTGTGGCATGCAAAAGAAGTAACAGCTTTATAGACTATTTACACAGCAGAGTTTTAGGGGTCTGTACGTTGGAGAAATAATTCATTTTTCTATATCCAACATATCTAATAGGCTTCTCAGGTAATGATCCTCTACTTTTCCTTAAAAAGTATAATATTTCTCTTCATAGTTATGGTGGTGTCAGCATTACTTTAGATAATTATGTCATTGTATTCAGGGTGGGTTCCGGCAACTGCTACTGGAGGTTTGCTCATGGTTGCGCACCGCGCCTGCGTGCTTGATGTGCAGTACTAAAAAATGCTTCTGCGCATGCACAGAAGCCAAAAACAAGATGGTGGTCCCTATGGCACTGCCAGGAGAACTGGTTCATGGATATGGCAGGCCTAGGTTGCTGCCGGTTCCAGCAACCCAGGCCGCCAAGTTACTACCGGTTCCACTAAACCAGACTGAACCTGTAGGAACCCACCTCTGATTATATTGCAAGAAAGGCCAGCACCCTTCTCCATTCACTTTGACATCCAAGGAAATCCACTACTGTCTTGAAAACCAGGAAGGAATTCTCATAAAGATTCCTCCTCTTTTGTCTTCTACCTCCGTTTCTGAAGCAGTCTTCAGTTATTTATAATAATCCATGATACTGTTATCTAGATCCTTTGAGGATTTAATGGAGAAAATATTTTTCTAGAAAGTAGGAAAGAAAGAGAAACTAAGAAGAAATATATTTTGGCTTTTAAACCTTATTATAAGATTTTTACTCTCCCACTATTGGTTGTTGTTTTTTTGTTCCTTCTGTATAGTTCACATGAGTTGGGAATGATAAAGTTATTCTCTACTATAAAATATTTTATTTTTATTTGAGAAACTTACATTTGTATCCTGTTAGTTCAGATCAAGTCCAGTTGGTGGTTATGAGTTATAAAAATGAATGAGGGTTTTATTAGGGATCACAGTGGGTCCCTTTTGCATTCTTAGTATGTATAACCTACCATTTTTAAAGGTTTATATAATTATATCATATATAATTCACATATAGTTTACGTGTTTTATAATGTTTAGGGTGTTCAGATGCAAATAACCATGGTCTTTAAAACAATTTTGTAACTATTATCCTGATATTGCAGATATGAAACTAGACACAAATTTGTCCCTTTTAACATGAATTCACAAATGTCAAGTCCTGCTGTGCTGGCTCACCATGGGTGGGCTTTCCTGGGAGAGATGAGTGAAGAATGGTGGGAGTGTATGAGAATAAATATTCCTAAGAGGGTCACCTATGACATAAAAGTCATGCCCAGTTAAAACAAATGGACAGTGTTTGTTTTATATTGGGCAGCAGTGATAGAGGAAGATGTTATAGGCAGATTATCATTTCAGGGTCACTGATGAAGGCATCAATTAATACTGTGTGGGAGAAGACAATGGTAAACAACTCCTGTATTTTACCAAGAAAACCACATAGATAGATAATATGAAGTGATTGATGATATAATATCAAATGATAGGACCTTCAGGTCAGATGGTACCAGATGCTGTTGAGCTAAGGAGCTTAGGAGTATTAATGGCATTTATGACATGGTTAGTTTAAAGTCTTCAGGACATCTATAGTAGTTGCTGATAAAGCCACACAGAAATAGAAAATCTGAAACTTCAAAAATAGAATTACAGAGGGAACTCTGGGATTGGGCGGCCTATAAATCCATTAAATACAATACAATATTGTAAATACAATACAATACAACTTGGAATGTAAGAAGCATGAACGTAGGAAAGTTATACACAATGAAAGATGAATCAATTACAAATTGCATCTCAGGCATTAGCAAATTGAAATTGACTGGAATTGTACACTTACAGTTAGATCATACTGTTTTACTACTCAGGATATGATGCTTTCACAGCCCTGAAGGATATAACAAGGCAGTACATAGGTACAATGTTGTTAGTGACCAAATAATATCAATTAAGCTTCTCAGACAATATGTAGATTATCCAACATTTTCCTGCAACCACTGATGAAAATTAAAAGGAAGTTGTTTAATGATATGGTCAATTCAATTGCAAATCATACAAGCAAGATACACAGCATTTGGTTGTGCCAAAACTGGAAATATTAAGGAGGAAGTTAGTTGGATTTTATACTCTAGGAAACTGAAATGAAACAGACAATGACTTATCAATCCAATTACTTCTTTGTGGTTAACATGTCTTCTAACAATCAAAGCAATGCCTCAACAGTGTAGATGGACATCTCCAGAGGGAATGCACTGAAATCAAATTGGCTGTATTCATGGTGAAAGGAGATAGGAAAGCACTGTTGTAACCTAGAGGCTGATTGTTGAACAGATCACAATCTGCCCATATGGAAGCCATCCAATTTCCACATGTGATCTTCAGCATCCAGCCACTGTTTTCAAGAGAACATCAAGAACTAGTATGAAGTTTGAAAGTACTTTGATAGGTAACCAGATGAGCCCTGTGGAATGAAATTAAAGAAATTAATTAATTCTTGCATCTCTTTCCCTTATCTGCCAAAGTTCATCCTTACATTCCATTACAGATGCTGATTCCAATTAACCTTACATCTGGATTTAACCTACACAGCATGGTAGTAAACATACAGGAGATTGCCTGGCAAAAGTTCAAATACTCAGCTGTCACCTGAAGAGTGAGGCAGCATAATTAATAAAAATTAATAGTTTGTCCTTTCAAATGTATTCCACATGTTCCATACCTCCTTTTGCATCTCTGGAGTTTCATTTGAGTGGAGAGAAAACTACAAATTAATCATAGTTGGGTGTGTCACTGAGAAACATGATTTTCTTTGCATTATATTCTATATGGTATCTCTACTGTACTATAGTATAATACTATGCCTTTGCTTGTGTAATTCAAAATTCCTCTTCTCCAATAAAGCTTTGCAGGAAGGAAGGTTGATTTCTCTGCTAATGGCTTACTAGGCAAGTAGCAGAAAGGAGAGATTAAGATACATTGTGCCTTGCCTTCATATCCATATCTTTTTTATTGTTACAATTCTTAATGCTTGCTGATTTAGATAAGATACAGTTTCCTTTTTGCAAAAGCCTTCAATATTTTATTGGAGACTTATTTTAATTGAATGTGCCTATTTCATCTCCTCGCAGCACAAAAGAGGAGATTTGCACTAGACTAGTAGGTGTTAAAGGACTGCTTCTCAGAATAGGAAAAAATAGGAACAAATTATCATTCAACTTCATTCAGTGATTTTCACTTTGTTCTTTCACACAGGTGCAGCTTGAAATTGGATGGGCTTTTCTTTCCAGGTCTAAAAAGAAAAAAAACATATTTCAAATCCTAATCAACAGGCATATCAGTGTCAGTATTCTGTGAACAAGTTTAAGTAGAAATTGACGGGTTTAATTTGGAAGATCATTCCTTTTATACTTTTAACTTCCTGTTTAGTATTCTAAAGTGTCTATGGATAATCATTGGGGCCAACGACTGTCGGTTGTCATTAGGAGGGATTCTGAGAACTGCAGAGAGAGTGTCATCACATCACACTTATAGATGGACTGAAATTGGGAGTGTTAGAAGGATTTTCTTGTTGTTTTTAAAAACTGTTCTATGTTCTTTTTTTTCATTATGCTATACCCATGATGGTGAACCTATGGCACATGTGCCAGAGGTGGCACACAGGGCACTCTCTGTGGGCACGTTGCCGGCTACCTGGTCTTCGGGCTTCCAGCACTCCAGCACCTGCGAAGACCAGCTAGCCGATGCAAGCATGCGCACCGACCAACTGATCTTAGAATTTACGGGGCTCTGGCACATGGACGGTTTGGGCGCTTGATGTCAAAAGGTTCATCATCACTGTGCATGACAGCTCCCAGGTTCTTCTGTTCTCAAAATGTCCGGAAAACATGCAGTCAGCATTCAGTAATCATTGTCAGATGGGACTTTGAGGGCAGCAAAGAGGAAAGATACAAGCTGCATCTGGCCTTTGGAGCAAGGACAAGTGTGTTTTTCTAAAATATTTATGTGATAATATGCGCATTAGGTCCATTAACACTGACACACAAAACTTCAGAAGCATGCACTGCCTGAAAACAAGTTCAGTGTGTGCTATCCAGGACCCTTAGCAAGGACCCATGAAAGATCAGGTTAAGACTTTTCAGGTTGTTTCACGTGGATCTTTCAAGTGTTGGAATATAAGATTTCTATATGCAGAGCTGCTGCTACTGAGTGAGAGCAGGAGACTGAAATGGAAATAAGAGACAGGGCAGCTCCACTGCCTTCCCCAAAAAGTGACACCCAACCGTGTCCTGGCCTTCTGCTGTTCTCTAAACAAATAGTTTATTTCACTGGCTTCTGACTTTTCTAATGACATGGTTTGAAGATTTGCAAAATTGTACCTGCACATACGTAGGACTCTTTTAGTTATTTTTACTGGTGCTTTTCCTCTTATTACCAATAGCAAGGTAAATGGGATTGCAAAAAAAAAAAAGAAGAAGAAGATACCACAGATAACCTATTACATATGTTATGTGTAGTCTTCAATGGAACTGTATCAACTTGGAGCGAAGTATGCAGTGAAGTAGCCAATGCTCTGTTTTAGGCCAATACTCAACATCTTCATCAAATCTACTTCCTTAGTCTATTTCTTCTCATCTTGCTCTAAAGTAGACTGCTTATGTGTTCTGTCTCCACCTTCACGGCTCGTTAACAAATGCAGGCAGGCAACTTAAAAGGAAGTCTTTCTTTATCAGTGCTCAGTTTCAAACTGGCTTCGAGCCCAGGAATAACATATATACAAGTCTCCGATAAGAATGCAAAACAAAACTCTTACAAGCACTGCAGTTCTTCCCCAGTCTTCACGGATCAGGTTTACATGAAACACCAAAGCACTTATCCAAGTGTAACAAGCATAAATCACGATTAATCATCAAGCAATGTTGTACAAACAAGGAACACTCGAAGGAACGACGTTGACTCCAGCAACTGGGGCATGGCAGCATCCGTCCTTTTATCTCCAAACCTGCCTCCCACAAACCCCAGCTGCATTCTGGTATCCGAAAAGACTCTCAGCAGAACTGCTGAGTCACAACACTTACGTATGATAGTATGTGAATATTTTTAAAGCTAAATATATATAGCTCGTTATCCTTTATAGGACTAGACACCACCTTCATTGTGTTTTGCTTTAAAAAAAATTGAACAAAATTTTAATTTTACATATACCTGGTAATCCACAAAACTCCAAATGGTGTGTTGTGTGTGTGTGTGTGTGTGTGTGTGTGTGTGTGTGCTCCACCCTCCCCTCTCTCTAACACACAACTGAACAATTAAGGTAACTATTGCAAGTAGGAAGAAAATGAGTGCTGATAGGGTGTTAGTCTCATGTTGGACAAAATGTCTGAGAATGCCACGAATAACCAAAAAATCTAAATAAATAGGTTATTAAACAAATCACTCTATAGTTCTCCTTTATGGAACAAAGGATCAGGTTCAAATTATCATATTTGGGACATCTTATGAAAACCCAATTCTTTTGAGAAAGCCATAATGCTAAAGCTGGGGGGGAGGAGAATAAGTGGAGAATAAGCAGCAAAATGGATGGACTTGATTACAGCGGCAATGTGTGTACCATTGGAAGAATTAGATTGCATTATATTATGTTAAATTATATTACATATTTCTTTGGCATGGTATTCACAATTAATTATTACTAAAATAGGCTTTGGACTTGATTTTAAAATATAATAGGAATAGTTGTTTCTGTTATGCTGATTTACTGGTGATTTCTTAATTAATATATGCACACACATTATATCTATCCCAGTTGATTAGATAATTGGCTATACAGAATACCCTTCAATACCAAAAATATTTCTTCCAAAAAGGAATTCATGGATGAAAGTCTTTTCATACGACTGTCTATCTGTTGCTGAATTGGGGCCACAACATCTGACAGATTTTTATGCTTGATTTATTATACAACTAAAAAACAAATACACACAAACCTTTAAAATGCTGAATTCCCCTTTGCTTTACACTCCTTGGGATATGCAGTGATAGATCTGTAAATAAGAGCAATGAATCATTTTTGGAAGCTTCTGTAGCAAGTGAAAGTCTGCTTTCCGAATTGATCCTGCCAGAGAAACAGCTATGTGAAACACAGCTTCCTGACTTTGTTTTTACTGATTTTTTAAAAACTTTTGACAGAACATGAGGCTGGAAATATAAAGTTCAGGTAGTGAAGTATAAGACAGAAAAACTAATACTTTTTTGCTTTCAAAAATAAAAATTCCACATTTACCTTTATTAAAATTGGGTAAATGTTTTGTGCCATAAACATAGATATTCTGATGTGATTGTGTCCACTTCTGGGCATCACAGTTTAAAATGCACAATCCTTGAAGGAAGATCAGAAAAAGGCTACAAGTTAGTGAAGGGGTCTGAGAGCCAAGCTGTGTGAAGAATGGCAATGTCAACTTCCATGTTGACATTCCATGCATACCGTCAGATTACAGTAGCTGGTTTGAGATGGGTGTATTAATTGGGCAACGTGATTTATGACACAGAGTGAGGCGAGGAAAGGAACAGCGGCAAAGTTCAGAAGTAGATGGACAAAGCGAAAGAAATGTCTGCGAATAAATCTTGCATAATGAAGCTGTTAATAAATCACTAGTTTCTGTATAAGAAACATTGGCTCTTATTATGTGTTTGTTACGGCATCATTGGGAAACTTTACAGGTAAACTGATCTGGGGGTGTTCTGGCTACAGAGGAGAGATAGCAGTCTTCAACTAGCTGAAGGACTATTGCATAGCACTCAGTCTTTATTTCCCAAGAGGGCAAGATCAGAATTAGTGGATTAAAATTATGAACAGGTTTAAGTTAGTCAGTAAGAATTTCCTGACTATTTGAGTTGTCACCTAATGAAATGGGTTGCAACATGAACTGGTGAGTTCTCCTTCGCTTGAGGTCCTCAAGAAAAGTTTGGATGGTTTTCCGTCAGAGATGCTCCGAGTGGGAAGTTGATTTCTGATTTATTCCAATCCTGTAAATTGTATGTATTTCAATATGCCAAGCAACAATAGAAATGTTGGCAAGCTTAAAAAGCTTAAAGTACTTCCCCTAAAAAGAAATGAAATGCATTTAGTTATTGGCAAGTTTTAATTCTGAAAATGTCATACTAGACTGTTTTTTGAGAGATAGCAGAATAGTAAATTGGAATATAGTTTGGTTTGAGTTTGATTTTGGATGACGTTTTCTGACAATACAGAAGTACTTTGCCACTCAATTGTTGTTGTTGTTGTTGTCAATTTCCCAGTAGAATCTACTTGCTTTGGAAATTCCAAATAAACTTATTTGTTATTGTTATTTATTCATCTAATTTATATAGCAGGCCATCTCACCAAAAGCAAATTGAATGGCACACAACAAGCTAAAACAAGGATTTCCATATACTAACTGGACCTCACCTTGCTTAACTTCTCTAAATCAACCATGTTTGGCTCACTGACATTTTCTTCAAATTAAATTTAGCAGGACTCAGATAGCAGCCCTTTTCTGTCATGACCCTGATCATTTTGAATGACCTTTGTCTTACTAAGAAGCCTTAGCCCTGACCCTGCTGGCCTTTCAGTACTCCACTCAGAGTCACCTTGAACTAGGAGATGGGCAGTAAATAAATTTAATTTAATAATAATATGATGGGTGGATTAAAAAAAACCAACTTCAATTTTTTAAAAAAATCTGCTGAGTTTACAATGAACCATAATAGCAATAGCAACAGGATTTAGATATATACTGCTTCATAGTGCTTTATAGCCCCCTCTAAGAAGTTTATAGAGTCAGCCAGAGGTGGGTTCCTACCAGTTTGCACCAGTTCGGTGAACCAGTAGTGGAAATGGCGACAGGGTCTCCGATCCGGTTGGGACAGCATGCTCGCCACGCCCCCGAATCAGATCCCCAGTCACCAGGACATTTTTTTGACTTTTTTAAATGTTCTGCGCATGCGCAGACCTATTTATAAGCAACTATGCATGTCCATGAGCTGCACATCAAGCACGCATGTGAGCGAAGCAAGCATGTGCGTACAAAATTACATACATACCGAACCGGTAGAAACCCACCTCTGGAGTCAGTATATTGCCCCCAACAATCTGGGTCCTCATTTTGCTGACTTTGGAAGGCTGAGTAAATAATTCACCATCAGTCAACTGCAAAATGCAGCTTTACTCGGAATAGCTTACATCCTGCAAAGATACCTATAACATCATCCAAACATCAACATCTGGCTATCCCACATTCTTGAAAAGGACTTGATAAATGGATAAAAATCTAAAAACTGGACTAGCTAAGTCCAGTCTGAACATCTGACTGACTGTACAATGAATCATAGTAAGTGCTTAACACCTAGTTGTTTTATTGTGTGGTTGTTTAAGGATGTTGCCCTCAATGGACATGTTTGTTTTCATTAGGTGTTATTATTTTGTTTTTTTTTTGAACTTGGCAAGATGGGCCGGCCTATAAATTGAATTAAATGAAATGAAAAGCAGACTAATAAATGTCTTGGGTTGGTACGTTGCTTTTAAAAGTTAAAATAACATAACATAAAAGAGAACAGCATTCATTCAGTTCTTGTGTATCAACAACCTGCATTTTTAAACTTCATTTTCAATGAGCTGAAAGTGGGTTTTTGAAATGTTTAACCTAATGTTATTTTAAAGATTGCTAAAAGGTAAATTATTCATTACCTTCTTCCATCACTCTCCTTTTGCATAGCAAGCATAAATCCATGTGAATAGAGAATGCCTAATGTATGCTGGAACATAGTTCTCTGTTCCTAGTACAGTTGTCAACTGTTCCAAGACAAAATGAAAAGTGAAGTCCAGGTGTAAGGACAGCTTGGTGCCTTCTAGGTATTTTGGACTGCAAATCACAGATTTTCTGTTTACTGAAGCTGAAATGTAACTCTTTTGTTTCCCTACCTTTTTATTTTAAGGGACAGTGAGAATGAAACTTTTACCGATGTAAGTTTTTGTGTTGATAAGCAGGAAAGAGGGAAATTGTGTGTGTGTGTGTGTGTGTGTTAGGTATTAAAAACTCATCCCTTTGTTTCCTCATGATGGTAATCCAAAAGTTCAATTAAATATTTTGGTGGGTGATGGATATGCACACAGAGACCTTCAAGATTACAATTTGAAGCATATGAATCGTAATGAAATTGGACCTTAAAATAATAGGTTTGGCTCCATAGTACTCTAAAGCAGGGGTCACCACCTTTCGGACCTCATGGACCACTAAATTCATAATTTTAAATCCTTGGATCACTAATATGATCTGCCTAATGACCGGCTGGGTGGGCATGACTAGCTGGTCATGTGACTGGGTGGGCATGGCCAACTTGATGTCACTCACATTGAGGGGTGACTCGCCTGCCTCTACTTGCCCCTTCCCTCCCAGCAACTCCTCGCCTCACCGCCCAGGCTCCATAGGGCCCCAATAGGAAGCACTTGTTGGAGCTAAGCAGCCACCGCAAAAAAGAGTTGGCAAAACAGCTCAGTTCAAATTGAATCTGACCGAGAAGGAGACTCAGTAGAAGCACCTCACTGAGGTCTACGAGCATAGGCTTTCCACCAAAGGGAAGACCTGCAGGAGTGAAAGGCCAGGTAATGGCATCTGAAGGCTCACTGGGCTAAGATGGTCAGCCAGTTCCAGACCATGATCAGTCCCACTGGAACAAGGTCCTCCGACTCTTTGCCACCAGCAGCACTTCCTCCAGCCTTCGGCCAAAGCTCCGCACCAGGAGGTCAAAGCAGACCCCAAGTCAGAATTTATGCCCCCCTCCAACCCACAAAAAGACCCTGAAGGGGGAGATTCTCTGCAGCAATATTCATTGCACATATCCATTCCAGGGGGTGTCATTTGAAGACCCTTAATTTAGTGCAATATAAAAATGCAAATAATGTTTCTGCGAACCACCAAAATTTTCTCACAGACCACCAGTCCATGGACCACCTGTTGGTGACCACTGCTATAAAGCAGCCTCTGCCTTGATAAAAGCAGAATTGACAGGTCCATGCTGAGTCCACTTTTAGTTCAACACAACTCAAATGGGTTTGCTTTCATCTGTGGGAAGATGGGTGGGAAGAAATGCTTAATGCTGCTTCTCTGGCTGGTTTCTGACAGCATCTCAGTATAAAATACAAAAGGTTCCTAAACAGAAGGAAGAAAGAAATATCTTCTTCTAAACCACAAACAGCTCCCAATGTCAGGAAATATTGATTATACAAAAGCTTTCAACATGCTTGCCTCGGCACATCAAAGCTTTTCCTGCCCATGACCTGTAACAAGTTTGGAAACAACCCATTTACAAAGTCCTCATCAAAGAAGAAACCTTGTCTTGGAGAGAATCCCAGGCTTTCATGTCTTGTGATCTGTTGCAATTGGTTTTATAGAGAAATCCAGCATATATTATCAGAGCACTCAAGACAAATCCCATTTTAATTATAGGATGTCTTGCCTTGGCTGAGTGGCTGTTGCTATGGGAGCATTCCCTTTTTTTTTAATAGGATAGCTCTCTCTGGCAATCAAAACTGATGCCATTGGTTAATATGCATGGTCTTTATGTTTATTGGCTGAATAAAGGATTGTTTCCAAGACAACTGTCAAAAATGTTTATCTGGTGGTTTGTGGCCCTAGCCAGTAGTCTCTCTTTGTATGTGTATGATCACGTGCTGTCATAACTGCTATTTTTTTAAACACCCTTTACCTGGGGTCATGACCCTTCAAGATTGACTTCATCTTGCAAAAATATGAATAATCGTTTGTGTATGTGTGTGTGTGCGCGCACACACACATACACACACATTTTGTCCAAGTCTTGTGGGATTTGGGGGGGGGGCAGTAGAAAGCAGGATTATAGAAGAACATATAACATTCCAAATGAGAGCTGCTATCCCAATACTTTTTTGAGAACTGACTTTGAGCCAAGATGGTAGAGTATTTGCTCTTCATTGTATGAAATTTATTTACCTTGCTTATTTAAAAGACTTGCCATATTGGAAAAGTAATCATGGTGTCATGGTGATGTACAACATAGTAAAAACAACAGCAACCCCTAAAACAAAAAAACAGTAACAACTCTATAAATTTATACATCGCCAGGGTTCTTATTCTGTAGGCCAAAGAGAATGAAGAGTTAAATGGAGTCAAAATCTCAAAAAGAGTTGACTAGATATGTGGCTATGAGTCTAAGAATTCTGGCCTAATTTAAAAAGTTGGCAAAAGGACTGTGAATATTAATGAATATGGAAATCTGATGTATCCTGGCCAATATCTGTTCAGTGTATGTTTGTTTGGTTGATTTAGATAGAGCCCAAATCCAGTTAACAAAAAAAAAAAAAGCAAATATCCAATTATTTTTTACATTAAATTGGTATGTAAATTTTACTATTAAAGGCCATGTGCTCATTAGCAATTGTGGCCTTGTGGTCATTCACATGCCTATAGATGGACAGTTTTCTGAAAGTAAACAATCATTTATTTATTTACAAAGACGATAGGCTAGAAGCTGGTAAATATACCTGAATATGAGAGATGTCATTTTTTAAAGTCTTATTTGATGAACAGATTGTCTACTACTGTTCCGTTTATCCAGAGTGAATTTGACATTGTGTATGTGTCTCAGAAATGTGCTAGTTTAACAGCTGAGGAAACAAGACATTATGGAAGTGAAAGGACAGTAGGTGAAATAATCTCTTTTAAAACAGTTTCAGCTGTGAAAAGATACAAACTCTGTCTGCATATTGATGAAGAATATGCAGATGAATACACAGGATGACCATTAGAAGAAAAAAGAAGAGGAATTTTGAAGCTATATTAAAAGCTTCAGAAGCAAAATATGCAATATAAGATGGATTATATCTCTTACATTTTGCTTGCTGCTTGATTTGATTTAGCTTGGCATCTAGACGTTACGCCACGGGATAAGTCAGGGAAGGGCAAATTGTGGCTTAAGACAAGCACGTTTTTCTCAGATAGTTATACTACCATTGGTGAAATTAATCAGTATTGTGGAAGACAGATTACCCACCTAAGTATGTTTTAGCACTATAGAATTTCTTGACTTCGGCTCACCCTTTTTATCAGTGTAACCATTGCAAATTTCTGTTTTACTCTGTGTTTTAAATTATTAGCAGTGCCTAAGATAGGGGTAGGGAGCCTTTTGATAAACTGCAGTTCTCCGTGTCCATTTCTGTTGACCCTGGCCATACTTTAAAGGATGTTGACGTTTCTTGGACCTGGCCAACATGATCACCTGGAGGCTCACTGGGCTAAGATGGATCATATAAAGGTAGAAAGTCACACACAGCTTCAATGAGAAAAGAGATCAGTGGCATGGTAGCCATAACGTTTGTCCATGTTTATTTTTTTCTCAGTCATATTCTGATATGGAAGATTAATCCTCATAGCTAATTGATTGTGTTGTGTGTGTATGTGTGCATATATATTTGCTACCTGTCGAACAAAGAAGAAAGAACCCAGTAAATTATCTCTACTGAGGCACCACCAGTGACTCCAGCTTTTAGATCATAAAAGGATAAAAAAATGCACCAATTTAAATGTATCATGCATTGGCCCATAACTGCATTGATGCTACAAAGACATAAGTCATACTTAGTTAAGTTTTATCAAGCTATGCCTGACACCTGGTGACTGCACAGAAAAAATGCTTGCAAGCTTAAACCCGCCTCTAGTAATATTTAGGAGCTCTTTTAAAGGAAAGTCCTATAATCTCTTTGATATCATCTCTCCATTTTATCTCTTGTCTTCCCTTTTCCCTCAACTTTACAAAGCCTAGTGATTTTTTTTAGTGAATCACCCATTTATATCACGTAACCAAAGCATATGAGTTTCTGCTTGTCTTTTTCATTTCCAGAGAGCAATTAGTTTTTGGATCCAGTGTCGATTGCTTCTTCTAGAACAGTGGTTCTCAACCTGTGGGTCGGGACCCCTTTGGGGGGTCGAACTACCCTTTCACAGGGGTCGCCATTGGAAGACCATTGGAAAACACATATTTCGATGGTCTTAGGAACCGAGACATCAATTTTATGGTTGGGGGTCACCACAAAATGTGGAAATGTATTAAAAGGTCATGGCATTGGGAAGGTTGAGAACCACTGTTCTAGAAGAACTCTTTTAATAATCATTACCAAAATTATAATTAGGAGGAGTCTATTGTTCTATCTTGTTATTTCTCACTTGCCAACCAAAAAGATACTATTCTGCTCTTTGTTGCCATAGAAATATTCTTATTCTTCAGGATCTTATCTAAGTTTGTTCTTGCTTTCCTTCCTAGGATTAATGTCCTCTTATTTCTCCAGCATTCTATTATCTATTTTTGATTCCAAGGTGTGTGTGTGTGGGGGGGAGTTCACCCTCTCATACACCCTCTCATGCAAGAGATTGTGATTGAACAAAGCAAGATATATTTTTTTCTTAATTTCATGTGTCATTCAACACTGCATTTACAGTGATGGGATGGTTACACACCATAATTCAGATACCAGCCTGCCTCTTTCTATTGTTGTAAATCTTGTAAAATGTGGATTGTGTAGGTTAGAAGTGATTTGCATTGTGAAGTTTTCCTTTTTATTTATTTTAATGCAGGGGTTCCCTGAAAATTATTCTAAGGATTCCTCCCAGGTCAAAAGTTTGAAAAAGGGTGCTCTAATGGATGAGCTAGTGAAAATTCATTCCCTTCTCAAACGTAACATTAGCCTGAATTCTTTTTCACATTTCATCTTTCCTTTGGATCCTTTCATAATGAGCTCCTCTAAATAACCTTTACTTGTGGCTAATGAAGTGGTATCACCTGCATTTCTCCGATAATTAGCTTTTATTTCTCTTTTTATTTCGGCTGTCTTCCATTAAAATTTTGTATTCTTACATTTGTATATAAATTAAGCATATAAGGAGATAATATGCACATGCATTCACTTTTTTTCTTACTCTTTTCCAAACTGATTTCTTACAGTTTCTTATCTCGGAAGATTAAGTTGCTTTGGCTTATCTATTATTCTCAATGTGTTCTATATTCTGCCACAACCTATTACCTGAAGTTCCCAACTAAGGTCCTGAAATCACATATAACCTTCCTGTTATTTTTGAGGGAGGGAGGGAGGGGGAGAGAGAGGGTGGGGATGATGATGATGATTGATTCTGTTTAATAGTGAGTACTTCTGATGTGATACCACTTCTTGTAGGAGCAACTTGGAGGCAAATCTTGGCCAAGATGATGACTCAAGAGCTGGGATTGTCTGAGTTAATAAAAAATAGCTGCCATCTAAGAGCCAAGTGAAATAACTGGCAGCTATGTTTTTTTTAAGTACCGTAGTCCTATTTGTAGTTAAGGTTTTTAAATAAGTAGAGATTTCTAGATCAGTATGTGAAAAAACTTCAAAATTAATCTTTAGGCAGCATTCCTAATAATTTGGATTTGAAACCCCTGATATTACCCAAAGCTGTGGTGCATGTAAAGCAACAATTTGTTCATTTGCACATTCTCTTGCATTTTTATTCTTCAATGAAGAATATAGGAATGTACTCCTAGAGGAATGTACTCTGGATTATAGGCCTTGGTATAGTGGTTAAGGCACCGGGTTGGCAACTGGGAGACTGGGAGTTCTAGTCCCACCTTAAGTACAAAGTCCTTGGACCAATTGCTCTTTCCTTTCTTTCTTCTTTCTTTCTTTCTTTCTTTTCTTTCTTTCTTTCTCTTCTTTCTTTCTTCCTCCTTCCTTCCTTCCTTCCTTCTTCCTTCCTTCTTTCTCTCTTTCTTCTTCTTCCTTTCCGCTTCTTTCTTTCTTTCCTTTCTTTCTTTCCACCCTAGGAAGAAGGCTTGGTTTGTGAGCCGCCCTGGGAAAAAGGCGGCATAGAAATATATAAATTCAATTCAATTCAAGGCAATGGAAAACCACTTCTGAAATCTTGCCAAGAAAACTGCAGGGACCACTCCAGGCAGTTATCAGGCATCAACACCAACACCAACTTGAAAGCACCCAAAAACATCCTTGCTTCATATTTGTAGCACATAGCTATGAGCAGTTTATTTCTTCTTCTGCATCTTTAAATAGTGGGAAAGGTTTTTCCTCTATCTGTTGTGCCTTCCTATTTGCTTGGTTCCTGAATATATTCTGTCTCTGCAAATGTTTCTGTTCTTCAGTAATCACTGTTATAAATGGTTCAGCATAGCATTTCAATTTTCCTTTAAACTCTTTTGTCTGTATGAGATCATTCCTGTGATTTTAGGATTTAGGATTTTATTAAGGATTTATATGCCGCCCTTTTCCCTGAGGGACTCAGGGCGGCTTACAATAATGAGGGGAAGGGGGTGCAACAAGACTTAAAGAAAAAAAAATCGTGAATAAAAGAAAATTATCCATAAAAACACAACATTCACTCAACATTCGGGCGGGGTGAGAGTAATCCTATCCCCAGGCCTGACGGATAGCCAGGTCTTGAGGGCTGTGCGGAAGGCCTGGACTGTGGTGAGGTACGGATCTCCACGGGAGGTTGTTCCATAATGTCGGAGCTGCACTGAGAAGGCTCTCCTCCGCGTAGTCGCCAGTCGGCACTGACTGGCGGATGGAATTCGGAGGAGGCCTACTCTGTGCGATCTGATGGGACGCAGGGAGCTAATTGGCAGGAGGCGGTCTCTCAATAGTCAGATCCACTACCATGGAGCGCTTTATAGGTGGTAGTAGGACCTTGAAGTGCACCGACGATCAACAGGTAGCCAGCGCAGCTCACGAGGATTGGTGTTATATGGGCGAACCGTGGTGCGCCCATAATCCACTCGCGCGGCCGCGTTCTGAACTAGCTGAAGTCGCCGGTGCTCTTCAAGGGCAGCCCCATGTAGACACATTGCAGTATTCCAGCCTAGAGATCACAAGGGCTCGAGTGACTGTTGTGAGAGCCTCCCGGTTCAGGTAGGGCCGCAACTGGCGCACCAGCGAACCTGGCAAATGCCCCCTGGTCACAGCCGACAAGTGGTGGTCAAACTCAGCTGTGGATCCAGGAGGACTCCCAAGTTGCGGACCCTGTCTGAGGGGTGTAAATTTTGCCCCCCCAGCCTGATTGATGGAACATTAGCCAAATTTTTGGGAGGAAAACACAACAGCCACTCGGTCTTTTCCGGGTTGAGTACCAGTTTGTTAGCTCTCATCCAGTCTTTAACAGCCTCAAGGCCCCGGTTCATCACTCCACCGCTTCATTGAGTTGGCACGGGGCGGACAGATACAACTGCGTATCGTCCGCATATTGGTGGTACTTAATCCCGTGCCTCCGAATAATCTCGCCCAGCGGTTTCATGTATATGTTAAATAGCAGGGGGGACAGAACCGAGCCCTGCGGCACCCCATAGGTTAGGGGCCTCGGGACGATCTCTCCCCCTCCCCCCAACACCGACTGCGACCTGTCCGAGAGGTAGGAGGAGAACCACTGTAGAACAGTGCCGCCCACCCCACCTCCCGCAGTCGTCGCAGAAGGATACCATGGTCGATGGTATCGAAAGCCGCTGAGAGGTCGAGGAGAACCAGGATGGACGCGTGGCCTCCATCTCTGGCTCTCCAGAGATCATCGGTCAATGCGACCAAAGCGGTTTCAGTGCTGTAACCGGCCGAAGCCAGACTGGAAGGGGTCAAGATAGTTAGCTTCCTCCAAGGTACTCTGAAGCTGTAAGGCCACCACCTTCTCAACAACCTTCCCCAGAAAGGGGAGGTTGAGACTGGACGATAGTTTGTTAAGAACTGCTGGATCCAGAGACGGTTTCTTCAGGAGGGGCCTCACCACCGCCGCCTTAAGCGCTGGTGGGGAGGTGTCCCTCCCGAAGAGGCGGTAACAACCGCCTGGATCCAGCTCGTGTCACCTCTCTGCTGTTGTCAGCCAAGAGGGACACGGGTCCAGTATGCAGGTGGAGGAACTCACAGCTCGCATAGCCTTGTCCACATCCCCAGAGGCAACATCCTGAAACTCAACCCAGAGATGGTCTACCAAGTTATTCCCCTGTGTCCCGGCTGGATCTGCGGGGGTGAGTCCAGTTCCGATCGAAACCGAGCAACTTTGTCCGCCAAGAACTGACTATATTCCTCAGCCTTACCCTGCAGGGGTTCCCCGTCTCCCTCCTATCTAGGAGGGACCGGGTTATCCTAAACAGGCGGCTGGGCGAGACTCGGGACGCTACCAAGGAGGCAATGTGTGATCTTTTGGCGGTTCTCAATGCCCAAATATACTCCTTGGTGCAAGCTGTCAACAGTGCTCGGTTCGATACGGACCTGTCGGACCTCCACTGGTGCTCTAGCGTCTCCTCCGGCACTTTATCTCGCGGAGCTCCTCGGTGAACCAATGGGTCTCCGCGAGCCGCTGACCCGGAGGGCCGTAGTGGCGCAATTCGGTCCAGAGACTCCGATGCCGCCGAGTGCCAGGCCGCCAATAGTCTCCGCCGAACTGTGGGCGAGAGCGTCTGGAATGACCCCAAGCTCCGTCTGGAACCTAACAGGGTCCATCATCGCCTGGGGCGGAACCACCTGGTCGTTCCACCTCCCCACGGTGGGGGTTTGGCCTCCGGAAGTCAAGCCTCAGTAGGTAGTGGTCTGACCACGACAGGGGAATGGTCTCATTTCCCCTCAGACCAAGATCATAACTCCACTGCTCCGAGAGGAATACGAGGTCGAGTGTATGTCCCGCCAAGTGGGTAGGCCTCGATTACCTGGGTCAGGCCCATGGCTGTCATGGAAGCCATGAACTCCTGCGCTCCATCAGAGTGTTCGCCGAGCGAAGGCAAATTGAAGTCCCCCAGAACCATTAATCTAGGGAACTCAATTGCTAGCTCGGCTATTGACTCGAGGAGCGCAGGGAGGGCCGCTGCAACGCAGTTGGGAGGCAGGTACGTTAGCAGCAAACCCGCTTGACCCTTGAGGTCCAACTTCACTAGTAGGGACTCACACCCGGCAAGCTCCGGAGCAGGGATCCTACGAGGAACTAAAGACTCCCGGACTACAATAGCCACACCGCCACCCCTTCCCTGGGCTCTCGGCTGATGAAGCACCTGAAACCGTCTGGGCACAGCTCTACGAGGGGGACTCCTCCCTCCGTGCCCAGCCATGTCTCAGTAATACATGCCAGGTCTGCCCCCTCGTCTACAATCAAGTCCCGGACGAGGGGAGCCTTATAATGACAGACCTGGCATTTAGCGACAGCAGCCTGAGACCAGGGTCCTGTGATCACTCTTGAGTATTCCATCTTAGCTGTAATTTCTCTGATCATCTGAAAAACATTTCTCATATTTTTGGTACATGCCCCCAATTATTAATATTCTTCATTGAGTGCACCTTCTTGCTTTTTCTGGCTTGGTAGAAGACTACATATCATTGTTATACATCATTCCTATTATCCAAGCTTTCATCTTCTCCTTTCTTTGCCTGGCATAATTGCTTGTCCTGAAAGCCAATTGAATCTTTCCTCTTTAATTTTTTTTGTTTCAGTTTATCCCATAGTCCATTAGGTTCTCTTTCAAATAAATGAAGCATCCCGAGTTTGTTTCTTACACTAATGTTCTGATTGTTCTATGTCTCCTTTCATTTCTAAGTTTCTTGTATATATAATTCATAATTTTCTCATATACCTGAATGTGTTCTGGTTGTGTTTTTCCATATTTTGGTGGCTGTTGTTGGTTTTTCTATTTGATTCTGATGCTGTGCATCTATTGATGTCCAGATTAGGTTATTTGAAGTAGGTTTTGTCAACAAAGATTTACTTTCACAAAAGGCCCTATCCAAATATTACCGCATTTCCAGGTTACTCAGTTTTTCTAACATAGGCATTCTTCTTGATATAATTCTAGCATTTATTGCATTATCGTCAATAACATTTGGTTGATCTCTTTTTGAATGACACTGCCACTACTTCATTCCTTTATATTTTTTCATTCTATATTTACATTATATTTCTCACATAAACATTTGAGCTAACTTGATCCTTTCCTAAACAATCTCATACAATATTGCATTTCATTTTTGATAATTTCACATTTGCTTTCATTTGAGCTTTTTATATTCCAAATTCAAGCTCATTATTTTTTATTGAAATGTAGGATAATGTTTCAGTCCTATATATACTTGTTTCTTCGTAATACCACAGAATTGGTTTGCATCATCTTCTTTCTGGTTTAATTTTGGAGTTCCTTCTCAATTGATTGGCTTTCCTCCCATACTCTTGGTTTCAGTTATCCTGTTTTGACATTAGCAGCAAATCTGAACCTAGCAGGAACTCACACTTACACCACTGTTGTTCTTACAGGTAGCTAAATTACCGAGTCTTTTCACCATGTTGCACAGTCTTCTGGGAGATTCCAACCATCACAGGAATTATAATTACCACCAATGGTAACTGTGTCCAGTTTTGATATCAGCAGTCCTTAATGAAATGAATCATGACCTTTTCAGACAACTCAGGGCAAGATAGATTGCCGTAGAATCATTCAGACAGGGAGTCCTTTATCTTCTCCTTTACCTCAATATCTTTTCCAAATACATTCAGTCTGTTTGTCAGGCCTGCAGCAGTTCCTTTAAGAATCTTTGGCCTGCCACACTCTCATTAAGGGGGGGGATTAGCAAGGGGTAGAATGTGTTGTTTTCAAAATAAAAAATTCCTTTCTAGAAGCTGAAGGTCATATTTTGTCTCCCAAACCTTTGCACTCTGATTTAATTCTGCATGATATTTGGAATGCTGACACTATTCTTAGGGAGGATTGCTTTAGTTTCCAATCTCCAATCTCTTAGGAGATGAGAACCAGGAGACATTCTCCACAGTGGCCCCAATTCTTTGAATCCTTGCCCATTGATTGTGCCTAGCCTTCTTACGGCCTTCTGCAAGAGGGTGAAAGGTATACTTTTAAAATGGGTTTATTATTCTACGATTAGATCCTTGTTTGGGGTTGGGATTTTTTGAGGGATAGCTGTTAAAGATATCCAGTGCCTTCATATTGTGAGATGTCATGCCATGGTGTATTATATGAGTGTTGTGATTGAGATTGTAAATAAGTCAATTTCATAGATAAATCAATATAAGGTTTTGAATTAACAGAACCAGATCTAATTTTATAACTGTATCACAGTTCAGAGCATTCCAGCATAATGAACTGTGTGTTCATTAAGACTAGTTTTATCAATAAACAAAAGGAAATGATGAAATGAACTAAAACTTTAGTTTTAAGTTTGTTACACAGGTCATCACCTGATGGGTTTTAACATCTCTGCAGAACCTGACAACAGTATATGTTAGTAGGGTTAGTATCTGAAAGTAGCAGGAAGGTGTAGAACATACCCTGGGTACTTATTTAATAATGGTAAGATGATGAGGCTAGGACAAATATCTCTATAATACAGGCACTGGAGAAGCAAATGCTTTGTTGTTTCTGTGTCCATTGTCACAGGGAAATTGTCTCTCCAACAAGAGAATCTTCCTGTATTGGCCTTCAAGGACAGCTGAGGGAGGGCATGACATCTTGCCAAAATGAAGGCCTTCTGGTGGTTTCATACTTCAGTTTAGTTAAGTATGTCATAGGGGAAGGAGAGGATCTTTTGGATTTACTGGCAATAAAGGTTGGGGACCTGGCTAGATCCAATTTGCCTTTGTGTTTTCTACACACTAACGACTACTTTGGCCTGATCATATCCCATGCTGAGCAGATGATCTGGAGAGAAGCCCAAGGATAAAATTTTAGTGGTCACATTTAGGCTGAAAATTATTCTTCATAGTTAAGGGAGTGAGGGCAAGGGGAAAAAATACAGTCTGAGCCAATGGTCACCCATCCACTTTCATAAGGCCTTGTTCTAGTGTCATAGTGATATTAAACACTCATTTGGGACTTGAATGGCTGATCTTAGACATTTGAATTGAACAAGTTCTAATAGTGCAAAAATTGAAGAAGGATGCCCTAGCTGGACACCATAAATAAAGTGTGCTATTGGTTTAGCTTCAAATAATTTTAGCACTGCATGTATATTCTTACCACCTCCTGCCTTGTGGATTTTAAAGATGACAGCTGAGGTCCATTGTGCATTTTCAGCAACTTAAGCTTGATTTAAAGTTGCCTGAAATTGTGCACAGACATCGGCCACATAACTACACTGGGGGTTGATGGGTAAGTGTAGGTTGCAGATGGCTGGGCTGAGGTGGCGCAGTGGTTAGGGTGCAGTACTGCAGGCCACTTCAGCTGACTTTTATCTGCAGTTCAGCGGTTCAAATCGCACCGGCTCAAAGTTGACTCAGCCTTCCATCCTTCCGAGGTGGGTGAAATGAGGACCCAGACTGTGGGGGCAAGTTGCTGACGCAATTTGCTAAAAATCTGTAAACCACTTAGAGAGGGCTGAAAGCCCTATGAAGCGGTATATAAGTCTAATAAATAAATAAATAAATGGCTACAGATGAGCCGACAAGCACACTCCCAAATCCCAACCGTGTGCTGTATAGAGGTGTTTATCCTGTATCCTGATTGGTTGATCCAAAGTTCTGTTCCGTGCTTTGCTGTTGACTGCCCCTTAGCCAGAACCTTAACATTTGCAGAATTGTAAATGCAACACATATGCAACTGTCCCCAAATGCAGATGCATACATTTCCTAACATGCAGTGACTGAGAAGGCTTTAATCTACAGGTGTTTCCTAGAGTTGGCAAAATGACTATTTCCAGGTATTTTAATAGGATAATTAATCTAAATCTTTTGGTCATTTATGCCCAGGAATGGCTCTTGGTTCTTTTGGCAAATGCCATGATATATGTTTTTATATTGAATTCTAGCTGGTCCTCCATTTATCAGTTTCTGTAGTACAAATCCTATTCTTTGTCTATCTGACCTATTCTATGTGACCATTTTAATTCAAACTCATTCCAGATTGTCAGCATCTAATTAAGGATAAACAGATTACGTGACCTGCAACATCCCCTCCTTCTTTTTATTTTGCTAAACATCAGCATGAGCATAATATTTCACAAATACCCAGATCAGCAACCACATTTACATTACCCCTGTGTTCTAATTAGCTCATCAAGGTCTTCACTGGTAACATAAATTTATTTTTAATGTCCAACATATTTTGGGCCTCTGAATGATTTTCTTCACTGATCTAAAATCGTTGCTACATAAGCTTCAAAAATGAACAAAAATTGTTTTTTTTATTCTTTAAGATAATACATTTACTCTCATAGCTGAAAATGCAAAGGATCTGCAAACTCTAGCAATAAAAGTCAAAAAACACAGTGAGAAAATTGGGATGAAAATTAAATATAAAGTAGACTAAACAAAGGACAACAGGCAGAACAGCCTGGGAATTGACAATGAAGATATCAAAGTGATGGATAGGTTCGGCCTTTAGGATTGACTATCAACAGTAAAGGAACAAACAGTCATGCTGACTGCACAGTAGCACTGGGTAGAACAGTGATGAAGAAAAGATTGGAAAAGATATACAAATCAGTGGTGTATATAAAGATCAGAATTGTGCAGGCCACACTGTTTTCTGCAATACCCTATGAAAGCAAAAGTTGGGCTTTGAAAAAGCAAGGGAGGAAGAGTATTTTCACCTTTGAATTTTGGTGTTGGAGAAGACCCCTAAGAATCTAGACAGCCAAAAAAATGAAATTGATTAATTAACAAACAAAGACAAAGTTATGGTAAACAATAACTTTGTGGTCCTTGAGAAATACATTTGGACAATTTCTTTATTAGAAGCAACCAAAATGCTGCAAAAGAAATCTGTTCAAGTTTTACCATCACATGAAGGTCTCACCACATAAATAGTAGTGAGCAACTGATCTGGTTTCTACCTGAACTGCTGAGGTCACTAAAAAGCCAATCGCCACATGAGCAGGTGAGTTATATATAGTGGAAGCCTTCATGCACATGCAAACACTTCTCTTTGAAGAGCTTTGGTATTTGTACTATGAATCCTGACCTCAGACAATTGTGTGGCATATGGATTTTAGTGCATTGGTATGGCTGCAGCAGTGTTGGCATGAGTCTGCAAAAGGAGAGAGGAAGTGGGAGAGAAGGTCAGTTCTAGACTTGAACTGTACTACCATGAGGGCTGATGAGCTCACTTGGCTGATAGTGAAAGCTGTTATGGGGTAGAGGGACCCAGCATTTCCATTAGTCTAGCCTTGTACAGGATATAGGTGTTGAAGACTAGAACTCTGAGAAGAGGGAGACTCGCCTTTTCAAATAATAGAAGAGATGTTGCTGGTCTAATCCAAAAATTAGAGTGAAGGAGATGAGAGAAAATAAGGGGAGAAACCAGAAAACTACAAAGGCTGATATAGAAAGGAAAGGCTGGAGGGCAAAGTTTTTGAATATGAAGGCCAGTTGTTGGTTCCTAGTTCAGAGGAGGAAGAGGAGAGTCCATGGGTGGCTACTCTGGAGGAAGAAAAGTGAAGTCCCAGAGAGATAGTATCTTCACCCATCAAAACTTAGCTTCCGTGTCTTGGTGGGTGAAGAATCAATCTTTCAGGGATTTTGCAAGTTCTTCAGGAGACTTATCAGTATAATAAGTTAAAAATGGGTGAAGAAATAAAAACAATTCCAAATACCTCTAAATTTTGAAGTCAACAAGGAGAACAGGAAATAGTTTATTTAGTTTAGTTTAGTTTGTTAGCAAATTTATAAAGCTGAACATCTCACAAATATAGGTAACTCACAACAGTTAACATTTCAGGATGAAAAAGCTATGATTCCCATCATACCTCCCTGCACTGCAGTTCTGAATCTCAATTCTACTTCCTGCTTAGAAGACAGAAACTAAGAGGCTGAATTCAGTTCTTCTTAAGTAGTCATGGCAATGGAAGGTTACCTGTTTCCTGGAGTTGTTGAATAGGTCAGATACAACTTTACATTTTATATGTAACTGGCAACTTACAAAGTTATAGGTTATTTAAAGATCACAACAAAAGGTGCTAATTGTACAGGATTGTAGTATGAATCAGCAAGGACTACCATTGCAAAAATCATATTCCCAAAGGTTTCATTATTTTTTTAAAGTGGCTTTTCTAGTTCAGAGTTAACCCAAGGGAAAACTGCAACAGATAACTTCTGCATCCAAATTAAAAACCCACAATACTCTTTTGTGGCATAAATTGTTACAGAGGTATATATAAAAAAAACAGAATTGAAAATAGCAGCACTCACAACAGTTGTCAACAATGCAAACCTGTGACATTTTTCCCATGCCACACATTCACAGAAAGGTGGTGAAGATAAATGCAGGAATTTTGCCTCCGGAGAGTACAGTTCAGAAAATACTTTTTACATCAGTGAGATTTTTATCACTGAGATTTATTTAGACACAGTAATCTGCAAATGGCAAAAGCCATTGTGATCCAAGTTCTGTCCCTTTTGTAAGTGCAGTGTGTCATTGCACACCTACACATGCGTAATAAGGTCAGAGGCTGTGTTTTGTAACATTGCAATGCTACTTTCAAGAGTTGGACAAAACCACCACGTTTGTAAGTGCCTTGACTCATTGAAGTTAATCTTGATATCTATGCTCTGTAGAAGTCCAGTTTCAAAGCAGTATGGGAAGTTGAAGTGCCTTTTAAAATATAACAAATAGATCTACAGGACTAATAGGGGTTTTTTTCAGCTGCTCAAAAGGTTCATGGAACAATGAATCCCACACAGAGAAGTGAAAATAGTGTAGCAGATGCAAGAGAATACTCTCAGGAAGTTGACACGTTATTTATTTTAACTCCAGAGCCTAAATATCTCAAAATGTTTCTATAGATATTTCCCAGTATTCTGCATTTTCAGGCAAAGGTAAACATCCTTTTGAAAAGCCAAAGAAAAGGCACACTTTCTTCAAAATTAAAGCATATGAACACTTTGCACTAATTTCCAACCAAATGAACATATCTTTTTCCTGAGTCAGTTTGTATACTTAATTCACATATTATCTCTCTAGTTCAGGAAGAAGTGTTGCTCAAGAAATAATAATAATTAGGACTTTGGGACTTTCTGCATTCAACCCCTGCTTTGATCTCAATAAATTAAAAATGTCTAAAGTATTCTATTTCTAATTCATGAATCACCTTGAACCACAAGATGGACGGTATAAATTTAATATATACATACTGGTAATAAAAATGTTAGTTTGACATATACTGAATGATAAGATCAGTCTATTAATCAGCTTTTGAATTTAAACTACAAAAATCTGTAGAACTGAAAGTGTAGAAGGGTATATAATTTTCCTTATGTATTGAATTTAACACACATTCATTCTCCAAAACACATTTACCTTATCAATTTTCTCTAATACATACCGTATATACTCGAGTATAGCCACCCGAATATAAGCCGAGGCACCTAATTTTACCACAAAAAACGGAAAAGTTGACTTCCGGTCTGGCGTCACGCTGGAACGAGCTGCTGACAGACTCTCTGTTCGGTTTCGCCCGGTCTTTCCACGAGCGTGGCCGTAATAGGCAAGGTCCCTTCGAGGTGCGAGGACCTTTGGAGAGGGAAGCTTCTGTGCAGTGGAGGGTGAAAGGCGATCTCCCCCACGAAGCAAGAGGCTCCCTCAGAGTTCGTGCAAAAGAGTCGGCTGATTAATGGCCGACCAGAAGGCGTGACTGCCAGCCACTAATAAGGAAGGGAGACAACTGCAGGGGAACATAGTGGATCGAATGACGGTAATCACAAGATCTGACTTAAAAGCCTAAATCTAAAAGATAAACAACTTTACTGCAATAAATACAGATACTGTGTGGGCGCATTTATCTGCAGCGGCTATTAACAAACAGTAAACTTTTGTGAAAGCTGATTGACGTAGTGGACAGAAGGAGACTGAGGCTTTGGACTATTTAAATTTGAGGATTAACAGACTAAGAAGAGAAAGGCAGTCAGCTGGATTTGCCTGCCTGGGAAAAAGGAAAAAGGAAAGAAGCTTAATCACAAGGGTTTGAAGTACGCGGTGTCATATTACAGCCAGAGACAGCAGAAGGAAACACTACACTGACACAGGAAGAGATTGATGGGTGAGTTCTAAATACTTTCTGGCCTCTCTGCACCTGTCGTATCACGCTGAAACGTTTCTCTTCCTGACTCTCCCAGATACTAGAGAATTAACTGAGCCTATATTTCACAGTCCTGCTCCAGCTTAATTACCCTGTATGTACCCCGGGCTCTGTATAACTACCCAAACAGCATTCAGAAGGTACTAGGCTTACACCTTAAAGGGAAGAGCTGAATTAAAGCAAATGGCAACCAAACAGTAACTTAATTAAAGGGAGTAAAAAGCAAACTCCCCTATCTACCCCGGTGAGGGAAAAGTCCCTGAGGGCAGGCAAACGGGAGATAAGGCACCCCAACCCTGCAAGACCAGGAAGTAACAATGGACTCCCTACAAGAGACAATACTGAAGATGGTGAAAGTCTCACCAAAGGCCTGGAGGGAGTAAAGAATGAATACATGAAGTAAGAAACATATGGAGAATTGAGGAACGCATAGGAGCAATACAAACAGCGCTGCTGAAAAATGAGCAGGAAATCCAAAATGTTAAGGGGAGAACGGAAATAGCGGAAAAAAGGATAGACAAAGTAGAGGACAATCTGGAATCTATAAACTCAAGCCTGGAGGGGCCATCCTCCAGCTAGAATAGAGCGATCAGCATATTATTTAGACTACAAAACGTGGAGGAAGCAAAAGATGAAAACCTCCGGGAGCTGATTGGAGAAATCCTGGGATTAGTCCTCGGCAGGCCGAAAAAAGAGGTTATTAATGATCTGGACGAAGCCTATAGAGTCAATACAGGCTTCGCGAGTGCCACCGGCTTCCGAGAGAGATCCATGTGAGGGTGTTGAGAAGACAGCTGAGAGAGCATTCTAAGTACAATAAGAGGGGACTCTCTAACTACAAAGGTAAGAAATTCTCATCTTAAAACAGACTCCACGGAGAGTCAGAGAGAGAGAAGGAAATACAACTTCCTCTCCACAACGTTAAACAGAGACAGAATCCAGTTCAGATGGCTCCTTCCAGAAGGAATGCTGATAACATGGAGGAAAAGAAATACCGAATAGACACCTTGGCGAAAGCTCAAGAATTCCAGGAACTTTTACTAGCAGACGATGAGAGATTTAATAAAGAAGGACTTTTAAGACAGGAGGAACTATATTGACACTCAACCGAGGGGCGGGGCCAGGAGGCCAGAGAACGAGAGAGATATGGCAGAGAGATCCGAGAGCAAGGTCACCCATCGAGACCCGATCCAAAGGCGCCCTCAAAGCGAATAACGTGTAAGGGAATTGAAGAATGGGAAACGAATGTACTATCAGCAAATGTAAATGGTTTAACATAACTTCCAAAAGAAAACGTGTACTGTGGATCTAGTGAAACAAAGTTAGATGTAATCTGTCTGCAGGAAACCCACATTAAAGAAAAATACAATAACCTGTTGGTCTGTCCAAACTAGTAAAACATTCTGCTCGTCAGCACAACCAGAAAAAGAGGAATTGTAATGTATATAAAAGATGGTTGAACCCCAAATTAATATATGCAGACAAAGACGGTAGGGTATTAATGGTGGAGATAATTAATGGTGGGAAAAAATTTTTACTAGTTGGAATCTAGCCCCAAATCAAAAACAAGAGAGATTTTATATTAATCTATTAAGAGGATAAATGAAATAGAGTGCAAAATATGTATTCTAGGGGATTTCAACGCTATTGCAGACGGTAAGATGGACTATAAGGTACTCACAAGAAAAGCACAAGAGGAAACTACCGTCTGCCTATGTAAATATGGTGAAGGATTTAGATCTTTATGATGTCTGGCGAGCAATGAATGACAAGATGCAACAGTACACGTTTTACTCCCATCCACATAATCATGGTCCCGTATCGACATGGTTTGGTCAAACTCGGGCTACTCATGGATACTGTAAATATTGAAATAATACCACAAGTGGCCGATATCACCCATCTTATGGCAATGGAAAGGGAAGGCAAGGATAAAAGCTAGGTGGACATTAAACCAGAACATACTACAAGAGAAACATTTGTACAACAAATAGAAAAGGAATTGGGCTACTTCTTTAAAGAAACGGTAAAGAGCAACCTCAATACAAATGTTTGGGACACGATGAAGGCAGTTGTGAGGGGAATATCCATAGCCTATACAATAAGAAGAAACAAAATACACAGGGAAAAACTTAATACACTGAACAAAGAATTAAGAGAGACGGAACTGCTGACCCAGAAAGAGCCAGAAAATATAGACACAGGGAAAAGGAGAGTTAATTAAACACCAATAAATTTGATCTCTCAAGAGGAAATAGCACAAACTTAAGAAATGAAGCAGAATTATTTTGAACATGCAAATAAACTGGGAGATGGTTGGCCCACAATATAAGAAAGGAGAAGGTCAAAAGAATTATTAACAACTGTATGACGAGGAGGGAATTTGAAACAAGAATAGGAGAAAGAAAAAGATAGTACAGAACTATTAGAAACTATATAAACAAGACGAAATTAATGAACAAGACATTAGAAAATACCTTATAAAGCAGAAGCTTCCAGTCTTGTCGGAGGAGATGAGAGAGATGCTCGATAAAGAAATCACACAAGAAGAACTGAAAAAGGCCATTCAAAACAAAAAAAACATAAACACCTGGCCGGATGGGCTTCCGTCGGAAATATATAAAAAACTTCAAAATACCATAGAAGACAAACTATTAGAACTATGTAATGAGGCATTACAAATGGTAGGGTCCCAAATCATGGGGGGAAGCTTACATCACCCTAATACCAAAGGAAGAGGCGGACAGTAGCAAGGTCCAAAATTATAGACCCATATCCCTGTTAAATGCAGATTACAAAATCTTTGTATCAATATTGGCGGAAAGACTAAAAATAATATTAATCAGAGTATACATTCGGATCAAAACGGCTTTCTCCCAAAAAGACATATTAGAACAATACAAGAATAATAATTGATACCCTGGAATTCTATCAAACAAGATCCGAGAAACAACTCGCATTAATCTTTGTCGACGCTCAGAAAGCCTTTGATAACCTAGATTGGAACTTTCTAACCACTCACTAAAAATGATGAAATTTGGCGATAAATTTATTAGGATTATAGAATCTATATATTCACGGCAATCTGCAATATTATAGTCAATGGGGAACTAACGGAGAGGATACAAATTGGAAAGGGTGTTAGACAAGGGTGCCCGCTCTCCCCACTACTATTTTCACGTCACTAGAGGTCCTTTTAAATCGGATAAGATCAAATCAGGAATTAGGGGCTGACCATAAAAAGAGAACATTATAAAGTACAGGCCTTCGCGGATGACATGGTCTTTATCATAGAAGACCCCTTACTTTCAGGACCGAATTTGATGAAGGACATTGAGAACTTTGGGTGTGTGGCCGGTTTAAAAATAAACAAGGAAAAACAAAAATGATATAAAAACTTCCCCAAAAACCAGATTGGAGAACTAGAGGAAACAATGGAATTAAAGGTAACTAAAAAAATTAAGTATTTAGGGATCTGGCTGTCTGCGAAATGCTCTTCCATAAAAGACAACTATGATAAGTTGTTACAGAATACCCAAAAGGACTTAAAAAACTGGTCAAACTACAACTATCACTGATGGAAGAGTCGCAGTAATTAAAATGAATGTTCTGCCAAAAATCCTCACCTATTTCAACGGCACCGGTCAAGCTAGGGGAAAAATTTTATAATGATTTGGACAAAATGATTCGAAACTTTATATGGAATGGTAAAAAGCCCAGAATAAAATTATGCACCTGCAGGATAAAACTCAAGGGGGAATGGGATTACCGGAATGGAAAACATATCATCAAGCAGCAAAACTATGTGGATAAAAGAATGGGTAATGTTAGCTAATAAAAGAATCCTAACAATAGAGGGCCACGACCTGCAATACGGTGGCATAACTACCTATGGTGCGAGGGAAATAAAATCCACAATTATTTTAGTAGTCACCATTTAAGGGGGGTATTGATTAAGGACTGGCTCGAAATTAGAAGGAGATACTACACGCAACTACCTAAATGGATATCTCCGACGGAAGCCCTGATATACCCGAATTTGGTAAACTTGGATAAAATTGTTACCTACCAACAGTTGCTAGACGACCAAAACACTAAACCCCAGGGAAATTTGGCTGATAAGGGAATAAACATTGATTGGTGGCCATATCTCCAAATTCAAACAAACACAAATTCGATCTAGCACAACCTGGCTTCCAGAACAAGAACCAGGAATTAGATAAAATTTTAATTGGACCAGATGAGAAATTAATTTCAAAATATACAACTGCTTACTGATTCGAAAAACGGAAGCAGAAAGGGTAAGAAGTCATGGTAACCTGGGCCCAAAACATTGGCCACACATAGACCTAGACGACTGGGAAAGAGTCTGGGAATGGAACCTAAAATTGACAAAGTCGACGGCCTATAAAGAAAATATATATAAATGTTCTACCGCTGGCATCTTCCACCGACAAGACTGGCGAAAATGTCCTCAAAAGTTTCGGCCATATGCTGGAAATGTAAAACGGTGCTGGGCACGTACTACCATATGTGGTGGACGTGTCCGGTAGCCAAAGCATATTGGAAGCAAATACTAGGATGGCTGAATGGAATCCTGTCAATTAAACTATGCCTTAAGCCGAAACTTTCTTATTAGGAATAATAGATCAAAAAATTTGCAAATCTGACCAATACCCCTAGTCCATATTCTGACAGCGTCAAGGATTGTTACGCACAGTGCTGGAAGAGTGAAATGCCCCCACCAACACTATGGTGATGAATAAAATTTTAGAACTAGCAGAAATGAACAGACTGACGATGCGAATTAATGACAAAGAAGACACAGACTTTTATACAGTCTGGGAGAAGCTATACAAATGGCTTGATGAGTCAGTGAAGACCTAGACATAAAAAGATAGCTGACTAACCTAATACGATTAAACTAATAACTCAAATGAACAATATACAACAACTGAGAGATAAACGAAAGGAGAATGTATCAGGGGCGAGAACCCACCGTCGAGCAATTTTGTTACGCTACAATGTTGGGAAAACTTTAAAAAGCTGATAGGAAATCCGCTATAATTACCTGCATAAAATTAGCGATCAAACTTCATTTTAGATGAGGCGAGAGGACTTATAATCCTTGCCTCTTCAAGCAAGAAAGGGAAAGAAAACCAGGTTGTCCTCAGCAGAGGAAAACATGCAAATGTAATAAAGGTTAGAAGGGAGGGAGGGAGGGCAGTAGGGAAGTCAGGATGGAGAGGAGAAAGGAGAGGAATAGGAAAGGCAGAAGAAGGGGGAAGGATAAAGAGGAGGAAGAGAAAGAAGAGAAGGAAAGAAGGTGGGAAGAAGAAGGAGAGGAAAAGGAAAAACTGGGGATGGAGGAGGAGGGAAAGAAAGGGTAGTAAAGAGGGAAAGGGGAGGGAAAGAAAGAGAGAAGGAGAGTTGAAAGGAAGGAGGGAAGAGGGAGGAAAGGAGGGAGATTAAAGGAAGGAGAGGGAAAGAGGCAGGGAAGGAGGAAAGGTATGTGAGAAGGAGGGGGGACGAGGGAGAGAAAGGACGGGAAGGAAGGAGGAAAGGAGAAAAAAGGAGGGAAGGCAGGGGAGAAGAAGTAAGGGGGGAGGGAAGAAAAGAGGGAGGGAAAGACCTACCTTTGATGTTTATAATGATTGATAGTATGGAATATCGCGAAATGTAGTTGTATTGTTTGTTACAAGTTATGGATGTTGTATTTTCTTTTACCAATAAAATCTTTAAAAAAAAAAAAAAAACTGGAAAGTTATTGACTCGAGTATAAGCCTAGGTGGGAAATGCAGCAGCTACCGGTAAATTTCAAAAAAAAATAGATACCAATAATGTTTTTGATATTTATTTCAAAGAAAAAGTAAACTAGCTCTGGGACATCGTTATGTGGCTGCTTGCCATAACAAGGAGGAGGTGGGACAGTGTTGCAGAGCGGCAGGGGGAGGAAGGGGAATCGTAAGACAGCCCTGCATTACATTAGAACGTGAGGAGGGGGATGGTGGTGCGCGCTGCGCGGCAAACTGACACAGAGGGAGGGGAAACTCACAGGGATGCCGGGCCATTCACGCGTCACCCAGCAGCATGGCCCCGCCCTTTTCTCCTCCATTTCGGGCAAATTTTTCACTGACTCGAGTATAAGCCGAGGCGGCTTTTTTCAGCCCAAAAAGTGGGCTGAAAAACTCGGCTTATACTTGAGTATATATGGTACTTTTTTCCACATGAGTCTTAAGCCAAAGGATGCATCAACAAATTTGAAGGAGCATAGAATCCAATTCATAAGTGTGTTCCAATCTAAATATCAGTGCAGGAAAAGTTAATTAAATGACTCACTAAAAAAGATGCAGAGCAAATTAATTTTCAACATCTCTCCATTCCCCCTCTCTCCCTTGTCTTGTGATCAAAATAAGATACAGATAATTGCTGCGGTCACATGCATTATTTGTAAACTGTTTATTTATTTATTCAATTTCTGTGGTCACTCAGCTCAGTTAAGTAACTGGCCAATTCAGAGCAGGAAAATACAGCAAAACATTGATTATGGATTATTACTGTTTTAACAATGGTATCATGGGTTTTGTTTGTGGGTGTTGTTTTGCTGTCTTGTGAGATGGGAGCCATACAAATTAACTAATGAATGAATGAGAAAAAAGGGTAAATGAAAATTATACCAAAGATATAGGATAGCTTTAAAGAAATGCCTACATGTCATCTGAAATGGCTGCTTGCAAATGTTATATATCTGATTGCCTCCAAAATTAATTTAGATCTGAAGCCTCTGGGTTATTTGTGCCTTCCAAAACTTTAAGTGAGTCTCTTTTAGATGTTCTTATAAAAGAGCCACGAAATGTTGAAGAGACAAACATTTACCATATGTGGAGCAACTTCACAACTATGTTTCATTTCAATTCAGTTAAATTTAAGCTTAGTTTATTCTTTCTCATCCTTTTTTAAAATCCTATTCTTATTTACCTCCTCTAATGAATCATTAATGTCAACTCAAGAGGAGAGATGGGATCTGGCCAGTGGTGGGATTCAGCCAGTTCGCACCACTTCGGGAGAACCGGTTGGTAACTTTCTAAGCAGTTTGGTGAACTGGTTATTGGAAGAAATCATTAGGGCAGAGAACCAACCGTTGTTAAATTATTTGAATCCAATCACTGGATCTGGCCCTTCATAGAAAAAGTTTGCCAATCCTTGCTTTTGATCTATATGGTGCAACTAACCAGAATGAGCAAATGTGGCACGAACAAGTAGTTATTAATGTCAGCTTTTGTAATGGAATGTGTGGAAGACTGAAGGGAACACATGTTGCCCAGGAAACAATCAGACAAGAGGTAGGAGCCCCAATGAATTAATGTTCAGAGCAAGAAGTTTCGGGAGGATCTTTCCTTATCCAGGTGATTTAAAGTGGAGGTGGAAAGCTTGTACCTTCAGACTTGCAAAATTCTGTTAATGTAGCCTTAGTTTAAAATGGAATTAATTCATCTAGTCATGTTTCCTGGTTTATCTGGGAGGGATGACAGCTTTCTAAACATGTTCAAGACCACTGTGCCAGGGTGGGAAAAACCAGGAAGCTTTCAGATTTGGGTTAATGTCAGGGTTCCAAATAGCATCCAAAATTAAATCAGAGTGCGATGCAAAGTATTGCTCAAGAGAGCCATGTTGGCACATCTGCGAAAACCCAAATCTGAAAGCTTCCTGGTTTTCCCCACCCAGTTGAAAGTTCAAGATCTTTCCCCCACACCCAGAAATCCATCACATGGTCCAATCTTCCACCCATCCAGTTCTGGTCATGTGCAGAGGTGCAAAGACAAAGGATTACCTTGGTTTTTTAGAAAGAATTTTGTTATGGCTACATCGCATCCCCTCCCATTTTCCCACAATACAAAGTACATAGTAGAATATTAGAAAGTGTGGCCAAAGGTCCATAAGAAAAGATGGCAGGACTGACACACTACTGAAACTGATTCCTTGAGCAACTCCAGAACCAACTTTCAATATCTCGGTAGCTTCTGAGGAAATCATAACTTCTATTTAAACTCATATCTGAAAAGAGATTAAGTCTATAAAGTGAGAAAAGTGATTTTATTCTCGATATAATAATAAAACCTCCAAAGTTGACAAAGTTTCTTTCCTTGTTTGTGGTAGGCTTTTTTCTCCATAAAACTGGTTAAAGCTGGAATAAAGAAATTATGTTCAGTGGGCTAAAGGAACTCTGTGTGTTAATAGCTAAAGAGTTCATCTCTGCACAGTCAGTGCTTTGTACATGAAGGCAATCTAAGATACATAACAACTTTTTTAGCTTTGAGGGAATCAGTTTTAAAATGTCACCATCTACTTATTCTAATTTGCACATTCCTGCATTTTAAAACATTAGACTAGAATGGAAAAAAGAAACCAAATGCATTTACAGTACTTAGCTCACCTTGCTTCACCTTCTAAACAAGTTATAGTTGGATATTTTCTCTCTTCAGTCTGAAGAAAAAGAACCATTTCATAACAGTTATTTAAGAGATGTAAAACTGTTGGCTTGAAAAGTGGACATTTGACAAGATAAATAACAACCTTCTCACATTGATTCTCAACTGATTCTAAATAGGCTTATAAAGTTTTAGATCATCTAGTAAGCATCTAGTAAGGAGCCGGCAAACTGGCAAGATAACATTAATACTAATGATGATCAAGTTAATCCACTTTGGATTCCACTAATCCATATTCAAATTTTCACTATCACAGTTAATTGTATTTGCGTGCACACGGGCACTCACACACACAAATACAATTCACAAATTCTACCTATTACTGTGTGTCATCCTCATTAGCCATGCAAACTGAAAACTCCAGCAGAGTTATTCAAACATATCTCAAACTCACCAATTTAGACAAAGTTCATGTAACTATATTTCTAAATTATGAGCCGGTTTAAAATTTACACATTAAATTACCATTCAGATAAATCAGAAATGCAAGGATCAAAAGATTTAGAAGGAAACGAGGTAGGCAGGCAAGCACTGTTTTTTGTGTTTATATCCAGTAGAATTACTTCAAAGTTTTTGCTATGTTTGTATCCAGAAGAATTGCTTATCTCTTCTATCCAGTTACTTATTTAAATGAAACATAAAGTCAATACTTAGTGCTTAATCGGCATCAAATTAAATTGTATAATGTCCACACAACGTGGTCCATTGAACAAATGGAAAGTACTCCCATGCCACCTTTTCTGCTGTTCACAGGATTATTATTACTGACAGTTAATGTGAATTTCAAACTAATTATGGGAGTATAACAGGTATAAAGTTGTTACCTTCTGAAGGCAGGATCTAATTTAAGTAATTGAGGTTATTGTGAAAGGGGAAAAAAGAGACTGCAGTAGTTTTCAAAGTACATTATTAAGAATGTCATAGAGAAAGCAAGAAATATCTCTACTCCTCCCTCAAGTTAGCTAACCACAGATGGTCTTTTCTTCAAATATTCTGACTTGCCTCAACCATCTAAACAGACTAGAACTGTGAGTTCTTGGCTGCTAGAATCTGTTTCAAGGGCTGGGATTAACAATTATCCGAGTACAGCGTAGGAGGAGGACTGATGCCTGCTCATGATTGATACAAAGTACTGAAGACGACAGAAAGATTGAGAGGAGAAGAATGTGGCATCTGTAATCAGAGGCATCTGTAATTAATGTGTTGCAAAGCCATAATCTGCTTTATGAGGTAGATAGATCACAAAACAGTAATGAGGTTACCAAAGAAGATGGATTGTTTTCTTTGTTTTTCCAAAAATATCACTTGAGACAATGCTAGGAGAAAAAAAACCTATAGCAAAAACATTGGGACTAAAATTAGATTTCACCATATAGTATCTGGATTTTCTTATTACTATGTTGGAAAAAATTCTGGTCATATAAAGTTTCATTTCTCCAGATAATGCTTAGGCCCTCTTTAATGGCAGCAAGAGAGAGAATTTGCTTTTCTCATATATTTTATATTTTAATTTAAAATCATTTTCTTAAATTTACATTATGACTCTCTTACTATTGCTCTCAGCAAAAACAAAAAAGTGAGCTAAAACTTGGCAAACGAAGGCACTTCCAGAAAGATCACAATGCCTACCAGCTACTGTTGGAAAGCATTTATTCTGATTACCATACTGAAATAACAGATTGTAAAGTTCAAGTTCTAATTCTCAGTCCTGCTGTGCATTTTTGCTTAGTACTGTCATGTTCAGTTTCATTTTGGATTCAAAGCTGTGTTTTCCCCCCAGAAATCTAATAATTTATGTACGTTGAGACTTTAGACATGTTCTTTTTTCTCTCCAGATGTCCTTGACTTAGGGGGAGGCATGGAAGATTCAGTTGTCAGAATAGAGAAAGTAGCGTTCAGTGTACAGTGTACATTTATTGTATGTATGAAGTGAGGAAACTAAAGTGTCTCAGATATCCTTTCGGTGTACATATTCATGTATTTGGACTAATAGCAATGTGAGAAGTGCTTGCTTTAGATATCTTTTTGTTATTAGTTGTGAAGTCGTGTTCGACCCATCGCGACCCCATAGACAATGTTCCTCCAAGCTTTCCTGTCTTCTACCATCCTCTGGAATTCATTTAAGACCATGCCAACTGCTTCAGTGACTCCATCCAGCCACCTCATTCCCTGTCGTCCCCTTCTTCTTTTGCCCTCAATCTTTCCCAGCATTAGGCTCTTCTCCAGTGAGTCCTTCCTTCTCATTAGATGGCCAAAGTATTTGAGTTTCATCTTCAGGATCTGGCTTTCTAAAGAGTAGTCAGGATTGAACTCTAGGACTGACTGGTTTGATCATCTTGCAGTCCAAGCGACTAGCAGGAGTCTTCTCCAGCACCGTACTTCAAAGACCTCCATTCTTTGGCACTCAGCCTTTCTTATGGTCCAACCTTCACAGCCATACATTACAAACCATAGCCTTGACTATATGCACTTTTGTTGGCAGGGTGATGTCTCTGCTTTTTAGTATGCTGTCTAGATTTGCCATAGCTTTCCTCCCCAGGAGCAAGTATCTTTTAATTTCTTGGCTGCAGTCCCCATCTGCGGTGATATTGGAGCCCAGGAAAATAAAATTTGTCACTGCCTCCATTTCTTATATCTCCAGTATTCTGGCATATGCTGTGTCTGAGAAAATATGTATTATTTATTTGGAGATCTATTTATTATGTGTTAAAATGAAACACTAAAAGTTTTTGGTGTTTTTTTTTATATTTTATTTTGATTAAACCTCTTAGCTTAACTCATAGATGTCCAGAACATTTATTGCAGTTCTTCATCTAGCACTTACTGTATTATTAACTGAGGCAGAGATAAGCAAGCTTTTTATCTTCTGAGAGTCATTGAAAAACCTTATTAATTGTCTGAGTGACCTGACCCAAATTGCTATAGTCTTATAAGACTGCCAAAGACTTCCATTGAAATTTTGCATAAATTTACAAAACTAGTAAAATTGCACAATTATCATGAACATTTTGTCTTATTTTGTCTCAAAGGGCATTGAACCCTACAATACATTATGTTGTTCATTTCAGAGTGCTATATTGTATTTTAATTCAAATTAATGTTTATTTATTTAAAAGAAATTTCATATTCAGTTCAATGTATTCAGTTCATTTTTACTTGATTTTTGTTTTTTACTACACAATACTTTTATAGTTCTCCAGATGGCATTTCTTGGCATTGTTGTGTTTGTAGACAGAACCGCCCTACCAAGTAGAATGTTAATCAGAAGACATAAAATCAGACTGATGTAGTAAATTGAGGAGTTAGTAATAAAAAGTACAGGATGTTCTTTATATCATCTCATGTTGTCTCCTCATAAACATCTATGTCCCTATAGATGTTGATAAGCTACCCTTCCCAGCAGTTCCACCAGTTCAGTAAATGAAAAATGTTGGGAATATTAATTCTGCAAAATCTACAGAGCCACATTTGCATAATCCAAAATTATTCTTTGCTCTTGTACTTAGAGGTACTCAGAAGAGATCATTCACAACACTTGCAGTTGTTATCTTACCCTTTTACTAAAAGACAAGAAAATCGTGGACTAGACAGCAAAAACTAGAATTACATCAGAAGAGAATAAAAACAGCGAAAACTCAAAGCTTTTTTTAAAAAAAATGATTCCTTTGAGCATTCTGCAGTTATAAAGTCATATTCATCTATGATATTAAAACCAAAGGCTGGCCTTAAGATGAAAGTACAGTCACTCTTAAGAACCATCACCTTAGAATTTGATTTATCAGAATGCACCAATAAACATGAACAAAGTTAAACACGTTTGACAATATGTATGCCTGAGGTTTATACAGTATTTCAAAATATGCTGCTGTCCCTATCATACATCTTCCTCTGGAAATTTGTACATAGCTTTCAAGTACTCCCATGATCCCGTGCAAAACTTCTCCCGAGGAACTGTTTGACAAAGATCAAACCCTTTTGCCTGCTAGCAACAGAATTATTGAAATCAGTGGAAAGAAAACTAGAACTAATGGACATTTTTCATTTGATTTTCTTTATGCAAAAATATCATTGCTTAATATTTTTGTTAAATCTAGACTCATGATGATGTTAGCTACCTCAATCTTTTCACTGCAGGAATAGCACCAACTGTACACAAATGAAACCTTGCCACATGTGATAATCTGTTATCAATTTTGTCACATTTTTTAAGTTTCTGGGATATTTTTTATATTTAAGAAAGAATTTTATATGTTATGCAGTGCCCTAGACAGCTTAAATCAATAAAACAGCAGCAAAAACAATCAAAGCATTGAAATGATGTAAAATAATCAGAAGTAATGAAATATGACAGAAACTCAACTGCATAATTAGTTATCAGAAGCAATCAATTAATTAATATTGATTTCTGCCAAAATAAAAAGACAACATCTAAAAGATTTTAAAAAATAGTACTAGGTACCAGAATTTCACACAATGTGATAAAGACCAATCAGCCATATCAAAAATTAGGAATTCTACATAGTTATATTTTGAGGTGTGAGGATGACATATCTGAATTATAACTTAAACAAATAAAAGCTATTTTAGTGACTCAAATTATTTTCACTTATACATTTTATGCATCTTTCTAACATGTGTATTCAATTCAGCTGCACATCTGCATGTACAGCTCAACCTGGTCTATATAATTTGCTTGAAATTTCAGAGATAAAATCTTTAACAAGCAAATGACCTTTTCTAAATATGAATTCTCATGTGATGTAATACTCTTACAAGATTTGGTTCCAAAGATAAGCCATAATTTCTTTCTTTGTCTCTACTGTTAGCTAATCTAAATTGCTTGTCTCTCAGAAATCACTGCTGACCTTGAGAGCAGTTACTAGATTCCCCATATTCATGTACTTTAAAGAAACAAATCCATTATGGAACTAGGGTTACTGTTTCATCCCTTGGTGTTAACTCTCACATTTGCTAGAAAAGTCTCAAGAGAGAAAAGTGATGAGGCTGAAAATGTCCCCAAAAGCATTAATTAGTGTTTTCCAAATCTCCCTTTTTCATACAAGCTTAAAATTCCGTAGCTGAATAAAACCTCAGGGGTTTCTAGCACATCATTTTTGTTCACTGTTTTTTTTTCTTCTGAAGAGGTAGGCCATATTTCGTGGATGATAGATCTACTAGTACTTGAGGGTGCTTCTTGCAAGCTTTTGTGAGGAAATCAAAGTGTGTGTGAGGCAGTGGGGAATACTACTGGATCCAGAAACATCCTTAAATCATTCAGCAGAGCTTTCCTTATCTTCTCAAGAAAAAGTTACCTCAAACATGCTAAATATTCTAGATACCTGTCCAAACAGGCACTGGTCTTTCTTCGGGGGTTTTCCTCTCTGAAAACATTTCCCTCCTCATCCAAGAAACTTATTCAGTTTGATGAGAATTGAAGTAGCTCAGAACTGAAGAAGCTTCTTGGATGCGAAGCGAAATGTTTTCAAGGGGGGGGAATCAAGAAAACCCAGTTGCCTTTTGAAAGGCACCATGATCTGAATGAATGAAATCTCCATAGACATACTAGATACTTGAATGTACAAAAGGTAGGCCAGGTAAAAGCAGATTTATTTTAATTGTCACATCAAGAAGAATTTTTGAAACATGGTTTTGAAACATTACCTGCCTTTAATTTGGATAAGTTCTTTTTGAATTCTAATTTAAATGCTATACTGTAGATTGAAATATTAATTTTGCATGGTTAAAAAAATGTTTGCTTAGAACCATACAATTCATTGCAATGCTTTATTATCTTGAAGGAACATTTAATGCATTTTTCCTAGACCTGCATGGAAATAACCATACAGCAGCATGTAACATATGATATATCACAAAACTCCCCCAGTATCTTTTCTTCCTTTGCTTGAGTGTGTGGGCTTAGATAAACTTAATCCTAACATTTTAAAGCCTCAATTCTCTTGGAAGATATTTGAAAAAGTGCCAGTCAAGACGATATCTTGTAATCACGACAGCGTGTCATCAAACTCAGAGAAAGCGAATGGAACATTCCATCTTTGAGGCTTTCTTCAGTCTCAATGCTTCAAATTATGACTATTTGCAAAGGAATAAACTCATAATAAAATGTAAGTGTACCTAATTCCTTTCAGAGAATTTCTGACTCCCCCCCTTATTTCTTCTCTCTCTGCAGTCTGTTCCCAGTTCTCCAAGGGGGTCTATGCTATCTTTGGCTTCTATGAGAGGAGGACTGTCAACATGCTCACGTCCTTCTGTGGGGCACTACATGTCTGCTTTGTAACACCCAGCTTCCCTGTTGACACATCCAATCAATTTGTTATTCAGCTGCGCCCTGAACTTCAGGATGCCCTCATCAGTGTCATTGAATATTACAAGTGCCAGAAGTTTATGTACATTTATGATGCTGACCGGGGTAAGTCTGACTGAGCTGTGGGACAAATGAAGAATTGGATTGGGATAGGGAGATTATGTTCTTATTAAATGTGGGAAATACAGAAGATACTGCAAATCTAATTTGTTCCGCATAATGCATTAAGTTACATTAAATAAATCACCATATCATAGGGGTGATGTCCAGCCACCAACATATACAAAATGGGAACAATAATGCTGATCTAATGTGCCATTTGATATAAACATTATGTGAATATGTATTGTAAATGTATCATGAAGATGTTCGATATTAAAATGCTACCTCTTGCCTTCAATTTATTGATTGAGATCATGAGGTATATATAGAAATTAAGCATTTCTGAAAGCTATGATTTTGTTGACTGTCATAGAAAAGAGAAAGAGAAAGCACCCATTCCTATGAATTGATCTGATCTGATCTTATCCTATCAGGTTTGTCAGTGCTGCAAAAGGTGTTGGATACAGCTGCAGAGAAAACTGGCAGGTAACAGCAGTCAACGTTATGACAACAACAGAAGAGGACTATAAGTCACTCTTCCAAAATTTGGAGAAGAAGAAGGAACGGGTCGTGGTTGTTGACTGTGAATCAGAACGACTAAATGCTATCTTAGGCAAGGTAGGTTTTAAATTGTGCACAAATAAGGCAAGCTGGTCTTCACTCCCAGATTTAAAACAATAATGGCACCCCTTTTAGAAAATGGTTCCCCTTTTAGTTAAAATCTGAGGCCCACAAGAGTGCTCAAAAATATTGCTTGTCAGATCTGAATACTGAAAGCAAAATACTCAGAGGCTTACTTCTTTCTCCATTTAGGCTGTCCTTTCAAAGATGTAACTCCATGAAACCTAGCTTTTTTATGGCAATAGCACTGCTGTGGGCTAGGCAGTGGGATCTTCACATTAAGATTGGTATCTATGGATGCAGGATCAAGAGCACTAGAGCATGCTTCTACTTTGGTTATGGTGCTAGGATTTGCTTTTAGAAATGTTGGAAATGTTGTCCTGACTCCTCCTTCTCCTTCTCCTCCTCCTCCTCCTCCTCCTCCTCCTCCTCCTCCTCCTCCTCCTCCTCCTCCTCCTCCTCCTCCTCCTCCTCCTCCTCCTCCTCCTCCTCTCTTCTTCTTCTTCAGAAGAGAAGAATAGGGATACCACATATGAAAAACTCCAGATAGTAATGAGCAATTTTAAAGATAGCAAAGTAATTCATTACTCTAAGATGCTTTGTAGCTTTTTGCTATTAGAGCCTAATATAATAATGATCTTTTTGGAATACAGTATTTATTTATGTATTATTTACTGAAGGCACAACATAATAGAAATGGTCTAAAAATATTATCAAAATCTATTCTAATTTAATCTAATCCAATCTAATAATATATCAAGATTAAACTACAATTACAAACACACCATTTTATAAATGGTGAATTATGAAGCAAACAAGAAAATTTAAAATATTATTTGGAAATTATTTCTAGATTTGAACCTTATTATTGACAATTAATACCATAAATGTGGGAACAAGTCCTATTTTAAAAGAGATTTAATTCTTTTTAATAAATGCTGCAACATGAAGATGCTCTTGTTGCCATGGTTATTATAAAATATAAAGCTATGGGTTGTTTTAAATTTATGAAAGTGATTAAAGGTAGATTTGAATCTGGGTTCCCCAGCTATAGCCTAGCATATTTGATGGTACCCTGGACTAGACCTCTGGGATACACAATAAAATCATATGTACACATGACACAAAACGGCACTTATGATTGGAATTGGAATTGGAAAGTTTATTTATAGGCCGCCCTTTTCCCTGGGGGGACTCAGGGCGGCTTACAATTCATGGGAGGGGAATACAAACAGTGAGACATAAAACAATACATAATATATGTATTATGATATATATTGCACAAGTGGTTTCAGAAATAATTCCCCATGTAGAAACGTGGCTGGCATAGCCCAGAAAGCATACAGAAGTACAGATGTACTGCAGAAATAAACGGAAGTGTTTTGAAAATCCCTGTAGAGATTGTAGGCCAGCTCTGCAATATTAAATACTGTCCATGACAAAACAGCTGCTGTGCTGTAACTCTGGGGTTAGAGTGTTGATCAAATTAATCACACTTTTTCACTGGGCTCGTCCCATCTGTTTATTCATATTCACTCGTTGCATTACATCTGAAACCTGAGGTGAATCACAAATGGTTGGGGAACAGCTCTTTCATTTAGAGGCATTCAGTAGGGCAGTAACAAAGAATCCTCAGTTGTTCATATAGACTGCACTGCTGGAATGTGGTAGTGAAAAGGAAAGGGGTAGACCTTGTCTTTCACAACTGTAATGAAGAAGTTTGCTTTCTGTCTCTGTGGAAAACTATGAAAATAATATAAATGCATTAGAAATATACATACTTGAAAAATATTTGCCTTACACAAGTATACTGCATATAGGAACGTAACTGGGTTTTTAAAATCACATTACATCATGTTTTTCTTTGTCATACTTATTTCACTTTTTGTTAAAACATTTATGTGTTTTTTCTTATCCTCCTCCTTCTTCCCCCTCCTTGTTTATGTATCACCATCACTATCATGAGATTCTGCTTTTTTGCTCATTTTTATTAATTATAAAGCTGAATGAATGAATGAATGCTACACAGTGAGACCCTAAATGAAAAACTTTCTCACATGCTCCCGCCCTCTAAATTTTCACTTCCTGACAGCTGCATTTTGGAGCCTTTTTCTTGATTAATGCAAATACTACAACTCAAAAGCAGACATGTATACAAGCACAATATTGGATTCGCAAGTTTAGAAATGCCTCCTTTCATATCCTTTTTGGGGAGAAGCCGTCAGAAGCCAGAGGTTAACCAAGGAATGCATTCTTTTTCTTAGTAGAAATGCAAGAAGCTTCATGTCCTAGAAAGGAACTGTTAATGGAAAATCCAACCAATCTGCAGCACTTCCAGAAATATTTGCTTCAGTCCTTATTTAATTATCTACCCAGGAGATCCGTATAGTTGGAAAGACGGTGGTGGAGCCTTACTTATTTGTATCTGCTCTGATAACACTAATAGAGGTACAAGGATATTAGTATAGGAGTCAGGCAGCTTTTAAGGTGTACTCAAGAGCATCTGGTTGGAAAACTCGAAAGCAGGTGAGCCAGTTAAGGTAGAAACAAGTGTCCAATAAGAACTAATCCATTTGGTGATAATTGTAATGCTGAGGAATTGTATGGCATTATGTAGCATTCTCCAGTTCCACCTGGGGAATTGATATTTAATTGAAAAACCAAGAAAGAAAAGGGAGGAAAAAGTGGAATTGAATTTGTATTTGTTTTGGGTCTGTTCTTGTTTATAGCTGAAATTCTAATAAAAGAAACAGAGAGAGTAGAAACTGGCACAAATAGTTCACAACTGCTTTCCATCTTGCCATTCAAAAATAGGTAACACTGTTACAACTCTTCTGATCAATGTAAATCAGAAATATGTTGAACAGAAAGAATTCACCAAGGCAATTATATTGATTTCACTAAGTCAATAAATTACTACTGACCAAGAAACATGGGAGTATTGGAAGCCATTAAATGGTTTACATTGACAAATTATATGCATTTATATCCAGATGATAGTGAAGTGAGAATGGTTAATGGCTCCTTAGGCAATGGTTAATGTTCCTTAGATAGGAAAATCATATATTAAAGTACCGATCTACAGTCATTCTTTTGCAGTGCTGTTGGAGTGCTCTCAACATTATATAACACAGGAAGATTAAGTGTAATCATGACCATTGCATAGGAATGCTTATTTAAATTTCACATCAATTTCAAGAATTTTCATTGTATTTCTAAATAATGAAAACAATTATATAATTTCTGTATACTGCAAATAGATCATACTAGAAAGAAAATGCCTGTTGCACATAAGGCACAACAAGAATCAATGCCTTTCTGTTTACGTCTATGTTTAGGATAAGCGATTTGTATCTTCCTGCCATTCTGTAGGAGTATAGGCTAGAGGTTATAAAGGACACTTCTCAAGATTTCCACTGTGTTCATCATTGCATAAATAATCCCAGTTGTTTAGACTTTGATAAAGTGGCTGTGTATATGTGACAGAAGTTATGGACTGAACCACAGTCAAGATTTTTTAAATGATCGGTCATATTTTAATGCATAAAGTTCATAAACAATTTGTCATTTTCTCAATACATGTAACTATAAATTCCAGAATGAAATTTCTAAGTTCAGAATTATATACTTTTACAAAAACAATTTTTAAAAAACCATGCACAACTGTACATTGTATGTGAGCTCCCAGAAGTCTTATTATTTATTCTGTTAAAAGCAAAATGATGGCTTATGTAATGGTGAACCTATGATACACATGTTAAAGGTGACATGCCATAACCTTTTGAGTGACAGGCCAGATTTCACAACACCTGACAACTATTTTTGAAAGCATACCACATTCTCATATGATTTTCGAGGAGGCCATGTGAGAATAAATTATGCTCTTCTGCAGATTGCAGTGCCTCCAAAATTGCAGGAGAATGGAGCATGACTTTTCAGAAGCTGCAGAAGTGCTTCAAAGCTATTCAAGAATGAAAGCTTTGTATGCCTGGAGTTGTCTCAAAGTCTTGGTATTTTTTTTAAAGTATTTTTTAGGGGGGAGGGTGACATGCCAGCAAATTCAAATTAAATATTTCCAAATTTTTGACAGACCAAGCCCAAAAGGTTCACCATTGCTGGCTTAATCCAACCTTTCCTAACCTGAATACATTCTGAATATGTGAATTTTAATTCCCAGAATTCTTCACAAAGGTGGCTGACATTTCTGGAATTTGAAATCTACATTTCAAAGGGCATCCAGATTGGAAAAAGCTGGGGTGGTCGGTAGAGGATGGTCTGATCATTAAAAAAAAGTTCTCGCCGTTTGAGTTAGTTCCAGATTTAATCAAATTTTGGAGAATTTTTAACAATGATGGCTTAGAAATACTTGTAAATAAAATCTTTCTTTTCCAGTGGCCTTATTAAAACCAGCATATTATATTACAAAATATGTTCAATTTCAATGCATCTTGTTTCAGTGTGACCTAAGTTTCAATCCAGCCTAGTTTTTTCTTTCAGTGCATAGTTCTAGTTTTGCTTGGGTTTTTTTTTTAAATAATTGGCTAAAGATTTGCATTTCTTGTATATATGAGCCCATGTAACTCCAGGTCTTCGCATTGATCAATCTTAGGGCTTTTTCTCATCTTCTGAATTGGAGTGCTCTCCATCCATACTTGAGTTGGCAAAATCTATAGTGGCATAAATTGCTGTCCCTACTGCCAGTTCCTATTCGGTCTCTGTTGCCTATATTTCAAATCATCACAGTCCCCAGATTTCTGACCAAGAAAATGAGTGACATGGATTACACACACCTTGGAATAAAGAGGAAAATACTCTTGTAATCCCTTAAGAGCTAAGAACAAATTTTGACTGCCTCATTCATGGATTGAGATGTGATAATGCCGTAGCCCGAGCCAACAGCAGAAAAATATGGTGTTGTCATGTCACGCTTGGCTGTCACTAGGTACAAGTGGGAAAAGGCTCAAAATGAAATAAACAAGTTCTGTTTCGGGCATTGCAACAAAGCAAAGAAACAATTCATTCTGCATTTTGTTTGCTTTAGTTTTGCCAAATATGAACATGCATCTGATTATCATTGCCTGAGGATCACAATCAATTGGCTTGTGAGACAAAGAGCATATGGTTGTTAATGCTTGTGACCTACTTGAAGGTATCCCATATTTGCATTTTCATTTGAGGATGATAATATTTTTATTATCATATTTTATTATCTATGTTGCATGTTGCTATCATGTGGTAGTATACATACCACAATATGTATTTGAATGTAGCGTGAGCTATATTCTTTAAGCATATTCAATCCCAGTGAAATGTTTCTTATTTCCTCCACAAACAGGGTAAAATTATTAGAGAGGCATTTCTCAATTGGTCAGTAAATTGTTTTGTGCTTTATTTTTCTAATTACAGATAATCAAGCTTGAAAAAAATGGGATAGGATACCACTATATTCTTGCAACTTTGGTAAGATGGATCTCACTTACTCTTTACCTATAATGTGTATGTTTAGATAATTTCCTCTTTACTAATTGTAAAAGATGCTACATACCTAGAATATTCTTCAGCATATTGTGATGATACGTGGTGGTAGTCTAATAGATTACTGTAAGAAATTGGATATCTAACATAAACTAGCCCAGAATTAATAAAAGGAAGAGAAAAAAAGTTCTTTCTTCACTTATCTCTTGATTCTCATAATTTCAGTTTATTCTTTAACATTCCTAGCAATGAATCTGCAGGACATCATCTTAACTCTGTGCATGGTTTTTGTTAAGCTATTTGAGTCAAATGCTGAGGAAGATTCTCAATCATCCAGATAGACCTCTCTGACAGTTGAGTCATGACAACTGGACTTATTTTCTTGTTGGTTGAGACATTTGAGACATTCCAAGCAGTTTCTTCTTCAGTCTGAACAAGACGATTCAGGAATCTGAGTGGGTAGAGTGTTGTTAGAATGTGCCAACCCCCAAAATTCTTAGGGGTATTCCCACGCCAACTCTGGTTTCTTCCCTCAAATGTGTGGCAATATTCTATGAAGATTTTCAGTCATCCAGATAGAATTGTCTGAAAGATGAGTCATGGCAGCTAAAGTTACTTTCTCCTAGGTTTAAGATATACCATGTTTTTCGGAGTATAAGATGCACTAGAGTATAAGACACACCAAGATTTTGAAGAGGCAATTTTTTAAAAAAGTTTTTGCACTCTGCAGACCTCCCAAAACGGCCCATTTTTCACAAAAAAGGGCCCGTTTTTCATCAAAAAAGGGCATGCATAGCCTTTAGGAGGCTTGTAGAGTGCTCCTGGGGGCCGGGAGGCAAAACCAAGCAAAAATGGCTCATTTTCACTCATTTCTGCCCTCCCCAGCCCCCAGGAACACTCTGGAAGCCTCCTAAAGGCTATGCATGGCCATTTTGGTGTAGGGGGTGGGCTTTCGGGAGGCTAAAAATGCTGTACTCATATAAGACGCACCCAGATTTCTACCCTCTGTTTTGAGGGGAAAAGGTGCATCTTATCTCCCAAAAATACTATAATTTGCACAAACTTTTTCTCTATGGTGAAAAAAGGTGATTTTAAACTGTTTTTATGGAGGATTCCCTTTGGACACAAGTAAATTAAAAATAAGGGATTAACTTTAAATGTGGAAAAATAATCTGCAATTAAGAAATGAAGAAGATTATGATGATATACTCATCCATTTGTTCTGATGTGTAAGATTTTTTTATTTATTTTAAAAAGGGGGAAATAATGCTGTACACTGCATCCCCAGTTGAACCTCAACATCATCATGGCAATGCTGTCACCATCATTTGTAGCTTTAAAATTGTCCATCTGGCATCACCTTGGATTTCAAGTTCCTGGACTTAAGACAGTTTTTTATTTTTTCTCTGATGCTTTTGCCAGTAATTCCTCACATTCTGCCCTAAGTCAAGCCCATCTTCTTTCCATGGGATTTGCCCTGGAATATCTCCATGATCCCTTAACCATCTGAATTTATGTTATCTGGATTCAATCTGTTATTTTTTTATTTAATCAATTTATATAATCACCCATCTCATCAATGACTTTGGGCAGGAAACAGCAATTTAAAAATTAAAAAAGAGTTACATATACAAAATTTAAAATACATAATAGCTGAGAAAATCTGCATAGCTAGGAAACAGATCCCTTTACACAGTAAGGGTCGCAGGCCCAAGTACAGAACCAGGTCTTAGTTTGGAGAACTGGTAGCGGAGATTTTGAGTAGTTCCTAGAACCAGCAAATGCCACCTCTGGCTGGCCCCACAGTGGGGTGGGAATGGAGATTGTGCAATATCCTTCCCCTGGAATGGAGTGGGAAGGAGATTTTTGCAGTATCCTTCCCTGTCACACCCACCAAACCATAGAACTGGTAGTAAAAAATTGAACTTTCCACTGTTCTGAGCCCATCAGCCAACATTACGTAGCTTATGGGACCTGGAGCATGCCCATCATGCCTAAACAAAGAGAAAGGTAGAAACAACTAGGGAGAGATGGTCATTTAAATAACCTGATGTAAGAGGCAGAATATAACCTTGAGGAATAGGTGAAGAGTACAGCCAAGACAATACTTAGATAAAAGAAATTTGAGTCTAGTCAGATCTCTAATCCAAGTAAACATCTCAGATGAGACCTTCCCTGGTTCTTATGAACATTAAGGGATGGAAAGGTTCATTCATACATACAAGATTCTGTTGCTATAGCCTTATAAGAAAAAATAGTACTGGCTTAAGTAACTTGGGTTTCTGAGTCTGGTCTACCTTAGAGGCTGACATCTTGTTTCAAGCCATAAACATGTTTAAAAGTGACTACCAGCTCACTTAATTATATGCAGAAGCACATTGTAGCCGATGCAGCTTATGATGTCACATTTGCCAAATAGCCTGTTCTATTTACTACCCAGCCCTCCATGTTTTGAAGAGCATTTGGCAGGTTCAACTACTGCAGAATATGCTGGCCTGGGTAGTATAGTGTGTAGTGTGTTATAGCAGTCCAGGCAGGAGGTCACAAGGGAATGAGTTACTATGAACAGGCCCGCCTGGTTCAGGAACAGGTGCAATTGATCCACAAAGGTGTGTAAAGGCCTAAATGGCTGCTTCCCGCTCATCAAGCAGGAGCTGTGAGTCCAGGAGGATCTCCGGATTGTGCAGTGAGCCTGTCTGAAGCAGTGCTGCTTCTTCCTGAACCAAAGATGAAAGATCCTGCCAACGGAAGTTTCAAATATCCTAAGCCATTTCGTTTTGCTTGGGTTGAGCCAAAGCCTGTTTCTCCCCATGCAGGCTGCCATGGTCTCCGGGCACTGGGTCAACATGATCATGACATCACTAAGACAGTCTGGGAGTAGAATATAAATCTAAGTAACATCAACCTACGGGTGATACCTCACTCTAAACTGTCAGTTGACCTCTCCCAGCATCTTCAGTTAGATTTAAACAGGAGAAAAGAGAACCGAGGCCTGTATACCCACAAAGTCATATGTATTATCGAGGGTCCCCAACTGAAGAACAATATACATAATTTGGGCTTCATGTTTGTGAGCAATAGGCTGGATGGAAAAGTGTTGCAAAATGGGAATGGATTATTTTATTTAGAGATGAATATTTCTGTTTTGAGGCCCCAAACCTGAAAAAAAATTATACCAAAAGCTTTTTAATTTTACATGTTTAATATTCAGGAATATACAAGAATCAAGAGCAAATTATAAAGATGTATAAGACATCTTTAAGCATTCAGAGAAATGTTTGTTGTCACAAGATGTTTGGATTTGGGGATCTTTCCTGGATTTCTCATGAGGCCTCTAGTCATTTTCTAAGGTTTGTTATCTGTATGTCAGAGGCACATGGCTTCCATATGTCTGTAGTTTCAAACTCATTTAATTTAGGCCACCACACAGCTATAAACTGGTCATAATTACTTTCACTCTCAGCTAAACTGCCTTGCATTCAGTCAGTGCACCAAAAGGGAAGTGTTCCATGTCCCATTAGAAATCCCAAGAGTCCCCTCAGCAAAATAACAGATTGGGACTTCAGTCAAGTATAACATTCTATAGTCGCCTTCTGAGTCAGTGGTAAACATTTGCTTCTTCATCAAGCAGATCAAGTGAGAGTGGACTTTGGTTTGCATCTCTTTATGCCCGAAGAAAACTAGGATCGCCTTTTAAACCATGTATAAACCACACAGACAAGTTGCTTTATGGAGACAGATAGATTTAGAAGAAAAGAGGTGGAAAGGAGCCGGGAGGGGTGGGGGGACATGTGCCTTCTCTATGCTCTTCGGTCTCATCTGAGTCACCTAATAAATTAGACAAAGCTGCAGGAGACGTTGCCTTACAAAGTGCTTTATTGCTGGTACAAGCATTTGTAAGAAATATGTGCAGAGAACCTCCTCACTGACTAGTCAAAACAATGTAAAGCTGCCACCAAAGATTCAACTAAAGTGACATCTGAAATGCATTGGACCGGTTTGAGTACAACCTACAAAAATAAGCTCTTGGGGAGCCCAAATAGCCTTTAAATAGCTACTAGCTAGCATCCATACACCCTTTAGAAGTCACTTGATGTTGCCTAAATAAGAAAGTTAAAGAAACTGAAAACTGAAAGTTCTTCAGACAAATGTCAGTGAAGATTCTCAATCATCCAGGTCATACCGTGTTTCCCTGAAAATAAGACCTATCCCAAAAAATAAGCCATAGCATGTTTTTGTGTGCCTAATATAAGCCCTATCCCCAAAATAAGTCCTACTTAATCAACTGCACAACCACCCGCTGCCCATTCCATCTGGTTACTTGTGATCCTGCTTGTTGTAGCTCACTAGTAAAGCTGGCAGCAGATTTGGACAGTGAGGAGTTTGGGGAATAACATGGGCCAGTCCTGGAGTCTGGGGAAGGCTCTGATGAGGGCTCTGTGTCAGAGGCAGAGAGGGGTCCAGAGCCGTATGCCAGTTATCAGTTGTTGTCAGAGTCAGACAGCAGTGAGACACATGAACAGCTGGAGCCTGTTCCCAGTGTGCGCATGCACAGAGTGGCCAGACGAAGAGAACAGCTAAAGAGCAGGGGTCGATTTAGGAGTAATGCCAGATGATGATGACCTCTCCCAGAGGAAATAAAAGAGGAGTGAAAGGGGAATGGAGTTTTCAGGAGACAATTAGTTTGCTAATTGGTTAGTGACTCTCCAAGACTCTTGCTAAGTTCTGCAGATATCGGCCTGTCAGCTCTCCAAGCCAGATAAGGTGTGTGACCATAAATCCTCCTTTGAAAGACTTTGCTGGCTATGAATGAGCAGAATTCACCCTAAATTAATAAAAGTGGTTTTTGCCAGGACAAGGAGTTTGTTCCATGCTCTTGGGAACCCTCAGTCAGAACATCACTGACATGAGGTAAGGTGAGGGGGGTGGAGCTACCGCATTTGCACACTGGCTTATCTCAAGGCCCCCACAGTCAAAGGCAATGGCTCCAACAGCCCATCCTATGTGGGTGTCAGCCCACTTCTTCTGGCAATGGCATGGCACCAGAGCAGGAGGCCAAGTGATGTGCTGGTGCTGCAACCCCAAGGTGATGCAGTTGTCAGTGCATAGATGGTCTAGATTCAGGGGCTCTGGGGTAAGTAGGGGTGGGTGCATGGAGCAACTCCCCACACCTGACCTCATGCACACAGCAGTGGTGCATTGCTCAGCTTCCTGCTCAAGTGCCATGCCAGTGCCAGAAGAAGTGCGCCAGCAGCCATGTGGAGTCTTGCTGGACAGGATTGCAGAAGGTGAGACAGTTGTCAGGGTGTTGATGGCCTGGTTGAGGGGGCTCTGAAGTAAGCCAGTGTGGGGGTAGCTCAAAAAATAAGACACCCCCTAAAATAAGGCCTAGTGCTTCTTTCAAAGCCCAAAAGAAAATAAGATAGCTCTTGTTTGGGGGGAAACACAGTAGTTGTCTCAGAGGTGCTTTTTTCTTCAAAAGTGAGCTGGACTGTTTTTTGTTCCTTGAGAAAGAAGAGGAAAAGATCAGTTCTGATGGTGGGGGTGGGGGTGGAAAGATAGGTACAGACAGTTGGTTGATGGAGTGGGGTGAAGGTTAGGTTCTGATAGGATGGGGGAATGGAAGGATTGCATTTCTTTGCAGTCATCTGGTTGTTAGTTCTCTCTGAGAGATGGAAGAAAGAATAAGGGGGGAATAAAAAATGAAATTTTTTGAAGAGGTCAAAAGAGTTTTTAAAAACTAATGATATTTCTATTCTCCTCCTCCCCCTCCACTTTAAATGCCTAAATCAGGGGTCGGCAACCTTAAACACTCAAAGAGCCACAAGGGTCCTAAACGGAAGCCCCTGGTTCAATTCTGGACCTGACAGGAAGACCAGTTCCCCATCGTAGAGTCTCCTCTTAGCGCATCATCCTTTTTCCTTTAACCGAAAGCCCTATCAATTGTGGCACTGACCGGCAACAGGGAGCCGCAGCAGAGAGATGAAAGAGCCATATGCAGCTCTAGAGCCATGGGTTGTTGACCCCTGGCCTAAGTAAATGTCAGTAATTGAAAACTTTAATAAGGACTGGATAAAGTTAGTTAGGTGAGAACTAAGTGATGATTCTCAAACCAGACAGAACAAATGTCTCTGACTTTTAAAGCTGGGAAAGAGAAAGAGCAGGAAAAGACCTGGAATTCAAACCAGGATTCAGAATACAGTATATATAGGCAGAACACTGCACAGACAATCTAGCATGTGAAACTTCTCTTGATAGTTGGTTGTTATGAGCTTGACTTTCCAGAGAGCTGTGTATGATATCTCAAGCCTGACAGCTTCAACTTTACTAAAATACTAAGAATTGTTCTTTAATTCAAGTGATTTTCTAGAATCCTACCAAAACAGTCTTCTATTCCTTACATTCTGTTTCCTAAAATGCACTATCATGAATATATAGTGATGCTTACACATAACTTTGTTATGTTTTGCTATCTTCACTGCAATTCTTTATGAAATACCAACAGGGAAAGGAAAGAAAAACAAAATCTGAAAATACATGCAACTGGGTAGCATCCATATTTTCCCTGAAGCGTTTTGACAGCTCCCAAATGCAGAGCACATGCTGCATTGTTTGCACATGGCTTACTTTGCAAGATAGTCCCATCATAATCCTCTTTTCCTGTTGCTTTGCACCGCAACATAAAATATAAGGACATCACTTATTGTTATCCTATCAATTAATCAAAACAGAATCATTGGTTTTTTTTCTCAATCAACTCCAAAAGCATCTTAAATTTGCAAAATAAAAATGAACACAGAGTTGCCCTACTTCTCAGTAACATGATTGTCTGTTAAGGGAGAATTAGCATGTCTTCCGAAAATAAGTACCCTAACTACTTTTTATTAGCAGTACTTCTTATGATATCATTTCTACGTTGATGTGTAGTTGGAGTGCATTGGTTATTGCATTTCTCTATTATTCTTTGATGACACAATTCTTGTCAACTGCTCAATATTTATTGACCCTCTTATATACCTAATTACACATTGAGGTGCAATCATATTTAGCTATGGCTACCTAAAGTATCATAGGCTGAATTTCTTGTGAGTAAGGAATTACTCTACATCAGACATTCTTCTCATTTGGAAGACCCTGCATATAGCCTGAATTTTAGACAAAATGCTGAAACATAAGTTTTAAAAACTCTCACATTCAGTAAACTAGTAACCGGTGCCTTATTGCAAACTATAGAACTCTAGTTCTATCACAGGTGATACTTGGGCATAGATTAGATCTGGCCCTTGTGGTATGGACTGATTTTCCATTAGATTTCTGGTTCCTGATTTGATTCAGCTTACAATTACTATATTTGCCTAGTTGCCTGCAAGAATATAGGTAGTCTTTGCTTAATGACCATGCATTTAGTGACCATTTGAAGTTACAATGTCACTGAAAAAAATTATAACCCATGCTCCCATGACCATCTCAGTATCTCTGCAGTCACAGGTTTGTGATTTGGGCAATTGTCTTGCATTTACAATAGTCCTGGCCTCCTCCAGTGGGTTCCACCACAAAACCGCATTCGACGAAACCGCGCTCGACGAAATCACGTAGCTGACGTCATCAACAGGGTGACAACAGCGCGGAGACAGAAGCACGCTGTAAACGCTAAACCTAAAATTAACCCCTAAACCTAACCCCCCTAAACCTAATCATAAACCTAACCCTAAACCTAACCCTTAACCTAAACCTAACCCTAACCCTAACCCTAACCCTAACCCTAACCCTAACCCTTAACCTAACCTAAACCTAATCCTAACCCTTAACCTAACCCTAACCCTAACCCTAACCCTAACCCTTAACCTAACCTTAAACCAAACCCTAACCCTTAACCTAACTCTAACCTAACCCTAAACCTAACCCTAACCCTAACCCTAACCCTAACCCTAACCCTAACCCTAACCCTAACCCTACCCTTACCTTAAGTTGAATTGGCTTGCTTTCAAAGCACTATTTAAAGCGCCCTTCTTTCTCCGCGCTGGCTGTTGTCGCCCTGTTGATGACGTCAGCGACGCGGTTTAATTGGGCGTGGCTTAGTCGAGCGCGGTTTTGTCGTGCTACGCCTCCAATATGATCACCATTCACAACTTTCCCAGCTGGCTTCTGACAAGCAAAATCAGTGAGGAAGCGGACAGGAGGTTGCAAATTATAGACATGTGATGTTTTGCTTAACAGCCACAGCAAAAAAGTTCATGGGTCCAGATATGTGATGCTTCACTTAATGACATATTGTCCAGTCTTTATTATGTTTATAAACTGAGAAACCAAAAGAATGAACAAGAAAAATAAATAGTTTGTAAATTCCCTGCTGCAAAGCATGGATATATTTGAGTTTAACCTTAAGGCTAGCTGTTTCTTGGGAGAAGTTGTTTGTCCCATAAACTGAGCCATTTGTTTGATTTAATATCTGTGAGATTTTTGTCCTTTCCATTTCAATTGCCCTTCTCCATGCCTGACCCCAATTACCTGCAGTCTGCACCTATAAATCTATACTAATTGCAGCTTCTATGCATATAGGATTATATGTTTTGTATGCATTAGAAGGTTATTTGCATTTGTATGAATATCCACTCATAGAAGTCTTTCCTTTTAAAAAATGGCTGGATTATCTACCTAGCTACCCATATCCATCCATCCCTCCCTTTCTCTTTCCTCCCTCCCTCCCTCCATCCTTCCATCCATCCATCCTAGCAGAGATAAACATGTTTATGATTTATTTACAGTTCTCTGCTTATTTGAATGCAATTATCTAGCCTGCTTTATGAAAACAACATTAGAAAAAAATTGTAAATCTTTCTGATTCTTGAGCCAATGATTTAGAGCACATTTTTTCTCTACTAAGGGAATAAGCTGTGGCTAAAATAATAACACTTTCAAATTGCTTACAAAACTGTTAAGGATGATATGCACCTACAGCTTCATCTTTTTCTGTTCCCAAACTGCTCCTAGAAAATGTTTCATTGATAGAGCAGTATCAAGTGTTTGGAGAGTTTCTATCAGACATCAAATGGATTATCTATAGGCAAAAAGAATGTTGCTAAATTAAATACACTAGTTGGAAAATATGTTTGTCATTGCTTGAAAACCTTTACTGGATTCTTATTCAGGCTGCTAGTAATTGAAAGACCATCTTCCCATATGAATCCAGCCATCCAGTTTGATAAAACTCAGCTCTGGATACTTTTACGATAAGGCTGTTTCTATAATGAAACTCTGAAATGTGGTCCCATTAACTGTATTTTAGGTGCCAGCTCAATTCTTTTTTATCAGTTTTGCAATGTGTAGACATAAGCATTGATGAACTACAGCTTACATTCACCATCCAGGTTTAGACTCCCAGGAGATGTAATACAGCAATATTTCAAAGTGCTACACATTACCCAGCCCTGTTCTAAAACAGCCTTCATTGGTTTGGTACCTGCCAAATGTGCTGGGCTGCTGTATTTTCTAGCCAACTAAACTGAAATCTATATCACACATGTTAAAAATCATGATGTTTTGGGTGACACATCAATGTTCACCCACACCTGACACTAACTATTCTCAAAGCACATCTCTGAAATCAATTTGTTTTACTTGTATTTCATGCTTCTAATTATTTGATATTTCTTTATGTAATACGTAGCACCACACAATATATTTTTTAAAAAATAAATATATAAATCATTGTTTCTCTTTTGTCTGAGGGAGTAGGGAATGACACACCAGAGGGATCAATTTGGGCATTTTCTGAATATTTTGACAAAAGGTTGCCATCACTGTTCTAGCCAGTAAGGTTATTTAGAGTACTGTATATCAGCTCTGATAAGGCTAATCTAGGAGCTCTTGACTATTGTGCTGGTCCTTGTCTTTCAATTAGCATATGTTCTGCAGATTTTAAGCTAGGACACAAACACTTTGTCTCTCAGTATGTGGTGATTTTAATCTGTGTTTGGATAATTTAGTCTGAATTTTGTAGAAGTGTTTGCTTTGATCCAACATTCCCTTACTTGAAGAGAAAGACTTGTTACTATTAGGGCCTTTCCTGCCATTTTGCAATACAGGTAGTCCTCTACTTATAACATAACTGAGCCCAAAGTTTATGGGAATCCTCCTGGACCCACAGCTGACCTTAGAACATCACCTGTCAGCTGTGACCAGGGGGGCATTTGCTCAGGTTCGCTTGGTGCACCAGTTGCGCCCCTACCTGAACCGGGAGGCACTCGCGACAGTCACTCATGCCCTCGTGACCTCAAGACTGGACTACTTCAATGCGCTCTACATGGGCAGCCTTTGAAGAGTATTCGGAGACTACAACTCGTCCAGAATGCAGCCGCGCGAGCGATTGTGGGTGCACCTCGGTACACCCACGTTACACCTATCCTCCGCGAGCTGCACTGGTTACCGATCGGTCTCCGGATACGCTTCAAAGTGCTAGTCGTAACTTATAAAGCCCTTCATGGTATTGGACCTGGGTACTTGAGAGACCGCCTGCTGCCAATTACCTCCACAGACCCGTTAGATCGCACAGGGTCGGCCCTCCTCCGGGTTCCGTCTACCAGCCAATGCCATCTGGCTACCACCCGGGGGGGGCCTTCTCTGTTGCAGCTCCGGCCCTTTGGAATGAACTCCCCGCGGAGATTCGGACCCTCACCCCTCTCCAGGCCTTCCGGAAAGCTGTCAAAACCTGGCTGTGCCGGCAGGCCTGGGGTTGATGAGTTCCCCTCCCCTCGACTTGTATGGCTGTATGACTCTTGTGTATTTTAATTACGTGTATTGTGTTTGTATCTCCTTTCCCCTTTGGAGTTGTTCGCCACCCTGAGTCCCTCCCGGAGAAGGGCGGCATACAAATAAATTAAATCTTGAATCTTGAATCTCATGTTGCTAAATGAGACATTTGTTAAGTGAGTTTTGCCCTGTTTTATGACCTTCCTTGCCCCAGTTGTTAAGTGAATCACTGAACTTGTAAAATTAGTAACATGGTTGTTCAGTGAATCTGCTTGTCAGAAGGTTGCAAAAAGTGATCACACGACCTCAAGATCCTGCAGCCATCATAAATATAAACAGTTCCCAAGCATCCAAATTTTGATCATGTGACCATGAAGATGCCACAATGGTTGTAAGTGTGAAAGTCACTAGTTTCAGTGCTGTTGTAATTTTGAACGGTCCTAAATGAACTGTTTAGTCGAGGACTACCTGTAGAATGAATTCTTGGGAGGGATATCAAGTATTGCAGATGGATAAGTGGAATTGTGAATAAGAATCCATCTATCCTGAAGGAACATTTTAGGAATTCTGAAATAAGCATCCAATTGTACATATAGATTGATTTGTCAGCTATTGCGGTTCTCCCTCAGTAAAGAAATCTGATATAGAGTATTAAGTATTTAGTATTTAGGTATTTTAAGTATTTAAGTATTTAATAAATATAGGCCGCCCAATCCCGAAGGACTAGAGACCAGGAAGGGGTTGAGAGACCAAATTTCCAACTATTTAGATAACATTGTTGACTAATTTTGGGGAATGTTACATGCATAGATACCAATATAATTTTCCTAGAGTTCCTTCACTTACAAAAAGTGACACATACCACATGTTTAGTGATAAAATATATGCAGAAAACTGATCCTGAATCACAAATTGATCAGCTTAAAGACCTTTAGAGAAGTGTCATTAATCAAGGAACATCTGAGGTTCTACACATTAATACCCTTTGGGTCACTACATGATACATCTTCTTCAATAAATATCTACAAATCATAATGTAAATTAAGGTATTGGCATTCTGTTGAAATGCTCTGCTTAAATAAACCATGACACAATCATTTGTAAGGGCAGGCATGCACTAATAAAAAGCTCAGCTAAGCATGATACACCATATAAAATGTTATTAAAGCAGTACTAACTCATTCTCTTGGGTAGCAATGGTGGGATTCAAGTAATTTAAAAATTGGTTCTTCCTAATGACCCACCTAATGGTAGGTATGTAGGTTCACGTGACTGAGTGGGGGTGGCCAACTTGATGCCACTCATGGCAAGTGGGGCGGGCGCAAGCGGGCAGAAGTGATGGTGGTGATTCTGGGAAGCACCGCCGCAGAGACAAGCAACTAGGGCTGATTCTCCAGTGCCTCATGTCTTGGTAGGTGTTTCTGCCTGACAGTCAGGATTTTTAAAAAGATTTTTGCAGCAGGAAATGGTGGACAAATACTTCTGGCTTTTGTTGGTACAGCTGACCATAACTCAGTTGCTCGGAACTCTTCGCCCAAAGACACTGGCCAGCCACTGCCACCTCCCTATTGTCTGCCCGGTGGCAAACAATGGATGCTGCAGAGACAGGGAGATTTCCTATATACCACTCCAAGCCCCCTCCCTACTTTTGGGCTGACAAAATAAAAGCCCATCTAACGATCACGACTGCCTGACTGCCTGGCCATTGCTGGCAAAAAGAGTCTAGGGGGGAAAAAGAGAAGGGCTGATGGAAACCTCCTCTTTTCTGCCTCCATTGGGCTGTTTGCACCATGTGGACCAGAATGGGGAAGTGTGAGGGGGAGCAAAAAGCCCACTCAGTCCACACTTACCACCCCAATGGCAAATGTCTCTTCCAGCTGTCCTAGTTCAGGCATCGGGAACGTGAGGGGTAGATTGTGTGGCCTGAAGTCCATCTACTGAGAGTCCATGTTCCCCACATTGTCCATGGCGACAGCCATTCTTCGAGGAAGGGGAGCAGGCGAGATCAGTCCACCTCTCTGCCCAGGTTCTCCTGCCAGATTTCAAGCTCCAAACCATTGCCAATCCTTTACCAAGCCTGGCTTTGGCTACAGCTAACTGTCTAGCTTGTTAAGGTGGACTGCTCTGCCCCAGCCATGTGTTTTCCAGCCAGGCTGCTTGGAGTGAAAAGCATGTAACATGTTGCCGCTAAGCTCCCGAGTCATAGCCAGCTGCACCAACAAAGGCCACAAGTAGCTACCCGCTGTTTCCTGCTGCAAAAATCTTTTTAAAAACCCTGACTGTCGGGCAGCAAGATCCAGCAAGACATGAGGCACTGGAGAATCAGTCCCTGCTTGTCTCCACTGCTGTGCTTCTCGAATGTGGCTTATAGCTCCGAGCCTGAAGTGGCGAGAGGTGAGGGCTGCCTTGAGCGCATATGTACCATGATGAATGTGGAATGCTGTTACTGCCCAAAGGCTCACCAGGCAGGGAGCTGGGCCATGTGGGAGGCAGCTGGTCGAACAGCAGAGACCAGCAAAGGAAGTCTTACCAGTCAGGGAGCTGGGCTGTATGGGAGACCATGGCAAAGGCAGGAAAGTGGGCTGGGACGCAGGGACTGTGTGGTTGAGGCAAGTGAGTGAGGGAGCCAGAGAGCAGCAGCAGCTATGCTGTGGGCATGGCTCTAGGCCTGGGCCTAGGCGAGCGATGAGATAAGGAGTGCTGGGACTCCTGGGAGAGAAGGGGAGGGGTCAGCCAGTGGTAAGATTAGCTGGTTCCCTGAACTGTGCAAAAGGTTAACAACCAATTCACCCAAACCGGTGCAAACCGGCTGAATCTCACTCTGGGTGATAGGTTAGGAACTGTTTCTCGAATATGGTATGGAACCAGAGTTAAATAAAAAAAGCAAATTTCCAAATTAAGGAAAAAATTACTTTCCAATATGAAAATAGGGGGGTGGAGTGTTCTTGCCCAAGTTCCACTGAAAATAGCAGATCAGGATTTAAATTGCTGCTTTTCTTAGAAAATACTAAGGTGACATAGTGACCAGGAAAGGATTGAGATACCTAACTTCATGTATTTGGCTGAGAAAATTGAGGTCTGTGATGCTCCATGCTATTTTCACTTAATGTAAGATGCACAACACTCTGTATTTTAGTAAGCATAACTCTGTGGAATATATAAAGGTCAGAAGACACCCTGAGATTTTCAAGAAATAAAAACCTTCAAGGTTCTTTCCCACTGTGACTCATGCATAAATAATAGTGACATTTTGGGTTTTCCACAGGACAGTTCTCTGAACTCTGCAGAGAACTAAATACACATGCATAACTAGTCTAAGAGATATTGGTTTTCTGAAAATTATATAATAATTTTAGGAGATTGCATTATAACTATATTAAGAATGCATGCAAATAATTCAAGAAAATTGCAAAGTTTCTTCTTTAATCCATTATTTCTCTATACCTGGATGAAATCTATTTTGGCCAATGTGACTTTGGTCACCAAAGCCTATCCTAGCTAAAATATGATTTTATTTATTTATTTATTATTTAATAATGATAAATGATAAAAGAAGCTGAGCTTAACAGTGCACATTTCTTGTTTGGAAATCCTGATGGTCTTAAAACAGAGCAAATAACTCACCCCTTACACTCGAAGGAAGGAAGAATGGATAGATGGATTCGTTGAATAATATTTGAAGAATATTTATATTGTTCAGAAGCTAGACCTCCCCTTTCAATAATACAATGTTTTTGGAAACTCCATAGTGACCCATTCCTCCTCCAGATAATAACAACCTGATAGCAGTTTTCCAATTCTTTTAACCAAAATTGGTTTGTCTTACTGCATAGTCATTCCATATCCATGTGAAATTTTACCCCATTCATGATTGTGAAAGCAGGTGAGTTCCACCTTCGAGTCATTGTTGACTCCTGACTGTGGACTAGTCCCTGCAGTTTTCTTGGCAAGATTTTGGCACTGCCTGCTTCCTAGGGCTGAGGGAGAGTCCCAAGGTCACCCAGCTGGCTTCATGCCTAAGGTAGGTCTAGAATTTGGGGTCTACCACTTTCTAGCCTGGTGCTTCAGCACTACACCAAAGTACTATAGTTCTGTATGACTGAGAAGAGTAAAGATAATTTCAACTCATGAAAGTTTTATTCTAATGGCAGTAAAAGATATATATAAAAATCATGGGTCAAGATAATTAAATATAATGCTCTTTAACAGCAAGGTATTAATCTGTTGAACAAGCTGGAAAAACAGCTCTGAAGATGCATCACAATTAGGACATCATTTGGGCTAGAGTTAACCATGTCTTTTTTTTCCTTTAATTTTAAAAGCCTTCTAAGTGTGTAAACTGTAGTCTAGTGACACTCTGATAAGCACTAAATCCACTCCAATCAGTTAGATCATTGTTTTCAACCTTGCCTACCTTAAGATATGTGGACTTGAACTTCTAGAATTCCCAGCAGGGCTGGCTGGGGAATTCTGGAAGTTGGAATCCACACATTTATAATTGCTAAGATTGAAAAACACTGCCTTTGATGTTGAATGATGGCACCTCTGATCTAAATAATTCTGCTTCAACTCTTTTCTCTCAAATTTCTCTACCACTTTAGAAGTTTACCACTTCTCCATTTTAGAATGTAAATAAAACGAATGCTCTATTGGAGCGTTTGGGAACTAGGAATCATCTCATTTCAAGTATTCCAAATGAAGTTCAATCTTACTGATGTCACCTAAATAATGCCTACCTCAATTTTGAGAAATTCGGATACGGAACACAGATGAACTCTGAACCTTCACTTACAGCACTTCTACTCGGAATGGCATTTATACAAACAAGAATCCTGATTGTATTATCACTTTTATTATGTTTATTTTGTAAGCCCTTTCAAAGGAAACCTTTTCTTTGAGTTTCAAAAATAAGACAGAGACATACTTGTGCTTATCTGTTGCAGCATAAAAGATTTTTTCTTGTTTACCTTTAAACTGCCACATTTAAAAACAAGATAGTTCATTTTTTTCTCTCTTTTGTCCTATTTCATATTCCATTCTTTTATGACTTTAGCTTTGAGCTAGCTTAACATCAACTGTTTTTTTCACACTTTGAAGTATTTCCTCATTCATATACTATTTCTTTCTTTTTTTACTCATTTACATTATATAAACAGAATATGTTAACAATGCTGTCGTTTACTGCCTAACCAGCTTCTTGTCTGTATTTTAGTTTTTTTTATAAGTTTGTATAAAGAAATATGTGACATTGTTTGTGACTTTCTCAGAAAGATTCTAGGTTTATTATCTTTATAATTAGACATTAAGGATACATGGAATAATAATTGGTGAAGATTACTAGGTCATAAGAATATTAAGCAAAAGCATAAGAGTTCTGACACATGAGAAACGGAATTCTAAATTTCCCTGATAGCCATGTAACTCCCTTTTTTCTCTCAAATAACAAACTGTGTTTATTAGTTTCAACTTTCAACTATTCCTGGCTGTATAAATCTTGGATAGAACAAAAAGGGATAAGGAATATGTTTTCCGGCAGAGAAGTTATGATTTCATATTATTTCATAATTAATATTATAAACTTTTTATGTCTACAAAATGAAACTATTGAGTTCAAAGTGCTACTCAAAATGCTCAGTAGTTTGCATAATATGTATAGCTATTGCTTCTTAATTCAGCAATTCTAAACATTTATAAAAGGTAAATCACACTACACACTGTAAAACTTGGGTGTCAAACTCACGGCATCACGTTGCTGTCACGTCAAGGGTGGGTTTCAAACTTTTTACAACCTATTCTGTGGGTGTGGCCTATTTTGTGGGCATGGCTTGGTGATGTAACTGGGTGGTGTGGCCAACTTGATGTCACTCACCAAGAGATGTCATGAATTGGGTAAAATGTAATGAAGCTCACTTAACAATGCTCTTGCTTAACAACCAAAATTTTGGGCTCAATTGTAGTCATAAGTCAAGGAGTATCTCTGCCTTCCTCTGCATGGCAGTTTTGTTCTAGTAAATTCCTTCTCCTTTCTGGCAATTTTCCTCTATGTTAATTAAATAATCCAGACATGTAAGGTTTCCTGCTGCAGCAGGTGGTTGGACTAGATGACCTCTGAGTAGCCTTCTAGCTCTAATTGCTGTGGTGTTTTTTTTCTTTCTTTTTTTTTTTTTTTTTTTTTTTTTTTTTTTTTTTTTTTTTTTTTTTTTGTTTTTTTTTTTTTTTTTTTTTTTCTTTTCTTCTTTCTTCTTTCCTCCCTTCCTGTGGGAAGCAATCCCCCCCCCAAAAAACTGCTGAATGTCACTTTGAAACCTGAGCAGCTTTTCATTTAAAGCAGGACTCCAAAGTTTGCAGCTTTAAGACTTGTGGTCTTCAACTCTCAGAATTCCACAGCCAGGCACGCTCAGTTCAGATTTAAAGCAAGAGCATTTGTTTATCTCCTTCCTTCCTTCTTCCCTCCCTGAACTGGCAGGGGAAAACTTTTTTTAAAAAAGCTTCTGATGGGAGAACAGGTTCGGGGGCATGGCCAAGCCACCATTTTTACTACCGGGCCTATCCGGCACACCAGATTTTCACTACCTCTTCTGGAATACTGGACTGTATAGGGAGGACCCACCTCTGTGTCACGTGACATATCACATAACATTTTCCTCCTTTACGGAGCTGGGGTGGAGTGGCTGCACATACGCATCCGGCCTTTGGGCCACCAACTTCTTATAATGGCTTCCCTGTTCTTGTTAGTCTTCAGCTAGTCTTATACAGGGCGGGCATAACCTTTTCCTAGGGGGTCACAGCAAGATCGACAGCATTTACAACTTCCGCGACCACCTCATTTAAAGCCCATAAAAAACTGACTTGAATGAGCTATTAAATGTTAAATTTGCTTTAAGAATGGCTGGAAAATTCGATTCGGAAGAACAAAGGATCATTGACAGAATAAAATGCATTGCCTTTCGAGAGGCGCGATGCTGGAGCGACGTTTATCAATCGAAAATGGATTGCAAACAAATTGAAACGTCATCCGGATTGGTTACTGATAATTGGAACAAAACAGCCAAGAAGTGTTTCACAAAATTTGGAGAAGGGCGTCCTCTGCAACTGTCCCAAGAAAGCAAAGCCATCATTGCAACTGGCAGTCGCAAACAACGAAAAGGAAACCGAAAAGTGGCCCAAGAAATCCTTCAAATTCGTGGAAAACGAGTTGATCAAAGGACAATCGGCCGATATCGAGAACGAGAAGGTTTGAAGCCATTCCACGTCATTTGCAAACCATTGAAAACTCAACACACGTTCAAGATCGGCTTTGGTTGTGCGATTGGTTGTCTGAATGGACCGAGGAAGATTTTCTTCATTTGGCGCCATCTGACGAATTCTTCGTTTATGCCATTCGAAAACCAAATTTCCAGAACGATCGAATTTGGGCTAAAGACGTCGACGACATCGCCAAACATGAACGATATCGACAAATCGTTCGCAATCCGACTTGCATCGGGATTTTCGTCATTTTCACAGCCAAGAAACTGCATTGGGTTTTGAAGATAAAGGGGAATCCTGGGATGGCAGTTATTTCCGTGAGAAAATTTTATTGGAGAATGCATTCCATTTCTCAGTGATCCAGACAATGTCTTGGTGATTGGTGAGGCTGTCTTTCTTCATGACAAAGCTCTCTTGCATGCGTGCAAATGCGACTCAGCAATTGTTAAAGGAAAACAATGTCGAATTTTGGGGCAATGACGTCTGGCTGGGAAATTCGCCAGATCTCAATCCGGCAGAGAACATTGGGGCCATAATTAAGGATGAAGTGGAAGCTCTGATGATTCAGGAGCAAGGTCAAAATCGATATTCGGTTGAAACTTTGAGAATGAATTTGGAAACTGTGTTGAAAAATCTGGAAAATCGAACGGAACTGTTTGAAGATTTGTTGTGTTCTGATCCACCTCGTTTGAATGCTGTTCGAAGGGCTAATGGTGGTCATACTGACTATTAAATCGTGTCAATAAACTCAGTTTTTGATGGGCTTTCGAATGGTGTATGAATTATTTGTGTTGTTATTACAAGTGTTGCTGTGACCCCCTAGGAAAAGGTTATGCCCCGCCCTGTATTTCTCCCCTTTAAACAAATTTTGAGTAGGCAAAGGTTAACTAAATTTATTATTTATTTATGTATTCATGTATGTATGTATGTATATACATACATACATACATATATATATATATATACACATACATACATACGTGTGTGTGTGTGTGGTGTGTGTGTGTAGTATTTGTGCTGGTAAATAAAGGGAGACTAGTATAGATCTATTTCAAGCTATTTAGCTCTCATCAGCTAGCCATACCCTTACTGGGATTCGAACCTGGGCTGATTGCATATTAGGCAGATGTTTTAACCACTGAGCCACAGGCTCTGATCCGTTATCCGTTTTATATATATAATATCAAACATCTATCTATCTATCTATCTATCTATCTAGTTTATATAGATGCCAATTTCCCCCAAAAGAAATTTGGTGCAAAATAAATCAAACAGCCAAGATGCTTTCACTCAGTGTAAAATGTAATATCCTTTCGAATATCTCCTAACTCCAAGGGATACTTTATAGGTATCTAGTGTGCATTGTGGGATCTAACAATTAAGTAAAATCTGCCAATTGTGAGATTTAACAATCTAGCATTAAATATCTAACAATGCATTATGGGATCTATTTATTGCTATTGTATTCTTGAGAATCATTTGGGTGTATCCTTAAACTTCATATAGAATATTATTCTGTGACTAAAGATATGACAAGCTGGGAAGTTCAATGGCTTTGTGCTCTTCAGGGGTTTTTTTTTCTACTTCTCTGTGTCTATCTTGTTCATGTAGCTTTGTGGGTTAGTGATGGCAGAAATTTCCTACTATCTCAGAACTGATATCAAAGTAATTCTATGGAAGACAATGAAGACATATTCTACAGGAAAGTCTGTTGGAACAAGACTTGGGCAGAACATTGCCTTTTCTAAATGCCCTCATTACTGTTGTGATAGAGAATTGAAGGAGACATTTTATATGCTGGTCAGAAAATCAAATTTAATGGAAATATTGGCTCCCTCTAACATTTTTACTCATTGAAATCTTACAATGCATCCCGACAAATGGAGTCTAACATGATCAGGAATTCTTTATATTCTATCCAACCATATCTGGATAATAACTATCGCAACGTTAATTTATACAATAATTTCATTTTATAAAAGGATGGAGAAGGATAACAAGGTTATGTTCATGTTTCAAATTTCATTTTCGAAATCCAAAAGAGATTGTCTCTGTTGATTGTCAGTCAGTACCAAGAAATCTTGGTTCAGCCTAATGAATAAGCATTAGTTTTCTAAGATTGCCCTTGTCCCCAAAGATCCACTATACGTTTGGAACGGCTTCATTGGAGCATAAACAACTTTAGTTTGTGTTTTATTTCTTGCATAGAAATACCTTTTTATTGGTCTTTCTTGTTTCTTTCATTTTCTCCTTATTTGATTGATTAATATACAACAAATCTTAGGTCTTCCAAATGTACCTGTAGTTATTAGAATTTAACAACTTGACATTGGCATATAGCTGATAAAAATATTTATTTTGTTACATACACATTCATTCATTCATTTTGCTGCAAATGGAAAACATTTCCATCCCTCAGTAGCATGAAATGCAAAAGAAACAGAGAAAAGCAAGACAGCAGAAAGGGAAGCCATAAGATAAAATATGGATGGATCAAAAGACAGGGAAACATGTATATTGATAACCAGCAACATTTCAGTATTGTTCATAAAAAAATGATTTGATCATGCTACAAAGATAGATTACAGAGAGGCATATCAAGCGCATCCTTTGCTTTTGACAGAATAGAATGAGGAAACTATTTGATAAACAAGAATGACAAATAAATTAGTAAACCTTGTTAGGTTTAGATGCAGGTAATCTGCTGTGATGTTAGTAGATAAAGACAACCTCCCCAAATTGTTTCACTGTTGGAGAATAGGATAACTGCATCACCCTTTCTAATATTCAAAAGCTGGATGGATTAAAAGTTGATTCCTACTCAACATGCACAATAACATCCATCCATCCATCCATCCATCCATCCATCATTCATTCATTCATTCATTCTGTCAACTGAGTCTGACCATAAAATTATTAAGAAATAAAACTTGGTACAATATATAATACAAACCTCCCAAACAGAAGAAAGCAGCAATTCGACATTCGATCCCTATTAAACATTAGATTATACTTTTTCAGTAAATCTTCTATTATAAGCTCTTGAAAAAAGCAAGAGCTTCTTGTTCCTCTGGAAAGTTAACATGATCCTTCATAATACCTGAGGGCAATGGAGGGGGAGGTTAAAGATGCAAAGCACAACTTTCTTTTGAGAAGGGGATAATTGGGGTGACTCAGGAAGTAAAAGCTAAGTACTGTAGCTTTTTCTTGAGGAGTTTGCTTCAGACTTTTGCCTAAAGATAGACCAGCCTGGTGACAAAAGCACAGGATAATTATCATACAAAGCTAACTAAATCTCCTAGGAACAGGTTAGGGAAGTTCCTCTACAAACCTTAGAAAGTTCCCAGAAGCCATTGGCAATTTCTGGGAGTTTTAGTGGATGAGGACTGCATGGGCTCTATGGATTCCCTTTAGTCTCATTATTCTTCTTGTTTCAAAAGATTAATCACATCGATTTTTTTCCAGGCAAGGATCAGATACATATCCAATATTGGTGGGGAGGGAACATGCTACAGGTAACTAAGGAGTGCCGGGGGGAAAATCTGGCACTATAGAAGAGAACTCTCTTCTTTACACAAATGAATGAAAACTATGTAATTTGATGCTGGGCCTTGGGGAAGTGGGAGGCGTGAAATGGAGGAGAAAAAAACAGTAATGTTAAGGATAAGTGCTGAGGGGATTATTCTGCCTTAAGAAAAACAATGTAAATGTGCTGGTATTTTATAGTGTGCTGTGCAGAAACAGTTATAAAACATTGTCATAGGACAATCATAGGATTCTACTAGGAGTTATTCACAGTGAAAACAAGAGCATGGGGCCTGTTCATTGAAGTCTAGAGTTGAGACTCCAAGTTGGGCAACGGGAGCAGCACTTCCCAGTTTATTGATAACCAGAGCTGTGGGCAAAGGTAAGTTACTAGAGCTACACGTATCAGATACAGAGAAATATTTCATAGATTTTTACCTACCAGTGTAGCTATAGATGTAAATAGATGCTTCACAAGAATGGAAATATTTTTTGTATTATCTTAAATATAGCCTACCCTGAAGGTGATCCATATCTGAGTGATGTTGGATGAGTTTTTGCCAGGTTGGGATGGGGAGAAGGCGGAGTAATTGGGATATCTAATCTTAAACTTCTGTTTCATATGCCTAACATTAGGATCTTTGATAACAATTATTAGCTGTAGATCCATCTGAAGATGCTTCTGCATAGAATCGGCATTTTCTGTGCTGTCTCAGCCATAACAAGAAGATGATGGTAAATCTTTTCCAAAAAAGGCCATCTTGAGAAAATTGCAGGAATTGATCTAGGCACTTGCCAGGATCAAAAACTGACTTTGAGGTACTCCCAAAAAACTGATCTATGCTTCATTTATGGTATCCTGCAAACCAAATGACTATGATTTTAACCCAATATCTGAAGAAAGCATGTGGGTGCTTTCTATCTGTATAACAGAATGATTTTCTCCCTGTGCCACAATGATTGCAAGCAGAAAAAAAATATTTGGATTTTAAAACATGCTTAACATTCAAACTTCAGATGCTCAACTTCAATGTTATTGAGTGTGATCTACCCATTACTTTTGTAATGTTTATAGTTTTACTTTATTTTAACACTGTTCACTGTCCAGACTCATTGACGTAGGCAGCCATATGCAAGGAAGGAAGGGAAAGGAAAGGGAAGGAAAGGAAAGGGAAGGAAGGTATTCTAAATTCAGCAGATTATTATAAGAAAAATCATGTGTTCACACATAATATATGTGCCATATTTTGATCCTGTTTAAAACATGGGTCTCAGTGTAGCTGCAAATTGCCTAATAGTAGAATAATTCTTTCAATATCATCACAAAAATATCAAGATATAGCCAGGAATGTTTAAGCCAAGAGAACTGATCTATAGGTATTTCTTGCTTGACTGCCTTCATGTATCTTAGATATCAGACAGCTTGATCTGGAGATGGCAGAAACTGAACTTATTTACAGAAAAATATATGTTTTGCCTCTAGATTGTAGCTGCAAGTCCACAGCTTAACATTATTGTATTCCCATAATGTGAATAAGGGTGAAATAATCCAATGTGGGCAAATGCTAGCATCTACTTTATGCTATAACACCACTTGTTATTGTTCAATTTATCATTTTCCATGGCACTCCAAAAGACTATTATTACTGTCTCTACTTCAAAATTAATTTACAAACTATAGAAATATTGTACAAACCCGGAATATGTTGCCCATCATTTTCATACCAGAACTGATTATTTGATGTGGAGGATTCTTGAGATAAAGTATATGAACTGAGAGATTCTTGCTGCTCTCTGTGCTTGGCTGTTTTCTTGCAGACGTTTCATTAGACAAACTAGGTAACATCATCAGTGCACTGATGATCAGTGCTCTGATGATCATCATCATGAACATTGATGATGTTACCTAGTTTGTCTAATGAAACATCTGCAAGAAAACAAACAAGCTCAGAGAGCACCAAAGACCCTTCACTTCAACCTTAAGCTACAAATCTTGTCCTTTACTGACTACAGACTACAGTTCATGCATTTTAGTGCATGTGGAAAGAAAGAGACATAAGCATTTTAGTGGGGTTAAATAAAAGGCCAACTATAAAACAGTAGTTTTGCAAATTACAGATGTTGTGAAGCTGCACTTCACTTACATTTCATGAAGAAAACCAATATTGATCAAATGGATTGATACTGAAAATACAGTGGGAAGATTGGCTGGGCAGCTTACTATAATGAAATATATTTTTCCCCCTCTCCATGACTTACTGATTTGAGAAAATGTTTCAAACAAAAAGCAGCATCAAACTAAATCTGTGTTACCACTTACATTCAATTAATGCTTTTAGCATTTTGTACCTGGGCCTGAAATTAATATTATCAACAGAACAATACTTTGAAAAGATGATATGATACAGGCTAGAACCACCTTGTATTTTTCTATTTAAAAAAAACCTCAATTCTGAAAATTAATTAGTACGAAGACTAATATGTTTGTGCACTATACTTATACTAAAATGTCACTTCATAATAATATTACTATTATTTATTGGACAGTATATGTTATGTTATGCTATTATTATATTACGGACCATAATATATGTTGTTCTACTGAAAATTGGTAATTTGTTAGCTCAAATTATTAAAAAGATTATAAATATATTAAGGATTCTACCAACTGCATGGCAACAACAGAACCAGTGTACCTGCTGTAGAAAAAGTTCTTACATATGATGGACTGTATTGCAGAGAGGGATAAAATAAGAGAAACCAAGTTGTCTTTTCCACGTGGTTTTGAGACACTATATGGAAAGATCCAACAGAATCAGTTTTTTTTTATTCTGGACTGTTCTAGATCACCATTAGAAGTCATTTCTGTTGATTCCCCAGAAATAAGAAATGCAAAAATTCCCACTGAGGAACAAATAGACCCTCAAAAATGGAACATGGCTATTATCTCACATTTCTTATTCCTAATTTAAATGCTAAATGCAGCAAGATTCCAAAGAAACTGTAATTGATCCAAAATACAGTCAATTGCCAAAAAAGCAATTTGAATCTAGCCAAGAATGGATAATTCATTCTTAATCATTTATCATCCTGCAATAATACTTTATATTATTGAGTAAGGAGGAAACCATTGCTCTATTTTTCAGCATTTATTCTGTTTCTTAGTTCTTCATTTTTAGATATACTAGTATATTACAAATTCAAGGGACCTTTTAGTATACTTTTATATCTATCTATCCACGTACCTACCTACCTACCTACTTACCTATCTATCTATTTATCTAATCCATGAAATTCATCTGAACTACTTAAAAGAAACTGTTTTTTTAATCATTTTTAAGTTTCATCATAGCATCTCCCTCTATCCCACATAGTGTGAATATTGGTTTAGCTTACAAGATATGATTTGAATCAGCTCATTTTGGTGAAATAATGCAAGGACACATGCCTCATCTAATCTGGCATTATTAGGCTGAAGGTACATGTGAGAAGAATAATGGTAGTGAGCAATGGAAAAGAAGAGGAAAATAAAGGAGAAAAATAGATGATAACTTGTGAGATGAGTAAAGGAAAAAGAAGAAGGAATCACCAGGTTTTAAAACATAAGAACTACCAAAAAATATAAGAAGCAACAGAAAAATACATTCCCAATCTCTAACACAGAAGAACAGCAGCAATTCAAAGGACTGATGTTTAGTTTCCTGCATTGCAACTTTCAGCTTGTCTCCCGCATGTGAGCTGGCTGGAGTTGAAGCCTGTATAAGAAACCTGTTTCCAAATTGGACTGTAAGGCAGAATTAGAGAAATGGCAAAAGCAGGCCTGTTTGGTCAAGGATAATAACAATAAGTACTTTTATAAAAGACAAAATCTTTTATGGATTTTTGTTGTTGTTGAAAATGGGGAAAAAGTACAATGGTCATTCTTGGATTCGCTGATTGAAAAAAGGATTGAATATGAGTCAGAAGAGATATTTGCAATATAATCTTAAAGGAGAAGATAATAGCTTGTTTGTAGTTACTGCCAAAAAAATGGGAAGTAATTTCTTCAATTATCTTTTTTCTTTTAAAAAAATTCTCTAACTGCATTACTTTTTACAGCTCTTCCTTTATCTTTCTTTTTTTTTCTAACTTTTCTTTGTTATTTCTTGTTTATCTTTTATCTATGTAAAACGAGAGTCCCCTTGTAGAGGAGATGAGCAAAAATATGAGACAGAAACCAGGGACAAAAGTTGTTTTACAACTGGTAAGGAACAGATAGACATACACAGTAATCTAGCATCATTGCGTCATGCAGGGTACATAGAAAAGTATGGATGTCAGGCAAGTTCATTGTATTCCAAAATTTGATCCTGCATCCATTTTGAACAGTGACAATTATAAACAGACTCATGATCAATAGCATTGTGTCCTGGTTTAAAGACATACTATTTGTGGATCAAAAGTCATTCAACTGTGTAATAAAGGTTACAACCCCAGGAGGATATACTGTATGTTATGAAAGAACAGTTGTGACGAGTATACAAAAAGACAATGCAACAATGAAGGGAACTGCAGCTGCATACATTGAGTGCTACCAACTAAGCAGCCAAGCAAAGGCAGAGTCACACTTGGTATCTGTGCGTAGGAAGCACACAGAATACATTTCCCCCTTAACAGAAAAGCAAGCACTGATTGCTTTCCTTTCTGTGGACAGGTGATTTCATAACTTGGGGGTGGGGATAAACAGTTTTACAGTGTCTTCTTCCTGTCACATGGACTGGAATTTGAAACTTAGCAGGATTAATGTCAATTTTATCAACTCAAAAATGTTCCAGTTTCTGTTCTTCTGCTAAACATATCTTGGGGAAAATATAGGGATGCTTTTAATAACTTAGGTTAGAAGAGAAAACCTGGCAGAATGATTATCGACTCATCCAATTATTTTTTTAAAAGGAATCCCTAGGATTATATCATTGCCAAACCTGGTTTTCAAAAAAATGATCCAGTTTGGCTGGCAAACTCAATACAAAGCAGCAGGACCAACCAAGTGACATGACAGCATCTGTGTAGGTTGGAATGAAGTCCATCAGGTGGATCAGCAGATGGTCTACACTGAAGATGATGCCATTTCCAAGTAGTAGGCAGCCCATCCATGCAGAAGCAGAATATGTGGAGCATCCTTATACATGCTCCAGTTCAGTACTTACTTGTTCAGGGCCATCCAAATGACAAAGTGTATGTAGAAGCTCCCTGGCATCTTTCCTGGTATTTGAAGGACATGAAGTAGCTGATCTTGAAAAGATATCCATATGTATTTTGTATTTTATTAGTTTGTCAAACATGTACAAGATAGCAAGCATAAATATAAACATGGATATGAACAAAAGAAATATATACAAATACATGGGGACAGTAGGGTAGGGATGGTAGGCATGCTGGTGCACTTATGCATGCTCCCTTTACGGACCTCTTAGGAATGATAGACAGTTTAAGGTTGAAGCTGTGAGGGTTAGAGGATGTAACAATGGAATCAGGTAGAGCATTTCAGGAATTGACCACTCTGTTGCTGAAGTTGTATTTTCTGCAATCGAGTTTGGAACGGTTTGTATCCATTGTTTGCCAATGTATTATTGAAGTTGAAGCTGAAGAAGTCATTGACAGTAAGATGTTGTGGCAGACAATATGAGACAGATTACTTGACCAATGTGCCTTTAGAATACAATGTACTGAACTGAAATGGAATAGATAAACTGACTGCCTCAATGGGCAAAATTGGTAGAATAGATTCCTGTCTTGCAAAGCTCATGTTCACAGATTAGATTTGAGGATCCTGCAGAAACTGCCAAGGTTCAAGCAGACATTGTAGGAGCCAAGCCTAATTAATTGAGGCAAACACTAAACTTTATTTTTATGACCCTGTAGTCCCTTAACTTGGGATAGAGTCGGGATGACTGTATGAAGCTGAGTGTTTACTTGCCGAATGCCCTTCCTGATGCCTACATGGAGTTTACAGCAGATTTTTTTTTCTTTGAGGCCTTGAACAGAAACAACTACTACTACCTAGGATTGAAATCTCAACCTTCAAAGTGGGAGGCAAGCATCATCATCACTAGGCCGCCACCACTAATTGAGGCAAACACTAATGGATAAAAAATTAAGTGACATTGTTTAATTTATTTTATATTCTACCTTGCTAAACATTTTCATGGGCTGCTGTCTGGGGAAAAGAAATGCCCCCGGAACATGTTTTTGCAGTAGTATTTTTTCATCAATTAAAAAAAAAATTAGTTTTAGCCTAATTTGACTTTTCTTCTGTTGAAACTATTCTATTATCTGTCTATCTTTAACTTTTAGTATGAGTAACTTAAATTAAAATTAAATAGTTTCATAAATAGTGAGAGAGTATGGAAATAATTTATAATATTTCAAATTGAAAGATAGAATTCTAACGATGTATGTATTAAATGTATCTTTCCAACCTCACCTGTTCAGCATTGCCCAGGGAACTGGCTCTGCTCTGGTGAGTTAATGCTACCAGATTGTATTAACTGCTTGCTTTTTGTTTTTAAATTAAATGGCCCACTTTTCAAGCTGTAGGGGAGTTGTAATGCTAATGGGAATATATTTGCAATTGCTATTGCTTAGTTTTGCCACCTAGCTGGTTTTATGACCGGTTTATTTTTTTTAAGCTAGCTTGCATGTTATCCAGTGGGCAGTTTCACATTTTTTTATTCCAATTTATAGCCCATTCTATCCCTTGGGCTCCAGTTGATTAGGAATCATATTAGCAAAAAGAGAAAAAAAATCCTTACCTTTAAGGCAAACAATTAATAGACCTAGAAAAAAAAAAGGTCAAAGAAAACAAATCAGAAAACATTTAATCATGCTATTTATAATAGACTATCCTAGAATTTAAGAAGCTGTCCTTTTACACTCACTCTTCTTTGTACCTGTTATTTGCTATTTTTCTCCTGTACACAGCAGTGAATTCTCACTCACGTCTTGGGAAAAAGGATGGGAGTAGTTCAATTTCTAATCTGGGCTAGGGAATAATAATGTAAAAAAAGAATTCTATTCATATTTAACAAATCAGAATGACCTGCATGCTCCTGAACATATTTGAATTGCATATGTTAGCAAACCTGCTAGAAAATCAAAACTAATCATACATTCTTCTTAGGTCTAAGTTGGGCATAGTTTAGTTTAACTCATGGTTTATAAATGAGTCATAATGTAGAAGCTGTCAAAACTTACCTTCTTTTAAAACATTTTTTGGGTTGGCATTGGCTATAGTTTACTAACTTCTGGCTTTATTTTTCACTTGTGTGAATGATTTAGCCTCTTGTCAAGTATAGTTGACTTGTGTATGAAACTAAAAGTATGACCTGCCAAATTTGTATAGCTTAGGGCTAAACTAGATATGACTTTAAATGAATGCCTTTAACACTCACATTGTTGCAAATAAGGTTGGGATGAAAACTGGAGCACCATTAACACATTTATTTCTTCTCTAAAACTTCATTGGTGCTGACAGGCATTTTGTCCTAATGCTACCTTTGAGAAGTGAGTGTCTTCAAGGCCACAACAGGAAAAGGAACAACTTCATATTTCCCACCTTCTATTTATTATTATCTGCTGTCTATTTTCTTCCTCTATGCTGTTCTCTAAATGCGCTATTCTCCCAATGGATGCTGCATTCTAAAAGGAAAACTCAATTATCTTATGTCTTATCTAGATTAACTATAAATTGAAAGGTTAAAACACATCAATTGGTACTTTGGGAATTCTGGAAATTAAAGTCCACAGATCTTAAAGTTGCCAGGTTGGAAAAACTGGTCTAGATTATATTTGCAGCCTTTTCCAATTGAATGATGTCATGAATGGCTACTTTTATCATGGCTTTATACCCTAATTGATATAGCTTGTGGTGCCATCTGAGATTCCGTCCTTCGACCATTATGATTTTTTTTTTCATTCTGGACAATTATCTATCAAGCTCTGAATCTATTGTAATCCATCCATAAAAAAATAAAAAAGAAAATTGCACAAACAAATCAGTAATCTAGGATGGGAGCTAAAAGCTCAGTGTTGCATTGGTTCCAGTTCCATATGGGAAGCAGTGAAGATGGAGTTTTTCAGTGGCCCTTAACTAGGGAAGATTTTCATGCCTTTCTCTTTCTGTGGACTGAGATATCTTTTACTGATGATTTGTCCCAATCTGCAGCTTTTGTCTCCCAAGGTCATTTCCATACCACCTCAATACATACATACTGTACTTCTTCCTTGAATCATGTCTGAAAATTCAGAAAGTCCACTTAGTCTAAAATATTGTGGCTAGAGTGATATCAGGACTGATTATAGTGAACAAAGTTTTCTGCTTCTGAAAACAATTCATTTTTATATTTCCAAAAGCAAGTTCAAGGTGCTGATATTTATCTTTACAGTCTTACAATATTTATGATCTGAATATTTGAAATAAAACTTTCTGTTATGGCAATGCAAGCCATTCAAAAAGTTGGCTTGTGAAATGCCTTGTGAAATCCACTGTTCAGATCTTCAAAGCAGATGGATCATGTTGAAGCCTTCTTTTTATGTTCTTGAATATATAGAGAACCAGGAAATGGCCTACAACATATACCCAAATTTAGAAAAATTGAGAAAGAGTCTTGAAGAGATGCCTCAAGACTATAAACAATGGGTTCAGAGGGAAATTTCTAAACTGTTGTCTGCTCTGTTGAGCACACTTTTAATATGCAGATTCCTGGATATGTTGGGATACAGTATAACTGCTATAATCCTGGTTTGCATGACCAAATCTGATTGGGCACTTCAGGGGTTAAAGTTTCAGTTGTGAAACTTTAACCCCTGAAGTTAAACAGTGAACCACTGTATTAGGGAAAGTAAGGTTAATCTGTACCTCAAAATATGATTTTATAAAACTCTTTGTTTCATGATCTATAACTTGAGGAAACATGTCCATTTTTTTATTAGTTGACTGAGGTCAGGAGATATTCCTAGGGTTGGTTATTCCTGTGTAATAATCCATTGGAAGGGTAGACACTTTGTCTATCGAATATTTCCAGGAATACATTTTTTCCCCAAAATACTTTTTCTTTTCATTTTCAAGCAGCTGTAATGAAAATGTGTCCTGGCTAATGGGCCTGTTTTCCTTTTCACGTTGAAATTCAAGTCACCATTTCTTTGGAAGTAAATGCTTGAAACATATTTAACTCTACCCTTGTTAAAGGAAAGCATAGATTGGGTTTGAGTTCTGTTCAGAACAGTATAAATAATTCAGAGTATCCCAAAACTGTGTGCGGCTCCATTAGTTCATGAATCAACAGAAATGTGAATATCTTTTGTACTAAATGCCTGGTATATTTGCTGGTTCCCTCTTCTCTTCTCTTGCCAATTTACTTATGAAGCTAATTACTAAAACCAGGCTTGCTACTCCTCAGGGATGAAAACTGCTGTTGTCATTCTGTCTTGGCTCCATTGGCTTTATACACTTGGAACACACTTAAATCCTTGTGGAATGTGGCAAAATAAAAATGCACTATATCGAACAGATGCCTCCACACAGTGAGACATGTCTCATTTGCTCTATTACCTACTTCTCCACAACCCATTTTGTTCCACTGCATCATTTCAAAAGTTGAAAAACCCAAAGCACTGGGTTTAGAATGAGTGATGTGCAGATTCGCCTCAGTCAAATCTAAATCTATTCAAGAATTTTTATTTATTTATTTGGAAAAATTATATTGCTGCCTACTCGCTCACAGCAACTCAGGGCAGAAAACAAGAAATAAAAACACAATATAAAATAAATAATAAATAAATAATAAATAAAAAAAATAAATAAATAAATAATAAATAAATAAATAAATAAATAAATAAATAAATAATAAATAAAAAAAAATAATAATCCCTCACTACCACCACACCACCCGCTCATACCAGCCATTTAATGGGCTCCTTCCTGCTCTGGGTTCTCCAGGCCCATTGACAGAATCAGATCTTCAACGCCTTCCAAAAGAGTATCTGAGTGAAGGCCAGTTTAATTTTCAGAGGTATGACGCTCCAGAGGGAGGGAGCCACCACGGAGAAGGCCCTTCTTCTGGGTCCTGCTAGATATAGTGTTCCCCATCTAGCCCCCAACAGCCTGCAGCACTGCGAGAGGATGGTCATGTCATTACTTAACTCACCATAGGCTAAGATATACAGCTGAGTATCATCAGCATATTGATAATTTCTCAGTCCATTGTGATGGATGATCTCACCCAATAGCTTCATGCAAATGTTGAATAAGAGCAGAGAGAGTACCAACCTGTGGGACCCTGCAAAGCAGTGGGTGATCGGTGGATCTCTTGTCTCTTATGGTATTAACACAGACTGAGAGCAGCCATAGAGGAAGGAAGTGACCCAGGATAGCACAAAGCCCTCCCCCACTCCCAACCCCCAAAGTTGCTCCAGAAGGATACCATGGTTGATAGCATCGAAAGCTGTCGAGAGACCAAGCATAATTGGCCTGCTCTGGCATGTTGCAATTGTTTATGTAATTATCCCAATTTATATATGCTTCCCATATACACCTTGGTGAGTACTTTTGTTAATTTACTTCTTTTTTCCAAACATATTTAGGAAAATTATACTAAATTGTAGAAGATTCTGTTTGGGCAAGTCACATTATTTGGCTTGCGCGAAGAACAAGGGAATATTTTATATTTCTATTTATGGTTAGAGAAATGGGCATTTTCCTTATCCATGTCATTTTCATAGGGATCTCATTCTCTTATTTGCTTCTCACCCTTTTCTTTATTAGTCTGCAATTATTTTGAAAACTTCTTTGGAAATTTATGTATTTAAAATGTGTTAAATTATTTTTAAATTCCACTGTTGTTCCTTAAAAAAACATTGTAAAAATTATTAATGAGCAAAGAATTTTCCATAGTACTTGAGGTGTAGAACAACTTTTTGAAGGATAACATTTTGGTTTGGGATATTTAGATTATTGCATTTTTCATCAGTATTGGTAAAAATTGTGCTATAAAAGTTTACTGCTTATGTTAATATGTGTTCATTCATCACTTTTGTTGTTGCTGTTGTTGGTTTTTTTTCCTCCTTAGGGATTTATGGATATTGACCTGGTGAAATTCAAAGAAAGTGGAGCAAATGTGACTGGATTCCAACTGGTGAATTACACAGACACCATCCCAGCCATGATCATGCAACAGTGGAAAAACAATGATGCAAGGGAACAACCTCGGGTGGACTGGAAGAGGCCAAAGGCAAGTGGTACTGAAAACCATTTGTTTGAGGAGGTGTTAATGTCATTTTCTTGTTCCTTGTGTCAGACTAGGGTTTAGGGCCCTTTTTTCCCCATAGCAAATTATAGCGGAATTGGTTTCAGTTAAGTTATAGGCAACACTGTTTTCTTTTGCTAAACTAGAAAGGACTTTCAAATGAAGAATGCTCATTTTGAAGCACATAAATACTCATACACAAACATGAATCAGGGTGTTAATGTGGTAGTAAGGTTTAACTAGGAGCAGGTTTAAGCAGGTCCTTCCTTAGAAATAGAAACCAGCTGGGTCACTCTCTCTTGGAGTTAAACTGGTACTAGACCAACATTGTAGATTATGGTCTCTAACCTTCAGTGGAGATGCTTTCACTCTAGACTGGACTCACTTGCAGACAATAATACACGTAGAACATAAACATACACAACTAGTGGTTGGTCACACAGTCAGCCAGATTTTTAATATTATTATTTGTTGTTGTTGTTGACTGGATTTGATATTTTTATCCACCAAAGAACCTGGGATAGGCAGATGTTAATGTTTGACAGTGTTAAAAGTATAGTCACAAGACGTAAGCTGTTCCAAGTAAAGCTGCCTTCTGCAATTGATTGATGCCAATGGAGTTCAAGTGGTGTTCCATTGTTTTTGTGTTTCACCCAAGGGACTTATCACTATTTATTAATAAATTTATATTATATTATATTATAATATATTTTATTTTATTTGTGTTATATTGTGTCTAAGTAAAACTATGTAGAATAGGTATTTCAGTCCGTAGGACCTCGAAATGTATGCAAATAAAATTAATAAATTACTAATTTATTATTAAATTTACTGTACGTTCCCTCCTCTCACCAAACAGTTGTTTGATCAAGCAGTACAACAAAATGCAAAAGGATATAGCAATGAGTTCCTCCTTAATAATGCCTTTACATTCCATGAACATTAGCATGTCCGTAACTATCCCCGCTTAGTTTCTCCAGATATGCTTAACTTACAGACTATCCAGACAGCATGCCCATATACTGTTGGGGATATCATACTCTTGGGGAATTCTGACAGTCAAAGTGCAACACATCTATGGGAAATTAAGGAAAATTATCTGCAACTGTTTCCCTAATTCAGTGTTAGTGCTCAGAGAGAGAGAATATAGCCTAGTTCTTTTGGGTTGTTCGGAAGCAATATTGCATGTAAGTAAGATTTCAGTCTTCAAGTAACTTACATGTATTAATAAGCATTAGGATAACTAAAGGAAGTTTTATGCCTTGTTCTTCTGTTTGGGGGAGTCTATAACAAATCATCTAATTAGTGGGGTGCTGAATGATTGCTTTGCACTGAATTGAATAAATATATGGTGCTATGGAATCTTTTGAACAAATAATTTTTAAACCAGAGTTCATCCTCAGAACTTTGTGTAGATGTGATAGAAAGATACATACTCTGTTGCTTACCTTCTCATAGATCCTTCATTGTGAAAAACTAAGTTCTTTTTCTCACCTTACTGCGACAATGTTTTAAAGATTGGTAAGTTGTATAGTAGACTGAATATCGTAGGGAAAGAGGGAGAGGGAGGGAGGGAAATTTTCTGGAGCTTTCGTATTAAGGCAAACTATTTTTTGTTTTGTTTTAACCTACACAACCAGAAACCACTTTGTCATGATGCAAATCTTGAACAGTTAAAGACAGAGTCCAAGGCTTTAACTTACTATGTATAATTTTCTAAAGCCTGCAGCAGCAAATCCTACAAATATTATAATGCATTGGATCCAGTTTGATCCTGTAGCCACTTAAATTATACCTACTGAAATCAAGTTGTCATTATTATTCTGAATATCTTGTATTTCATCAAACAAAAATGACTCTCAAGGTAGAACAGATTAATTAAAACTCGGCTGAAAGCAAAATTAGCATAATAAGTAGGTTGTGCTTTGGAGTGTACAGGAGTGCAAACTACTTAAAGCAGCTGCAGCTTTTCCCAGGAAATTATAATTTTCACCAATATTATTAGGCATAAAAATGTACCTACAGAAGAAAATGCAAGTCGCCATTCAGCTACATTTAGCAAAATTCATATGGCTTTTCATGGCTTGTCAATTCCAGCCAAATTGGTATTTTAACTCAGATTTCAAGAGACTACATGATATAGTGGCTAAGGTGCTGGATTTTGAGCTGGGAGGCTCTAATCTTCTAGACATAGAAGTCAGCTGGATGGCCTTGGGCCAGGGATTCCCTCTCAGCTCAAATCAGTGTCAGGCTCCTGTGATAAACTGGTTGAAAATTAAAACTCCTTCTTGTTTGGTGCACTGACAGCTTGGCTTTGAGAATTGCAGCAAACCATGCAAAATAAGTGGTTCCTACAAGTGCTAGGATAAATGCTATGAATAGCAATCACAACTTCAGTTCAAAAAACCTACAAAAATACTGCTCTTTATTTGTGAAGCACCCAGTACTTAACATAATTATTTTTTAGGACACATTAAGTCAACATTGATATTAACCAAATAGAGTTTGGGGTGGCTGAATCCTGGAAATTGAAGATTTCCTGGTTCCTGTTTTGGGAGAAGGAACAAGCATTTCCCAAATCAAGCCTAATAGCCAACATGCTTATTTTAATCTATTTTCTAGTACACATCTGCTCTTACGTATGATGGGGTTCGGGTAATGGCAGAAGCCTTTCAGAGTCTCAGAAAACAACGGATCGATATTTCCCGTCGTGGGAATGCTGGGGATTGCCTGGCAAATCCAGCTGTTCCTTGGGGACAAGGGATTGACATCCAGAGAGCTCTACAACAGGTTAGAAAATAAAACAAAATTTAACCTTGGGCAGATTATAATATTGTTAGAATATCTGAATTGCTATTCATTATTCATTAGTTCATGGACTGTAACTCTGTATCATGTTATATTATAAACAAGGATGATCACTGAATATTTATACTGAAATTGAATTTTTAAAGTAATCTTGAAAAATCACCTTTTATTTAAGACTGCAATGTGCTCTACATGGGGCAGCCCTTGAAGAGCATTCGGAGACTTCAGCTTGTCCAGAATGCAGCCGCGCGAGCGATTGTGGGTGCACCTCGGTACACCCACATTACACCTATCCTCCGCGAGCTGCACTGGCTGCCTATAGGTCTTCGGATACGCTTCAAGGTGCTAGTCGTCACTTATAAAGCCCTTCATGGTATTGGACCTGGGTACTTGAAACCGCCTGCTGCCAATTACCTCCAACAGACCAATTAGATCCCACAGATTAGGCCTCCTCTGAATTCCATCCACTGGCCAACGCCGACTGGCGACCACCCGGAGGAGTGCCTTCTCGCGGCTTGCTCCGCCCTCTAGAACGAGCCTCCCGTGGAGATTCGGACCCTCACCACCCTCCAGGCTTCCACAAAGCCCTTAAAAACATGGCTGTTCCGACAGGCCTGGGGCTGATGAGTTCCTGTCCCCGCTTCGAATGGTGTGGCTGTTGAGTGCTTTTAAATTGTGGTATTGTTTTGTCCATGTCTTTTTTTTTTCATTTGTATCCCTCCCCCCCCCTGACTTAGGTGTGAGCCACCCTGAGTCCCTTCTGGGAATAGGGCGGCATAGAAATATATAAATTCAATTCAAATTCAATTCCATTCAAGAAAAGAAATCTGTGTGAACATTTGGGGAGGGGATGCATTTTCCTTCTATGTATGGATCCTAAATTCATCAAGCTTGAATTAAAATGTTCCAGCAACCTAAAATAGGATTCAGTAGATAATTCATTATCCTTTATATCTTTTATAAGTGAATGCTGAAATAACATTACACAATTCTTCCTTGATTATACTCTATCACATTGATGATGAGCAGCATGTTTGAATGCTTCTTGTGGATAAAAGCTGGTTGTTAGAAATAAGTTACGTCAACTGCCTTGTCCCTTAATTTACTATTTTCCATGTACAAGAAAAAAAAATCCCTATTAATATTTGCATTGAAACAGAGTCTGTATATTATACAATGTATGCAATACATACAGTACTAGCGTTAAAAGAAATCCATGCAGTACTAGTATTAAGAGGAATGAGAGTTTAGAATGGGAAAACATATAAAAGTCACTTTATTGGAGGCACTTAACATATCAGTGTTAAAATGTTCCAATTCTGAAAACGTTGTGAGGAAAAGAAACGACTATGGGTAGAACTGCATCGCTAGGTTGTTCTTCATGGCAGTGGGCCAACAATTTCTGGAGAGCAGGAATGGGTGACATTGTCACCTCCCCGCCAGCCTACTGCAACACAATCTTTCTTTGTCTTTTGTTGTTTTTAATTTGAATGTAATTTTTCTTAGTTGGGACTCCATTTATTAACTGAAACATTACATAACTGCCCACTTAGCGACAGCAGCGGACAGCAGTCCCAGTTGCATTTGTTATACAAATCAAAAAATTAAGTTGGACATCACATGTCCATGATTTGTGATCTCCTGCCAGCTTCCTGATTTACTTTCGTTTGTTGTAAACGAGATGAAAAGGTCACAAATGGTAATCACGGAACACTGCAACTATCCAAAATATGCAACAGTTGCAAAAGTGGTCACGTGATTGCCGGGATGTGGTGATGATCTTAGTGCAAGGATTGGTTGTAAATCACGTTTTTACTATTATAACTTTGAATAGTTGCTAAACAAATGACTGTAAAGTCAGGAGTCGCTGTAGTTTATAAATCCCTTATTGTTTAGATGATGGGAATGATGATTTTGCTAGTGAGAGCAAGAGACAAAGCAGTTTTAGATAGTTTGTGTGAGAGAAAGAAGGTGAAGACAGCTCCTCCTAATAGTTCCCAGAGTATATGTTTTATATGGTGCAAGTAGTCGCTTTAGTTTGGCAAGATATCTGTCTTTAGGTGAGGAACCATAAAGTCATCTGCTTAGAAGAATCCCAATGTATCTTTCCTGGGTTTTGGAATCTGACAAAAAGGTCTGAGCTGGAAAGTTGAAATTACCTGCACCCAAATGAGGTTGTTCCTCAGTGCAGACGACTTGAAAAGAAGACACCTGAAGAAAAATCTTGATACGTATTGATCCATAAATATATCATTTGATCTGATTTAAGAGGTTTGGAAAGAGATACGAAAATTTTGTAACAATTGTCATCTTTTACCACCTCCTCCTCCTCTTTTTATAGGTGCGCTTTGAAGGACTCACAGGAACTGTCCAGTTAACGAGAAAGGACATCGAACTAATACACCCTTCATGTTATTGAAATGAAACATGATGGGATCAGAAAGGTAAAGCTGGTTAGCTTGGGAATGGAACTTGTTCTGAAAACATTGATTCCCTGATGCCTCTTTCATCATGAGCTAAACATTTGTGTAAATAAGGCATAAAATGGATTTATCTCTGGCACTTATTTTTGTAGTATAGGATTTGAAACTTTTTTTTCATGAATTTCTGTAGGAATAAATTTGGGATCTCTTCAACTTTAGAAAGCATAATATGCAGATTCTTCACAGATTGGTTTCTATTCCTCTCTAAACACTTCCTGAAATCATGTATCATGAAGTATCAGGAAATTTAGTTGAGAGAAAAAACTGCTTTGTGAAGAGTCAAATCAAATCAATCAAATTTTATTATTGCAATCAGAGATTAACATACTTTGTGAAGGGTGCTTCTGTAAGCAAATAAGTCTTTCCTGAGATTAAATAAAGTTGAAAAAATGTCTGAGCCTCTATCAACATTTTTAAAGTAAGTAATCCCTCCTCAACTTCATCCACTATTCTGGTAATACCACTATTAGGAAAAGATTCTGGAATGAAAAACCAAACAATAGAACGGAATGGATTTTAAGACTTTAAAGCCCATCTTTATTTGCTTTTTAAATTGATAATTACGTCCTATTTGTCCTTGTGGTATATTTTAATTCTGTAAATCCAAAATTCACCTGTCAATATTATTTTAATATTTAATATGAATTTAAATACATTTTCTCTCAAAGCATTTTAAAAAGTAAATGTATTAATCTGTTAAGAACTGTGACTTCACATCCAGAAAATTGAAATGTGATAGCTTCTGATACATTAGTCAAAAAATGCAAATCAGAACTTTTCATACAGGTATTAGCAATAGATTAATTCCCAGATGATTTCCTATTGCCAGTAAAACTCATCTAATCTCTGATTTAAAATTATACAGAGTCATGAAAGTTTAACATTTAAGGACAATTTGTGCATGCCGATACACAAAAGGCGACGGTGAAAAATAGGAATATCAGATCTATCTCAAAAATATTAATATAAAAGTTTCATATATGCTTCATTAATCTAACGATATGCACCTAAATACATATGTAAAGTAATTAACGTCTTGCACTTTCCCTTTGTCTTCAATATGTCTGGACAAATTTTGAAATGTAAATAAATTTCAGTATTTGAAAAATGGGGGATTTATTTGTACTACATTTACATCAAGGTTTTCTCACAAATAGTGTATAGAACATTGAGTTTTGCCAAAGACGTACAATATTCTGTTGATTATTTCTAGATTGGATATTGGAACGAAGATGAAAAATTTGTTCCAACCATCACAGATCAGCCAGCAAATGAAACAACAACTCTGCAGAACAGGACCTATATTGTCACAACTATTCTTGTAAGTATTCTACTGCTGAGACCTTTATCTCAGTAAATTCCATCCTAATTTTGTCTTTTCTTTCATTTAGAATTGTGTACAATTTCAGAAGCAAAATATTTAAAGCAAAGCAATAGTTGACATTATCAAGCTTTATATGATGGTAATGAAACTGAATAGTTCACCAGATATCAATTCAGTACAGTGTTTCTCAACCTTGGCAGCTTAAAGATGTGGGACTTCATTCTCAGAATTCCCTAGCCAGTGTGGAAGTCAAAGTGATTTACTGTTTAAGAGGTTGGACTAGAATTGAGGAATCCTAAATTCGAGTCCAACTTTTCAAGAAAATTACTTGATGGCTTTGAATCCAATTTCTCTCGTGACACTTATGGGAATAATGAGAAAGCTTCCCCATCAAACTCCTGAGACAAAAAGCAGGCCATAGAGCTAATAAATAAACAAATTGCAATAATAAGCTGCTTAAAAAAATAGACACTGTAAAAACTGCATCTTTTCTCAACATTATGTGCTTCATTACCATGTTTGATATCTTTATTTTTTCTTTTCTTTTTACTGCCTTACTCGCTTATTTTTAATGAGGAGAACTGACCCTGAGAAGACACTACAGCGTTGACATGGAGAAATAAAAGTATATTTTTTATATCTAAAAAGTCTCTAAACTTAGAGAACAAATTTAATTTGTAATAATAAATTCCCCAATTCAACATTTTCAAGAAGCCGGATAAACATCTGACAGAACAGAAGTAAAATGAAATGTAGTCAGCCTTAAAAGCTTGGAAAAAAAGCTTGATCATCTATCATGCTATTATTCTGTAATTATCTGGGATTCCTCATAAACATTCATAAACAGATGTTTTATACATGATTGGATAGAAATTCAACTGTATGCAAATATTCACATATTTGAGTAATACGACATTTGGATAAGATGGCTATGGATATTTTTCACAGCAGCTGTTGTGATTCCTGAGGCTGGAAAAAAAATGTGATGTGATTAAAGCTGGACCTCGAACTTCTGTTTCAGTTAGATTTGGAGGTTAACATATAAATTAGGTTATTATTTTCTGAAAAAGTTCCATGACTTCCCTGAATGACATTTTGTATCTACAAATATGTCAGGTATTTATATTTTAGGGTGAAAATAAGAAATGCCTCTTTTCATAGATTTTCCATGTAGAAGCACGTTAAAACTGCTTTTCAATTTCTCCATTAATTGTATAATCCAGAGTATTCCTGAAAATATTTTTCCTTCAATGCTAGGAGATAAATTTGTCCTTCATCTTTTATATGCTGATGATGCAATTATTCTTTTTATAAGTTTAAGGTGTAATCTCCAAGTGCTTAATATTAAGACATATTAAGAAAACCTGGCCATCTACTCTAAAACAAAAGGAGTTTGTTTAATAAAAAGGCATGCAAATTATCATAAATGAATGATTAAAAATATCTGTAGACTTCAAATACCTAAAAGTTACTTTTCACTTATAATTATAAGAAGCAAGTTAAAGATATCTTGGGCTGGTGGTAATCGGGGCATAGAGACTCCATTTCTGTTGCCCAATCAATATCTTGCTATATCCATGTTGTCATCATATAATTCAAAAGAATATACCGTAGGCATTCAAAAATAATAAACTGTTTCTGCTGATCTTGTTGTATTTGGGTCTTTTCCCATATAAGATTGAGATTGTCTTGGCAACGTTTTGGCGAGGTCTCACTCGCCATCCTCAGGCTGGTGTTTTCGTCTGAGGATGACCAGCCTGAGGAGGGCGAGTGAAACCTCATCAAAACGTTGCCAAGACAATCGCAATCTTACTTGGGAAAAGACCCAAATACAACAAGACCAGCATACCTACACCTGTGAAAATCTACAAAAACAAATATAGTATGTATGTATGTATGTATGTATGTATGTATGTATTATGTATGTATGTATGTATGTATGTATGTATATGCAGGTCTTGGTGTATTCGGGTCTTTTCCCATGTAAGATTGAGAGTATCTTGGTGACGTTTCAATGAGGTCCCACTCGCCATCTTCAGGCTGGAGCCTTTAGCTTCCTGCTTGTGCAAGCAAAGTGTGATCATATAAATATATAAATAGAAAATACAGCAAATATTATATTTTGAATCCTAAACAGTTCAATTAACTAAATTGTTTTGAATCCAAAATAGTTCAATTAACTAAAGATGTTACTCATTACAAAACATACAGATGATAACTATACACTAAGTAAAGTACTAATATTAATCAAAAGGTATGCATAATGTATTATTCAAAATTGGGAAAATTCCAAACTTTCATCTTTAACTGATAGTTGCATCTTTTTCAAAGGTATCTTCAGAATTGAAGCACCTCACCTCATAGAAATTTATAGAACAGCATACTGAGTTTTTGAAAATGTTTTCCAGATAAGGATCCATGCAAAAAAAGAAAATGTTGAGAATTCTGTTCATTTTCTAGCCTAAAAGTTTAATTTTAATAACTCCCATCTACTAAAGAACAGAGAAGCTTCTTTATATGTCTTACTTGTATTTAGTGTTACAGTTTGAGAAATGTTGTTTGGAGTAAGAATATCTAAATAATTGATAATTCAGTACCTATATAAAAATGATAATCACTTAATGCATGTATAAACAAAATTTTATTTACAGAGATCATTTCCAATTTACATTGGTTAATAGAATATCCTGCAATTTCAGCGAAGGCATTAATCAAATTCAGCAAAGCTAGAATTAAATTACTGTACAAGATTCAGAGATAAACAATAAAATATCATCAGCAGAGAATACCAATTGATATTCTAATTAATTATACAAAAATCACAGAGAGCATAATTTGTCTATGAACACAAGCTAGGAGTTATAAACAAAGATCCAAAGGAAAAGTGGAGATCTCTTTCCAGTAATTTAGAGGATTTAAATGTTTTAAAAATGCCATTTATCATCACTTTATTGAGAGTTTCATGAAGGCTGTGAACTCATTTATAGTTTTCTATAAGCAATTCACCTGGAGCTAAGATGCACGAGAACTAATTTAGTGTAGTGATTAAGGCACCAGCTAGAAACCAGGAGACTGTGAGTTCTAGTCCTGCCTTAGGCATAAAGTCACTTTCAGCAATAAAGCAATGGAAAACCATTTCCAAGAAATCTTGCCAAGAAAACTGCAGGGATTTGTCCAGGCAAACCCTAGGAGTCAACACTGACTTGAAGGCACACAGACAGACAGACAGACAGACAGACAGACACACACACCACACACACACAATGTATTAAAAATTGCAATGTTGACTTTCTTTTTGTTTAAATCAATCAAATTTTCCACTAGCTCAATATTATCTGAAATGTGTCTAGTTTTGATAAAGCTTTTAACTCTTATCCATTAACAAATAAATATACTTATGAATTGCTTAGTCTTGGAATAATTTTCCAAAGCCTGCTAAACTGTTTGATTAATTAATATTTAATTTTATTTTGCTTTGCTGTTTCTTATGCTTATTGAGAGAATTGGACTATTTGTTCAAGTGAGAATTATTAAAGTAATAATATGGCTGAGCTTTGTAAATCAATTGCTTTTGCATGCTAGTGCACCCATGGAATCTTCTTTATGGAATTCATTGATGGCGGTATTGGTAAAGGCGGTACTGATGGAGCTCCAGACAGCGGCTGTCTCTCCCTCCTTAAGCTGTTCATAAATCCTACTGAGAACATACTTCTTTTGCCATAATAATGTTTTTAAACAGAACCATCAATGTGCTTAGTCACAGTCTAAATTTCATATACTTTCCTTGAAACTATTTATTATTTACCTGCTCATTTACTTCCATTTTGTATATTGACTAAATAAATGAACCGGCCATTTTAAAATTTTATTTTAAATAGGAAGACTCTAAAAGACTCTTTCTCCATTTCTAGAAATAATATTCTATTCTTGTCTTATCTACACTGTCTTGGTATTCCAAAGCTTCCTATCTTTTGTTTCCCTCTATAGAAAAATGACAGGTTGACCAGCAAATCTTAAGATAGAAGCTTTCAGCATAATTCTGGCTTGTCATTCATATATGTTCCTGTAGAATCACAGATCCTCATGGAGCAATTCTCTGTACTACCTTCCATGTGATGTCAAAATCTTCTCTCCAATTTTAAGAGGAAAATAAAAAGGGTGCATGAGCATTTTAACTGGGGAAGGTATAATGTCAATCTCTCATGGGACCTAAAAGGATATGCTCATTTGCCTGCCTGCAGGCTGACACAAATGATATATTTCCTTTTCTTCTGCTACATAAAGACTGAGCATCATGGCTTATAATTAGGCTACCCTACCTTTTGCTCATCAGCTTGAATGACAAGTACTGAGATGTGTATGCCACCATTTATATCTATGGAGAGTCTCAGTCACCCAGGTCATGGTTGTTCCAAAGGTACTTTTTTCAAGAGACAATTGGAAAAAAGTTGCCTCTTGGGAAAAAAAGCATCTTTGGGACATATTTAAGGATATTTAAGGATTCCAATAAATTAAAACTCATTGTAGGACTGGGAACTGCAGTAAGTTCTACAAGAAGAGATTGGGAATTTGAGAGTTTCAATGTCAAGAAAATATCAAGCTCAAGATTAGGATATAAAAGAAGGTCATAATTTTATTTCCATCACCCCAAAGTGCACAAATGGGCTAATACTTAAAATTAAAAGGGAGCTGATTAATGTTGAGTGTATCCTGGCAGTATTCCTAGAGCACTTCAGCAGTGGAAACATTTCACTTGCACTTCACATCAAATACAAGATTTTAACATTATGCAAAACAGTTTTCATTGCCCAAACATTGAAACATTGATCATGTAACTTCCTCTGTTTCTCTCAGGAATCTCCATATGTGATGCAAAAGAAGAGCAGCGAGCCATTAGAAGGAAATCTGAGATATGAGGGATATTGTGTAGAATTAGCTGCTGAAATTGCAAAACACGTTGGCTACAACTACAGCTTGCAGATTGTTGCTGATGGAAAATACGGTGCTCGAGATTCTGAAAGTAAAATGTGGAATGGCATGGTTGGAGAGCTAGTCTATGGAGTAAGTTTCTAGTTCTGAATCAGTGATTATACAATATTATTATTGTATTATAAAAGCTGATGATGCCAGAGCATCTTCAAAGGTATTGTTATTATAGTTCAACACTGGGGGCCCATTTGCATTCAATTGCTGCTGCTACTTGAGATTATTCTTTAAAGAATAGCAAGAAAAATATGAAAAACTGCTTTAAACATTGTGAATGATACTATATAGATGACAGCAAGTCATTTGAGTTCAGCAATTTACAGTTAACTATATCTCCATCTTAAAATAAATGGATAGATGTCACTCTACTAGAACCTTTCTAATCTCCTAACCTCCTCCTTTTTTGTTTTTAAGAGGGCAGGAATAGATATTAAGGAATTGAAATATCATAGATCCTGTACTGGGACATCAATTAAAGGATCATATCAACATTTTTAATAAGATGCAATAAATAACAATTGTTTACAGAAAAGGAAATAATGAAACCACAATTGGATGGTACTTGTTTTGCATTTATAAAGTAATATAAATTCATGCATGTCTATAAGGCAGCGAATGAAAGGAAGAATGCAAAATAAATCAAACTGAGATATCAAAAAACTGTAAATTGTATTTTCAAGATTTCAAATGGTTTATATACATAAAAGACAAACTTCTTAGCAAATCCCCCACCCCAGTAACATTGTAGTATCTTAAATATGTATAATGCTGTGCAGTGGTGGGTTTCAAAAATTGTTCGAACCTACTCTGTGGGGGTGGCCTCCTTTGTGGAAGTGGCTTGCCACCCATGTGACTGGATGGGAGTGGCTTGCCACCCATGTGATCGGATATGAAGATGCCGACGACACTTGTCAGGACCACCTTAAATTACCTGACACACAGCACTGGCATGCATAAGAATATGATGTAAACTTGTTTTTTAAAAGACAACTTCAACACATGCAATATTCTAATTGTACCACAAACGCAGTAGTCATCCTTACCTTTCACAGAGGCACTGAGTTTTATAAATATGAGCTTGATAGTGTAGAATAATCATATCCAAGGACCAGTGGTGGGTTTCAAAAATTTTTGGAACCTCTTCTGTAGGTGTGGCCTGCTTTCCGGGTCTACTGGTGGAACCTCTTCTAACCGGTTCGGTAGATTTGACGAACCGGTTCTACTGAATAGGTGTGAACTGGTAGGAACCCACCTCTGATGCTGTGCTACTTCCCCAACGCACACCTTGCTATCAAAAACTTCATGTATTCTTAATATAGTATTTTGCAGATCTTGAGAATGTTCTAATACAGACCTTCCTTTCTTTTCAGAGAGCTGATGTGGCTGTTGCACCATTAACTATAACTCTAGTGCGAGAAGAAGTTATAGACTTTTCCAAACCTTTTATGAGCCTGGGCATATCTATCATGATTAAAAAGCCTCAAAAATCCAAACCCGGGGTATTTTCCTTCCTGGATCCTTTAGCTTATGAGATCTGGATGTGCATAGTTTTTGCCTACATTGGTGTCAGTGTTGTCCTCTTTCTGGTTAGCCGCTTCAGCCCTTATGAATGGCACAATGAGGAGGTTGAGGAAGGCCGTGACCACCCAGCTAATGACCAGACCAATGAATTTGGAATATTTAATAGCCTGTGGTTCTCCTTGGGAGCTTTTATGCAACAAGGATGTGATATATCTCCAAGGTTAGTAATTTCTATTCAATATGCATTCTTTGGTGATGAGATTGCCTCTTCAGATGCTGGGAAATAGTCTTCTTCTATCATGTTTTCCAACTTTAGTATAACATCGGTAGTTAACCTATCTGATTGAAGTGGTTTGAAACAGAGTATAAATGACCTGATTAAGTTAAACATTTTTTGAAATAATAGGATTTGGTCTAAAACATTTCTTTTATCATTTCCAACTTTCTTCATTTCCCCACTGTTGCTGCAATACTTTCTGTTATATGCAAATCAATCCCTTTCAGAGTTTGCTTCCTGTCTTATATATTTTTAAAATATTCAAGACAATATAGAGAAAGGGATAACTGGCACCTGTTACCAATCTCCGGAATCCTACTTTCATATGCACCACCACAACTTAGATCACATCAATATTACATACTGACGTATATTTCAGCTTTTTTATTCATAATTAAACACTTATATGTTGATTTCCCTGCTTGTATTCAAGAACTCCACCTTCATTCAGATGCTACATCCTTCTCCTTTTTCTTACTTTCACAGGCATACAGCATAGATAGTTTTCCTTCCATCATTGTATTCATTAATTAATTCAGGGGTGGGTTTCTGCCAGCATTGCTGCTGGTTTGCTGTACGCAGTTGAGAGTAAATTGTTATGCGAATGCGCAGAACATTAAAAAATGATTAAAAACCAAGCTGGCACTGCCAATTGCAACCGGGCAACCGGTTTGGGGGCATGTCCAGCATGCCAAACCTACCAGTTCGGCGAGCAAGTGCCAATTTCCACTACCAGTTCACCCGAACTGGTAGCAACTCACCTCTGAATTAATTATCATTTATCACATTTTGATTCCAGCTAAGATCTCAGATAGTCTTTGACATATCTGCTCCTGACTGTAGCATCAGAGCCATTGGAATGTCTATAAACCCTGAAGTACAAATTTCAAGCATGGCACATCTATGTCTTAGCCAAGTCAGGTCTTTGAAATGCAAGCCAGATCTGAAATGTATTTATTTACTTACTTACTTATTACATTCAGAAACCATCCATCTCTCTCAAAGAGATACTCTAAGCAGTGTGCAAATAGACATAATGAATGCTCATAGAAATAGCAATAGCAGTAGACTTATATACCGCTTCATAGGGCTTTCAGCCCTCTCTAAGCGGTTTACAGAGAGTCAGCATATTGCCCCCAACAATCTGGGTCCTCATTTTACCCACCTCGGAAGGATGGAAGGCTGAGTCAACCCTGAGCCGGTGAGATTTGAACCGCTGAACTGCTGATCTAGCAGTAGCCTGCAGTGCTGCATTTAACCACTGCGCCACCTCGGCTCTTCTTCATCCATATTATATCACGGAAAAGGCCTATTCTTATTCCTTTACATGTTAATCTTAACCAACCACAAACTGAGGCTATGGCACTCAACAAGCTTATCATCCAGATGTGTGGTTTGAAGTGGAGAATTCTGTCAATCTAAAGATTTTCCTTTTCCTACAATGTGAAGCCCACGGCCTCCTCCTGGCCCATGTCACCATGGAGATACATATTCCCATATCATATTCATCTTCCATGATTCCCATACCCAACTTCTATAATCTACTTGAAGCAAAAAGGTGGGAAAAGAATAATAATATAATGAACAACTTTCTATGTTGTAGCAGTTAACTAACTCTATCACTCACCGTAATACAATAATAATAATCTACACACACCTACTAATTGATTCTACACCCGTTCAGACAAACTAGCCAATGGTTAAGGCCCCAGTCTAGAAACCAAAATACTGTGAGTTCTAGTCCCACCTTAGCCATGAAAGTAGCTGGCTAACCTTTGTTTTATGTTAAATTAGTAATTAGTTGTTAAGGGAATTAGGCTTCCCTATTGACTTTGCTTGTCAGAAGGTTGCAAAAGTTGATCACATGATCATATAACTCCAGGTCACTGCAACCGTCATAAATATGAATCAGTTGCCAAGATCTGAATTTTGTTCATGGGACCATGGAGATGCTACAGTGGTCATAAGTGTGAAAATATTGTATATATGTATATGCAGTATAGAGTATAGAGTATATATTCAACTCAAGGCAGAAAACATATCTGATACTCCTGCCTCTTATTTTCCCCATAATAACAACACTGTGAGATGAATAGTCTGAGGGAAGTCATCCAGTCAGCTTTTAAAAGCTGATTTCCATTATTTATAAAGAACTATGATAAGTGGGAAAAACTGAACATCCTAAATTAGAAATATATCTTCTGAACACAAAAGAGCTTCTGCAATCAACCACTTTATTTATTTTGATTTTTTAACCTCCTACATTTTTAAGATCATTTTAATAACAATCATATTCACTTTAAAACTTTAATTAATGTAAATGTAATTGATTAACTGACAAAAACATTAATTGATTGATACAAAAGAACAAATTGTAATTATAAATGGCTGAGTTTTGACAATCCTTTGTTTTATCTCCTTTGTTATTGTATTGTTATTGTAATAAAGAATCTAAATTAACTTATAAAAGAGGGCCTTCCTGTTTAAATACTTAATTTATTCCATAAAACTGAGTATGCTTACCTACTCCAAAAGGCCTTTGTGTGATATGCACGTATATCTAACATTTTTTTTATTTTTCCCAAGAGTTTATTGAGTTTTTTCTATTATGCAAGTTTAATTACATTGATTTATTAATTAACTAATCATCCAAGGGTCAGATTGAGGTTTTGTATCTGCACATTTAATTACATTTATTCACATAATGAATTTAACCACATTTATTCACTTAGACTCCATTAATTCATTAATTGATCTTTAATCAGTGTTTCCAATTCAAAATATGATAAAGATAATGAAAAATAAACCATCAGGTTTGACTTCATATGTTTCCATGATCCTCAAACTTCATTTTAGCCTAGCTCCAGCTGTAAGAATGCAGCTGAAATAAATTGACCTATCTACAAACCTTTTTGGTGTGCTGCAGGGGTGAAATCCACTTACCTTGACTACCGGTTCGGTAGCAATGCAGAGCACGCCTGCAAAGGTAAGCAAATAGGAAATCCTGCTTTCTAGCTAATATAAATCATGTGTCACAGCTGATCATTAGAAAAACCAGTTCGCCCAAAATGGTAACATTTTTTTACTACTGGTTCAGGTGAACAGGTAGCATGTTACTACCAGTTCAGTACGAACCGGTAGCATTTCACCCCTAGTGTGCTGAAAGCTGGATGCAAACCTCATTCAAAGTGCCTTAGCCATGTCAAATGCTAAGTTAATGTTTTTAGAAGACTTAATTTAGAATACTTAATGCTAAGCTGCGGTCTAATACTAATAAGTTTTAAAACACAAAAGAGAAAAGTACATTCGTTTTGCTTCTTGAGGCAATCCCAATCACCACATATTTTTTCAGGTTTTCATCATTGTTTTATTCATTCAATCATTTATTCATTCATTCATTATTCATTCAGTCATCCCATTTATGTAGCTTTCACTTCTAGTCATCCCATTGCTTTCAGTTTTTCAAAGATGTTGAAAAGGGAAGATTGGAAAATGGGATGGATTGAATGCTGAAAGTTATTTGATATCATCACAGATAAGGTTGTATCAAGAATTCACCAAGCACTGACTGGAGAAACAGAAACTATTTTTTCAATAATGGCTTACTCTAATCAGTTTTGCCTCATTTAAGCAAAGAGTTTTGAATAATTTGGTAAAATCAGTTAGTTCTGGGTTGTTTTATATATAGTATTATCATTAACCATCGTTCTTCAAATCAATCTTTACTCCAAATTCCCAATTCTTGAACTATTTTCAACCCACCTCAAGACTTAACACCTTAAATTAATTATTCAGAGGTTTTTTTTTGCTAATACTACCTGCTACTAATTAGTTATTGTAATAATATACCTCAAACTTTTTGTAATACCGTATATACTCGAGTATAGGCCGACCCGAATATAAGCCGAGGCACCTAATTTTACCACAAAAAACTGGAAAAGTTATTGACTCGAGTATAAGCCTAGGGTGGGAAATGCAGCAGCTACCGATAAATTTCAAAAATAAAAATAGATACCAATAATGCCATTGCCCATTGAATAACATATACAGCCTGCCTGTGCCCATTAAATATACAGTAGCCATTGTAAAAATTTGCTCTGCATAACAAATTATTATCACACAATACTGGTGTATTCAATGAAATACTTCACTCACCTCATGATGCTGATGTCCTGCTGTGATGATGATGTCCCGCCTCCTATGACACACGGCACAGTGATTCCTATCATTGGATCACTGTACCAGAGGAGGTGGGACATCGCTATGTGGCTGCTTGCCATAACAAGGAGGAGGTGGGACATCGTTGCAGAGCGGCAGGAGGGGGAGGAAGGGGAATCGTAAGACAGCCCTGCATTACATTAGAACGTGAGGAGGGGGGATGGTGCGGTGCACGCTGCGCGGCAAACTGACACAGAGGGAGGGGAAACTCAGGGGCGCTGGGCCATTCACGAGCGTCACCCAGCAGCATGGCCCCGCCCCTTTTTCTCCTCCATTTCGGGCAAATTTTTCACTGACTCGAGTATAAGCCGAGGCGGCTTTTTTCAGCTCAAAAAGTGGGCTGAAAAACTAGGCTTATACTTGAGTATATACAGTAATTGTATACCTCAAATAATATACCTCAAACTACTCCTAAAAAGTTCCCAAAGTTATTTCTATCTCTAGTATTATATTAATGTGTATTTCATCTGGCTGACATATAAAGTCATCAAATGCAAAGGATTTGTGTCATTTCAGAAATGGGGAAGATTATGCTTATCTTCTATATCATGCGTCATTTTATGCATTTAGCCAAAGAGAGATGTACCACTCAAGAACCATATGAAAGTATTCCATAGCTAGATAAGGATATGAACATCTTTGTCAACCCTTTGTAATGTGAAACGATGTGACAGAATGATATACTTTATGCTGAAGGCTGCTCCTGATTGTCTGAAACATTGAATAGTTTTCTTTTTCTCAAGATTCTACAAATCTCAGTCATAGTAGTAGTGCTAGCAGTACCAACTGATCATGATTATTGATGCATATGTAAATATAGTTGATTCTGTCTGACACCTTTTATATATATAATGCATTTCCTAAGCTTTCCTCCGAATCCTGCTTATGTGATACTTGAATGCAGATAGATTTAGCAAAATCTTGTTATTTTTCAATATGAAGATTCTGCTCTAGTTTTGTTCTGACTTTTCTTGCTATTATTCTGCTACACCAAGCAGTTTCAGTCCTTTATATTGTTGGATTATTATTATTATTAGGTTGGCAGCCAAGACAAAAGGAAGTAATTTTGAAGAAATCTCAGATAAAGAAAGATATTGTCAAGATATGCAATGCCATATGTGCTGCTTTACTCAGATTTCTGATGGAGTGAATACAGGAGTTTCATGGAATCTCTAGATAGATGTAGAGATATACACAGCAGCCACTTACATTTTAGATATTTAATAGGCCTCAAGAAGAGTGCCTAAGGGAGAGTCGCAGTTCTAGAAATGAATGGATCCTTAACAAAATTCTGGGAAATCCTCATACCATCATTGCCTCCACTCTTTGTTTTCTCACAGCTTCTGTTTTTTTCCCTCTTTCATAGCTAAAGGTGAAATAAATTAAAAATGGATCTTATTGCTGCTTCCTTAGGCCACTTCATATGGCTTTCTTTTATTTATTGTTTTTCTCCCTAAATCCCATTTTGCTGTGTTTCCACTTTCTTATTGATGAGTGGTGGTGGTAAGGAACAGAAATGGGGCGGTGTTTGTTTGTTGTGTGCCGTCCATATAGTCTACAGGTGACTCTGGGCTCCTTGCAAACATTAAAAGCCAGTAAACATTAAAATAATTAATAACAACAACAACAATAACAACATCGCTGTTCCTGGAGATGCCAGAGTCGAAGAAAAAGAACTAGAAAAAATAATGAAATATCGCGACCTGGCCATCGAAACTACACGGCTATGGATGAAGCATGTAACAGTGATACCCATTGTCATCGGGGCACTTGGCACCATGTCCAAGAATTTTACAAGATACAGCAACAAATTGCAGCTTCCTGCAGTAAAATCAGCGGAACTGCAAAAAACTGCACTACTCAGAACATCTTATATTTTAAGAAGGTACTTGATTGATACCTAGGACACTGGTAGCAAACCATATCAACCATTAGCACCAGTCACTGGTATTTGTAATGCATTTTTGAATGTTCGGTTGGCTGAGTTTCATGCTTAACGAATCAAGTATATAATAATAATAGCAATAATTTAATGAAATAATGAAAATGGAAGAGGGGAGGGGAGAACTTCTCTTAATCTGATAGCCACCTCCAAAATGATGCATCCCCATTAAGACTCCAGGCCAATTGGCAGAACCAGGTCTTCAGGCCCTTACAGAAGGCCAGAAGGATATGTACCAGTGGTGGGATTCAGCCAGTTCGCACCTATTCGGGAGAACTGGTTGGTAACTTTCTAAGAACCGGTTGTTGGAAGAAATATTTTGGTTTTTCCCACTTTAGAGGGCTAATCCTGTAAGGAAGGCAGGAAGGAAACATTCTGTTGTTGTTTCTAGCCTAATCTTTATTGCCCTGCTTACAGAAACTGCCTCTCCGGTTAACCCTTATTACCATTGTAACAACTAAGGTGAAGTGCCCATCGACCTGTGTGACATTGACTTGGCATGTCCACATGATCACATGACCACCAAGCCCCGTCTACCTAGCTGGTCATTAGGGCAGAGAACTGGTTGGTAAATTATTTGAATCCCACCACTGATATGTACA